>NW_022589767.1:4837925-5162693 GCF_004348235.1 Phoca vitulina
GGCAAAAATGAACTATTGGGACTTCATCAAGATAAAAAGCTTTTGCAAAGCAAAGGAAACAGTCAACAAAACCAAAAGACAACTGACAGAATGGGAGAAGATATTTGCAAATGACATATCAGATAAAGGGCTAGTATCCAAAATCTATAAAGAACTCATCAAACTCAACACCAAAAGAACAAAGAATCCAATCAAGAAATGGGCAGAAGACATGAACAGACATTTTTCCAAAGAAGACATCCAAATGGCCAACAGACACATGAAAAAGTGTTCAATATCGCTCGGCATCAGGGAAATCCAAATCAAAACCTCAATGAGATACCACCTCGCACCAGTCAGAATGGCTAAAATTAACAAGTCAGGAAATGACAGATGTTGGCGGGGATGCGGAGAAAGGGGAACCCTCCTACACTGTTGGTGGGAATGCAAGCTGGTGCAGCCACTCTGGAAAACAGTATGGAGGTTCCTCAAAAAGTTGAAAATAGAGCTACCATATGATCCAGCAATTGCACTACTGGGTATTTACCCCAAAGATACAAAAGTAGGGACCCGAAAGGCTACGTGCACCCCGATGTTTATAGCAGCAATGTCCACAATAGCCAAACTGTGGAAAGAGCCAAGATGTCCATCAACAGATGAATGGCTAAAGAAGATGTGGTATATATATACAATGGAATATTATGCAGCCATCAAAAGGAATAAGATCTTGCCATTTGCAACGACGTGGATGGAACTGGAGGGTATTATGCTGAGCGAAATAAGTCAAACAGAGAAAGACATGTATCATATGACCTCACTGATATGAGGAATTCTTAATCTCAGGAAACAAACTGAGGGTTGCTGGAGTGGGGGGTGGGGTGGGAGGGATGGGGTGACTGGGTGATGGACACTGGGGAGGGTATGTGTTCTGGTAAGCGCTGTGAATTGTGCAAGACTGTTGAATCTCAGATCTGTACCTCTGAAACAAATAATGCAATATATGTTAAGAAAGAAAAAAAGAAGAAGAAGAATGTAGCAGGAGGGGAAGAATGAAGGGGGGGAAATCGGAGGGGGAGAAGAACCATGAGAGACGATGGACTCTGAAAAACAAACTGAGGGTTCTAGAGGGGAGGGGGTTGGGAGGATGGGTTAGCCTGGTGATGGGTATTGAGGAGGGCACGTTCTGCATGGAGCACTGGGTGTTATGCACAAACAATGAATCATGGAACACTATATCTAAAACTAATGATGTAATGTATGGGGATTAACATAACAATAAAAAAAATTTAAAAAAAAAAAAAAAAAAAAGAAATTACAGTGTGGGAGGTTTGGGTTTGAACCATTACGTTATAGTTTTCAGATGTTTTGCTTCTGCTGGAGTATTTCTGGGGAAGGGAGAAAACTCATCTCACCACGGGGTAGCTCAATCTTCAATGAATAGCTCTAGCTGTTAACATGGAGTACCAGTTCATAGTTAAGAGAGTAGGCTCTAGGGGTGCCTGGGTGGCTCAGTTATTAAGTGTCTGCCTTCGGCTCAGGTGATGATGATCCCAGGGTCACTGAGCCCGCATTGGGCTCCCTGCTTGGTGGGAAGCCTGCTTCTCCTTCTCACACTTCCCCTGCTTGTGTTCCCTCTCTTGCTGTCTCTCTATCTGTGTCAAATTAATAAATAAAATCTTTAAAAAAAAAAAGATAGGCTCTAGAGTTTGAATTCCATCTCTGCCATGTACTAGCTACACAACTTTGGACATGTTGCTTCACCTTCTGGAGCTGATTTTCCCCAACTTGCAAATGGCTCTTACCTTATAATACTTATGTGAAGAACTAATGCACAGATGGTACTTAGAATAGGATCTAGCACTTGGTAAGTGTAAATTAAATGTTAGCTACTAATTACAATTATTACCTTTCTGGGGGGGACTGAGGTGGAGAGTTCTGTGTGAAGTAGGAGGCTGGGCAAGATGATCTGTAAAATTTCTTCCAATTTCGTGTTTCCATAGATTCAGCATACTGGGAAATATCCTTCTTTTTAGAGGCTTACAGATCATTGGAAAATGACATCCAGCCTTGAGTGTGGAATTCCCTTCCATGAAGATTCTGAAACAGTAAGCCCATCTGGGTATGGTTTCACATGACTTCTCAGGCTGGTTAAAATACTTGCACATGAGACTGACTTTTTTCTCCAAGTCCTTGATCCATTGTTCCTGGGTCACTTTTCATGTGTGATATTCTCAGTGAGAAAAAGAGTGGGACACAATACCTCTTTCTGTGTTTTCCCAAGCATTGTACAAAAGGGCATAGTTACATGCTATGAGAGTTTATTAGAACACATTGACTAAGAGTCTAAAATAGAGAAATCTGGGGTGCCTGGGTGGCTCAGTTGGTTAAGCGTCTGCCTTCGGCTCAGGTGATGATCCTGGGATTGAGTCCCGC
This sequence comes from Phoca vitulina, assembly GCF_004348235.1. Classification (NCBI taxonomy): domain Eukaryota; kingdom Metazoa; phylum Chordata; class Mammalia; order Carnivora; family Phocidae; genus Phoca; species Phoca vitulina. Next base: position 4,840,338 of record NW_022589767.1, read on the forward strand.
GTCCGGCTCCCTGCTTCTCCCTCTCCCTCTGCCCCTCCCCACCGTTCGTGCTCTCTCTCAAATAAATAAATAAAATATTTAATAAAATAAAATAAAATAAAATAAAATAGAGAAATCTCCACTCAACTATGAATTAGTAAATACTTATAGAATGCATACTATGACATAAACATTGTGTGAAGCATTGGAAACATACTCATCATTGAAAGTCCAAGTTAAATACTATGTAAAAAAAAAATCTGATCCAGATGTGTATCATTACCCATGGCTGTGTTACTAAGCACCTCCAAATTAATGATTTTCTTTGTCTTGGACTCAGCTAGGCAGTTCTTCTTGTCTCAGTTGGGGTGAGCTTTGTCTTGGCTAGGAAGCTCTGCTTCTGCATGTAGTTGGGTGTTGGCAGGAGCTGCGGGTGACTGGGCCACATATCTCTCATTTTCCATCAGATAAGCCTGGGCTTGTTTTCACTGCAGAATCAGGGGTTCAAGAGAAAGACTCCAGAGTCTAGGCTTAGAACATCGTCCTTTTCACCAAATTCTATTGACCAAAGCGAATCACAAGGCCAGCCCAGATTCAAGACTTGGGGAAACAGATTCCATCTCTTCATGGGAAGATCTACAAATTCGCATTGCAAAGAGCATAGATACAAGGGAGGCCAGTGATTGGGGCCATCTGTGCAATCAATCTACAAGATGCAATCATCAAATAGAGGAGAAATGGTAATATAAGCCTGTTATAGAGTCAGACACTCTGCAAGACAGTGTAAGAGATTAACCATAGTCGCTGTACAAAGCTTCTCAGAACTAATGGAAAGGAAGCCACACTGGGGCTCTGCCAGCCTGACATTTTTTTACTCAGACAGCATTCCCAAGGGATGTCCAATAAGCTGACAAATGTATAAAAATTTTAAAACAGCAAATGATATCAATTATAAAATTATAATGTCCAGTGTAATTTAACTGGAGGTGCCAGAGTAAATAGCCAGCGATGTGAATGTTCTAGAGGTATGCCCATTAATTATATAGTGTGAGAACCAGGGACTTCTGTTTACAGACAAGGAGTTAAACTCTCACAGCTGTGCTAGAGAAGACTTTTGAATTAATGGCTAATTTCAAACAAAGCATTTAATGTCACCACTTGAAATGTTTCAGTAATAATTCAAATGGTTTAATTCTAAGCCACTTATGATTAAATTTCAAATATGCTAAGGTATTATTAGACATTTATGGGAAAAATCATTTTCCCCTGCAAATTAAATGTTCTTCTGTGACAACGATTCAAGTTATGATGGGGGGGTTCCTGTTTCCTTTTAATTATAGCCCAAACACTTATCTGGATAGAGCGGCAATGCGATCACTATTTCATTTTGGAGTCATTATTACCGAAATGCAAAATATCTCAATATCTACCCCTCTCCCCCTCCCCCTAGGTTTTCTTTTTAATCCCATAAAAGCATCTGTCTTTGATTTCAAGTGGAGTACCTGCTGTGCAGGATGCAATGCAAATCCAATTTGTGTGTAACAAAACCAAATGGGCTGAAATGAACTCTGCATTTTAAAGATGTTTTTGTTTAATCATTGCCATCACTCGTCTTTAATGAATGCATAATCAAGTTAAACTTCAGGCAAGAAACGGAATGGCTCTTCTTAAGACAGAGAAAGCAAATTCCTGTGATATCCCTCACTGCTGATCTGCCCCCTATTCCTGTGTTGGCAGGAAAGAAATGAGAAAGATCTTCAAATGCGTCTTATGGCAAACTGTTGAGAACCATGGCGTGAGCGGCAGACTGCTCATTTTTTCTGCTTTCCTCAGAAATCATGGTAATTATTGTTTAGAGCAGAAAGTAAGATGTAAGATTCCTGGGTCCTCATTTCATCCTCCCCTTTTCTACATGTCACAGAAATAGGAGGTGTGATAAAGTACTCTGGGAGTCTGGAGGAGGATCTGGGGGCATTTCTGCGCCACACATCATCCAGCCTAAATGTTGGTATATAATTAACTAAGTACAGAGTTTCTGTGTGGTGGTGAAACTTCGGTGGTTCTTTCTTTTGGAAGGAGGGAATCTACTACAAAGACCTCAAGGTGTCAGATGATGTTTGTATTGTTGTAACACTGGACAAATGGATCAGTGACAAACAAGGAAATGGCGGGAGAGAATGTTTCATTCATTTCACAGATGGGAAAGCCAAACTTGAAATGTGCACTGACTAGTGCAGAGTCACATGGTTAATAAATGGGAGAGTCAGAGCTGGAACACTGCTCTCAGCAATCCTAAAATGTAACACTGTGTTACTACAAAACAGAGATGACAGACTTCAAAAAGGGAATACCTAGAAGACTCTTTAGGGCTGTGTACATGAGCTTTGTATTTAAGGTGAATGTGGATGACGTAGGGTTAAGCACAATGTATACGTGAATATTTTTTTGTTGTCAAGCAAAAATCTAGAGCTTTATGAGGGTGCCAGAATGCAGGACTTCATTTTTTCTGATTGTTTTTAATGGATAAGAATTAAGATTGGTTTTATTTATAGATAAGAGTCTACATGGTAGGATTTCTAAAACTCCGAGATGGACAGTTTGAACACCTGCCATTGTGTTTGAAATTCCAACATTGCAAGTTATTTTTATGTGATAAAGCATTGCCTTCTATTAGGGAAAAATTCCTTTGGAGCACTAACACTGTGAACCCGCATCTGTCCTTTACCCTTGAATTTCCAAAGAGTCATTAATTTCCTCTCTGATTAGGAACATCTCACTGGGAGCAGAGTCCTGAGATTGTATACCACGATTGTATTGATGATTGATGGGAAGGTTAAGGAAGGTTGGAGAACTCCTTACAAGCCAAGCCCGTTAAGACCTGTAGTGACTATTGTGGAAAGCCAGGGGATGGACCAACACTGAGGAAACCTCAAAGCTAGATGCACCTATGTGCAACTTTTTTGAGAGTGACTGCCCCTGAGTTAAGCCACTCGGAGGGCAGATATAACGATGCATGTTCCAAAGATTCCATCTTAGGAGCTCCCTTGTCCTTGTCCCTGATCTGTTTACCTGTTCTCCAACTTTGCCTGTTCTATTCAGATAAGGATATGAATGTTGAGTTTTGAACGGTTTTAAAATTTCCCATGTGACAGGAGGAAAAATTACAAGCATAATAATTAAACTGCATTCCAGGAGAACAATATGACATAATATTTTTTATTGGCCAAACTCTTTCATCTCGTGACAGAATAACACCAAACAACTTTCAAGAATATTATTCTAGAGAGAATAAAAGACACATATGTTCTTTCCTCACTGAAAAAAATTTCAATTCCCAAATTGCACTAGCTGGTCAATGAGACCTCCTGCCCCCTCCAACTTTATCATTTCTTTTCCTACTGCCAAAGGGAAGACTTCTTCAATATTGTTATACCATGCATACCCTGAGGCCAGAAGGTCATCCATGTAAATGGACTGAGTCAAAAAGCTTATGATGTTCAGAATCTTTTTTTTTGGCAGTTAATGTCATCACATACTTTGGCTTAATGTGGTAGATCATTTTGAGCAGTGGACTATGACCCAGGTATCCAAAAATAAATTTATTTGGGGGAGATATACTTGCCAATTGAACTCTAAATACAAGTAGCTGGCTACCAAAGATCCCATTTATGATAGTTTAAAAATTGTTAAAACCAAAAATCTTTTAGCATTCTTTGCAGCACAAGGGTTTATATCAAATCATAACGAATCATTGTAGTGATAATTCCGTTGTTATCAACCTAGGTGGCCACTGGATGTCCCCACTCTTCCTCAAATGCAGCCAAGGCATCACTTAACTGGCAGTTATAAAAACAATGCATTTTTCAGGGAACCTTTAGAAAGATCCTGCAAGAGTTCTGGTGTGCTTAGCAGCATTGTTTGCCCCTGGCAACAGCAGGGTGGACTAGAAATGGTGACTTAGAGACTGAGTTGAGTGGAAGGAATTCTCTGGGTCATGTCACACTGTATCATGCATATTTACTTCCATATCCTCTCCAATGACTAGCTTTTCTTAAAAGCTTTAAAAAAGAAGTAAGTCTGTGGATACTTCTATTATAATTCACGCAGGTGAAACAAGTATGATTGGGGAAGAGTGAGAACATGAGAGCATGCCAACCTTGCAAAATACATGAAAAACTGCCTCACAGGAGTGCAGGATATAGAGCATAGGATTCTTTAGCGCAGTAGAAACTGAATTTTGATCACTCATTTATTCTGAGCAGTTGTACCTAACTAGGTAATGGCTATAGGATAACTGACTGAACTTTAAATTTGGAGTTAGGAGACCAGGACTTGAATCTTATTACTAGCTCTGTGCCATTGGACAAGTATGCTTTGTTTTTCTGAACCTCAGGCCCTTGTTTGTAAAATGGAGATAGTAGTCCTGTCCTCAGATTTGTTGAGAAGCTTAAACGATGTTTTATATATATGAAGGAGCCCAGGACATAGTGGTTACAGAATAAATGTCAAATATATTAGAAATTTGAGATGCAATGAAAAGTTTAAAAAGGTCTTTGTATCTTCAAAACATCTAGGTCTAGTTAAAATGGAAAACAGAAGGATTGAGCTTTACTTCCAATATATTTTATGATCTACTTGGAATTAATGAAAATTTGTTTAACCACATCAACTCTCCCTTTAAAGTGTCAGGGAGAGAGAATAATGCAAGCTATTTAATGCTTCACCTAAAAAAAGGCCTTGGAAAGTAGAACCCTTTTAAAAAAAAGTGCTGTAGATCCTTTGTTACTTCTTAGGATTTTATAGAGAGGGAAGGGCAGTGCAAACGAAATGGGGTTTTTTTGTTTGTTGTTGCTGTTGTTGTTGTTTTGTTTTGTTTTACTAATGAGAAGCTGAAGCACAGAATGCTGTGCAAAGTTGAAGAATGATTTTGCACCATTAATCACATAACTGTGTCAAAGTCAAACCAAGGGGATGAAATGTGGTAGAATTTACGACATTTGTTCTGGAACCGTGGTCTGAAACATTCAGAGAATTATGGAAAACTGGGAATTTTCCTCTCTGAACAGGATTGGTAAGGCTCCCAAATGAAGTCCCGTTTCTCTAATTCCATTCTACCACCAGACTATTTTATTTCTATTTAGGGAAAACAATAAAACTTGCTTGTAACTAAGGAGCAGTCCTGGCACACAGTTCCTGCTGGGAAAACAGTATTGGAGCTCATCTACTGGGAGACACTTTCTCGTGCTCACTTCCAAGCACTGACTACCAGGCTACTAATTAGTATTTCTCAAAGGAAGAAGCTGACTCCTTTTTTTGGTTATGTATTCTCTACAATAATACCAATGTTTCTATATAGTTTAGCCAAAAAAAAAAAAAAATCGGATAGTATTTCTGTCATTGGCAGCTTAAGTAAAAGTTATTTCAGAGATACTGTTTGATTTGAATGAAAGTAAGATTCAAAGGCTTTTATTAGCTTTGGTTTGGTTGAGGGTGATTCTAAACTGCTGAGAGGTTTGGTAGTTCAGGAGTTAGGTGGGTGAAGAAATACTACTACTCAGGGTTTATGGCCAAGGCACAACTTTGTAAATTGGCTTTGGTTATCCCATTGGGAGCTCTTTTTTTTTAAAATTTTTTAAAAAAGATTTTATTTATTTATTTGAGAGAGAGACACACAGTGAGAGAGGGAGCACAAGCAGGGGGAGTGGGAGAGGGAGAAGCAGGCTTCCCATGGAGCAGGGAGCCTGATGCGGGGCTCGATCCTAGGACTCCAGGATCATGACCCGAGCCGAAGGCAGACGCCTAACGACTGAGTCACCCAGGCGCCCCAAGAGCTCTTTTTCTTTTTTTAAAGATTTTATTTATTTATTTGAGAGAGAGAGAAAGAGTAAGAGAGAGAACACAGAAGCAGAAGGAGAAGCAGACTTCCCACTGAGCAGGGAATCCAATGCAGGGCTTGATCCCAGGACCCTGAGATCATGACCTGATCTGAACCAACTGAGCCACCCAGGTGCTCCTCCATTGAGAGCTTTTATTGACCATATTTTATAAAAAGAATCCACCCACAATGTAACCTTGCAAGATGCTCCATAGAATGAATTATAGGCTCTGCTGCCCTTAAGATCTTTGGACCTAAGACCCAGACATGAATTAACCAAGAACTGGGGTAAGTCTCACTGATGTTTTCCTTTTTTGGAAACTAATACTGTGTATTGATTATTAGTTAGGCATTCAAGAAATGTCAATGGAAAAAAAAATATTGCCCATTGTGAATAAAAATGATGCCCTTGAAATTAGTTTTCCAGTTTGGATAATAAACTTGACTTTATCTATCCAGACTGTTTCCCCCAATTCCCCATATTGTTTAGCTGTTTTTAGTTGGGAAGAATGCTGAATAAATAAGGAAAGGGTAGAAGTAGAACTGCCAAGCAAAGTTGGCTCTTCTGTCTGAGAACTGAACTGCAGTCTAATTAGCTCTAACTAGCTGAGCTAACCAATCATAGAAGTCTAAACTGAGCTCAAACTTTTGTATGTATCAGAATCATCTAAACAGCTTGCTTAAAGCGCAGCATTGGGCATCATCCTCCAAAATTTTAATTCAGTGGATCTATGGTAGGACCCAAGAATTTGCATTTTTAGTAAGGACTCCTGGTGATTCATCCTCAGATGGTTCTTGGGCCAGACTTTGAGGAACAATGATAAATGACACCCGAATCATTTGAATTCACTGGAAACTAGTCAGGATGCAATGAAGAAACAAAGCTTTACCTCCCTCCTAAGGGACAGGGAAACTGAGGGAGAAAGGGGGACAGGGAGGAAATGTAGTTGTTTAGATGTCTGTAGTATTGTTTGTGAAAGTTATACATCCTGGAAATGTATGACTTTCCTTTTTTGTTAGATAACTACTTCCCATTGTCCACTTAGGACTGTGGACCACACATATTTTAGAGGGTAGTACTTATCCCATGGAGTTGCTATGCTCAGAACAGTGCTCAGAACTAAGGCCTGGCCCTTAGTAAGTGCTAGATAAAAGTTAGCTATTACTACTCTTGCTTCCAGTTCAGTGCTTTTCTGGGAAGGAAAGGGGATGCAGGTGGAGCTGGGCAAATGAGCTCACTCAGAATAGAAGAAAACAAATCTAGAGCTTGTGAGCTCTTAAATGGTGCCAAACCATTTTGTGACTAGATTTCAGTTATTTTAAGATAAGATATCTCTATCTTGTAAACTTGTCTGTATTTGAACTACATTTGCAGTATTTGTTTTTTATTTTGGTTTTGCTTTGCTTCTTGGGAAAGTCCTGTGTGAAAAGATTCTAATGTTGATATAAAGAGACTAATGCCCTAGGGCATTAATTCTTGGGCTTGAGGGGGTGTCTGAAGTAAAATTTTGCCTATATATACTTATGTGCTTTTGTGGATACTGGGTAAGAAATTTTTCTCTACCAAATTCTGGGAGAGTACTAGGATACCAGAAAGGTTAACAATCATCCTTTGAGAGCCAGCGTACCTGTGACCTCTTCCTGACTCCACTTTCTATGACCCTAGGTGAGTGGTTGTCAACCAAGGATAGCTTTGCTCCTTGTTCTAGGGGTACGTGGCAATGTCTTGAGATGTTTTTGGTTTTACAAGTAGTGGGTGCTACTAGCATCCAGTGGTTAGAGCCAGGGATGTTGCAAAATATCCTACAATGCATAGGCAGTCACTCACCACAAAGAATTATCCGATCTGAAGTGTCAATAGTGTCAAGGTTGAGAAACCTTGTCCTAGAGGTAAGATCAGCAGAAGCCCAGCTGGGGATTGGAGGCAGATCCGGTGAAGCTGGGTACTAAGTGAGAAGCAGCAGAGTTGGGGACAAAGGAGGTTGCCATTCCTTTCCTTTTAAGCTGTTCCTTTAACAATAGTATGGGCTTCCTATCAGCACAATGCCAGATGGCAATGGCAGCTAATCTTTGTTTATGTACAGAATACTCCTACCAACATTGTCTTTGGGTCTTCTTGACTTGGTCCTGTGGAGGTATACTCCCGCCATGTTGTCTTACCACCGCTCATAGGTCAGGTATTGGGATCACTAGAAATTTGGATGTTCGATTCAGAAGCAGGTAAATTTAAATTTCTTTTGTTATAGCATAGCTTTTATCAGGGGAGACATTTCCTCACTTGGGTAATGGAGTCCCAATAATAATTAGCACTAATTGAGATCCAGGTAGGAGCTTTAGTAGAAAGGCTGACAACTCAATCACTCATGGTGGTGACATCGGGACTAGTCTCATAGGTCCTTGTTTAGTCACACGAATGAAGAAGAGGGAGGCAGAATTGAATGAGATTATTGTTAGTTTTCAGGAAGCATTGCATTTATTGTAAGCAATTGGAAAACTATTTATCTGGACTAAATGCCATGAGCCAAACACAACACACACACACACTTCTCTTAAGGAGAATCTGAGCTCTACCTAATTATACACAGAGATCAGAGGGTCAGCAGGATTATTTTTTGAATAATATATAGGTTCTGTCTAGTAGCCTGGGGACAAGATCACATGTGTCCCAGTCATGTCCCTAGAATGTCTTTGTGTGACTCTTACTTTTCTTCAGTTTCTCCATTATTAAAATGACCTAAACCTTTATTGTTTTCTGTTCTGTGAAAACTCTCTGGAGTTTTCTGGAGAACTACATTTGGAGGGGAGGCTAACATCAGAGGGAACTGTGAAGTTTACAGAGACATGAATTCATTAACATTCTAGAATCATATCCTGGTTTTCTGGGGGAAATACAGTAAGTGTGGGAGAGAAAATCATTTAGAAGATGAGGACATCCTTTTAGATGGATCACAGAGGAGAAAAAAATCAGTGGGAAAAAAAACCTGAAAGAGTCAAGGTACCTGCCATGGAAAATAAGATGTAAGACTTTGGCTTTGTCATAGAAATCTGGAGAATAGATGCCAATCAAAGTTCACAGAATTTTGACAGTTTCTCTCTAACATTTCTCATGAGAGTACAGAATAAGAAGTCATCTGGATTGTATAAGGGCAAGTTTTCCATAATCTGGGACAAATGTGGTAGATGCTAAAGCTGTGAGTGTCAGTAATCTTTGCCCTGTTGTTCTTGTGATTTTTCCATGAGGAGTGAAAAGAAAGAATTATCTGGATTCTAGTTCCAGCTTTGCCACTCACTAGCTGGAAAAAAAAAAAAAAGGTTCTTCATATGCCAAGAAGAGTCAGAAACAACTTTCTATGACAGAAGTCTCTGTGAGAGGGGTGCCTGGGTGGCTCAGTCGTTAAGCATCTGCCTTCAGCTCAGGTCATGATCCCAGGGTCCTGGGATCGAGCCCTGCATCGGGCTCCTTGCTTGCTCAGCGGGGAGCCTGCTTCTCCCTCTGCCTGTCACTCCCCCTGCTTGTGCGCTCTCTCTCCCTTTCTCTCTCTCTCTCTGCTACATAAATAAATAAAATCTTAAAAAAAAAGAAGTTTCTAAGAGAAACAGAGTAACATTTCTGTAATCCATGCCCCTGGGACTCCCCAGTTTTGAACAAAAGCTCCGGCTTGGACCTTCTCCTGGCTGAAGTCATCATCAGAATTATTTACTGCTAGTGAGTCTCAAGCTTGAGTCTAAGCTGCTGCTCTCACTCCAGGCAGTAGGACACAGCCACTCCTTTTGCCAAAACCAAGCCAGTGAGGTCACTGACTCACTAGAAGCCTATTTGCATAGAGGCCCATCAGCATTATGTATTCTCTGTCCATGGTGGAAATTCTTGAAGAGAGTTCTAGGCACCCAAGCTTGCTCTACTAGCCTTGGTAGTTGAAAAGGTTTTGAATACATAGTGGTGTCCATCATTTTTACTATCCTGTTCCCACTAACAACTCCATGAGACCTAAGGGTGCCTGGTTGCTCTGCTTTGGTATTTGTGTGACAGGGTGGAACACAAAATGGGCAAACCCTTTGGCAGGGAACAGAAGTGGGGCTTCTGTGAATTGAGGACATCAGAATGCAGAATCTGAAAGGCTCTAGCACAGTTACACTGTCAGGAGCTGTCAAGGTACCCAGGGGCTCCGACAAGGGGATCTGGCAGTGGTGATACCTGGAGTGGTCTTGGGGACTCTGGGAAGGATGATCCTTTATGGTTGGTGGCCTCACTGTGGGAACAGACTGCAGCTGTGCCAGTGAGATCCTCTTGAGTGGCTTTTTAGGGAGTATGTGTGTATGGAGGAGATGTCACGCAACAATGGGTACTCCACAGGAGGTGGAGAAGGTTCTTCCATGAGAACCTGGGAGGCCACCCTGGGTGGGGAGACTTTGAGTAGGGGCAGAAACTCCAACAATCACAGGTCCAGGGGGCAATTGGACAAACATGGTGTATAACTGTAAATGTGACCCCCTGTTTTCACTCTCCTTCTTCCTCCTCTAACAGCACCCCTCCACACCAGCCTCCTCCGTCTAACCACTCCCTTTTTCCTGTGCTGAAAACCACTCGGTCAGAAGTGAAATCTCATGGGAAGTCTGAATAGAACTTAGTTAAGTAGTTGCAGTGCTAGTTACTGCATGTTTGAAAGCAGTTCTTATATAATAGTTAGAAATAAAACTGCTTTCAGGGTGTTTAAGATAATTTGATTATAAATTTCAGATGATAATGGTAAAATGCAGGGAAAATGCTAAAAGAAGCATCCAAATGGAATATCCTGGAATAGAACATGTACACATACCATAACTTCTTGGAAAAGTGCCATAGCATATGGTGAACTACACAACCTTACCTGGTGATCCTAGCTTGGAACAGAAAAATCATCAACCTAGCTTCTGTGACTTTTCCAGTTTCAAAATCACGTACAATTTCGTAATTGCACTGAGCTCTCTACCCTGACATCCTAGATCAGGACCACTATAATGATCTCTGACCTTTATTTTATTTTTGCTTCCTTGCATCCATTTACCTTATTTTGGGTGACTATATCCCAATTTTCCTCTGGCAAACTACTCTATTCCTGACTTCCTGTACCTGTCCTTCATTCCAGTGGAGTAGATGTAATCTCCAGCTTTAGAGATGGGCTCTGGGATAGACCTCTGGGTAATTAGCGAATTATATTACTCTAGTTGCTGTGATTGGTTCAGAAATGGGCATATGATCCACTGCAATCAGCGGGATGTACTGAGACAATTGTTGGAAGTTTTGAGAAAGAACTCTATCTGGCTGGTTTCTGTAGCCATCTAGGAACCATGATATAAGGGCCTGGCTGAGAGAGAGTAAAGCCAGCATGGAGGCAAGCAGAAGCAGATAATGGGAAAAGAGACAGACTTTTGATGTAATCATGAGCTTTCCATAACATTATATCAAGGGACCAGAACTAGTTTTATGGGTGTCTGTCCTGTGTAGGTGCATAGGGCCTCATGCTCAGAAGGGTGCTGACTTGGTTTTATGCTCAGCTGTCGTCTTGAAAAATCTGAATACATTTTATTCTTTAACTTGTGTTGTAAGTGAGGTCCAGTGGAACAATGGAACAGGCATGTGAACATAGGGATACATGTAAATGTGTCTGCTCTCCTTCCCACCTCACCCGCATATAGCATTCATGATGAACCAGAAACACAGAATTCCAGTAAACTCCACAGTGTGTAGAGGCTCAGGGAGACTCAAAGCGAGTACAAGGTAAGCCTGCCGTGTCTGTGACTGAGTAGGCAGGGGGGTGCTGATGGTCCAGGGAGGCATGCCTTTCCTCTGAATCAGAACTGACTTGGAATGCAGAAAGCAAGCAAGGGCATTCTAAAAAACCACAAACAACCAAGCAACCCTGTCAAGACTTTTCTTGCTTGTGTATTACTTCCCTGTATTAGTTAACCATTACTCTGAAAATGATCACTAGAAGGAAAGGGAAAGGAGCAATTTTTAGTTGCTTTTTCTTTCAGTCTTTCCTTTCTCATCAATAAATGTAGGATGGAGTGTTGGTAGAATTTATGGGTCTCAAGAAGTGAAATAGAAATAGTTGAGTTAGTTTCTGCCGTGTTTCCACTATTCTTGTAAGATTGATATGGATATACATGTACAGGCTATGAAATATGAGTTGTGCCATTTTGGTGATCCTGTATGTGAGTTAAGTGCTCTTACATTTGCATTTAAAACTGGCATTGTACAATATAGAGATGAATGGTAAAATTCATGCTAATAATTTAGCATTTTAATTTTTCTCTGCTTATAATGAATTAAATAGCAAAAAGTAAAAACAAAAATGTCCCCAAAACCTAAACAACAAAACCACCATGATAAGTCAGAAGGAGACTAAAAAAGGGAAAAAACCCTAATGTTTTAGTAGCATTTGTGGTGTTTTTGTTGTTGTTGTTATTGCTTTTTGAGCCAGGGGCACCACAGTTTCATTTTTCACTACGCTTTGCAAATTATATCCAGCCCTGCGAGGGACTAGTATCAGTTTGCTAGGGTTCTTATCACAAAACACCGGACTCGGTGGCTGAAACAACAGAAGCTATTTTCTCATGGTTCTGGAGTCCAAGTTCAAGTGCTGTCACAGTTGGCTTCCTCTGAGGCCTTTTCCTTGGCTTGCAGATGGCCACCATCTTGCTGCCTCTTCACGTGGTTGGCCCTCTGTTCATGTGTACCCCTGGTATGTCTCTTTGTCCAAATTTCCTCTTCTCATAAGGACACCAGTCAAATTGTATTAATGCCCACTAACCTAATGACCTCATTTAACCTTAGTTACCTCTCTAAAGTACCTCTCCAAATATAGTACATTTTTTTTTTTTAAAGATTTTATTTATTTATTTGAGACAGAGAGAATGAGAGAGAGAGAGCACATGAGAGGGGGGAGGGGCAGAGGGAGAAGCAGACCCCCTGCCGAGCAGGGAGCCCGATGCGGGACTCGATCCCGGGACTCCAGGATCATGACCTGAGCCGAAGGCAGTCGCTTAACCAACTGAGCCACCCAGGCGCCCTCCAAATATAGTACATTTTGAGATACCGAGGGTGAGGCCTTCAACGTATGGATTTTGAGGAGCTACAATTTAGTCCATAACTAGGCTTTTCAATGGCATGAGCCATAAATTTCCTTTTTTAAATGGCAAGTGTGTTGGGGGGCTTGTAGCTGGCGTATCAAATGAAGAATATGTCGAGCATGACCTGCCGAATGAGGGGGCATCAGCTACACACATGGGGGGCCAGGTAGCTTCCTCAGCATCTGAGCTTCCACTTTGGGGAAGTAAAAACCCCAGAGTCATTTTGATTGAGGGTGCAATTTCAATACACTCACTCAAAAGAAATAAAGTCACAAGATTTATTACATAGAAATCCCAAAAGTCGGGCAGAGCACAATGAGCCCGGGGGAGGGCAATCCTCCAACCCAGGTCATGAGCGAGCAGGAGACAGAGAGCAGAGAAGCAAGCACCTATTATTCATAAGATGGTAAGAGCAGAGGTCACTAACTTTTCGTGGGCTCAAACATAGTGGTTATTTTAATAGATGCCCTGGGAAAACCAAAACAGGAACTTGTGGTGGGAATCCTAAGCTCAGGTCCTTATCTAAATGTCCAGATTCTGGTGTGAGCAGGTCATACAGTAAATGCCTTGGCAGCAAAATAGCTGTTTTCTCATCCCATCAAGGTAGGTTTCTGTGTTTTTTTTGGTCTCTTAGAACTTAAAAGAGTCTAATTGAGACTGCTTCCCAGTGCAACCTCTTGGCTCCTACTCCTCAGTATTCTGTTCTGTGCGGACAAAATAATGTTTAATCCTTTTTTTTTTTAAAGATTTTATTTATTTATTTGAGAGAGAGAGAGAGAGAGAGAGAGCACATGAGAGGGGGGAGGGTCAGAGGGAGAAGCAGACTCCCTGCTGAGCAGGGAGCCCGATGCAGGACTTGATCCTGGGACTCCAGGATCATGACCTGAGCTGAAGGCAGTCGCTTAACCAACTGAGCCACCCAGGCGCCCATGTTTAATGCTTTTAAGACACTTGGAAATGAGGGAAGAGAGACAGACAACATTGCCATAAGGTGCAACCAGCTGTTTGTGACAATATACCGTTTCACATTTTGTGCATGAAGCTCAGAAAATAGTGGTAGTAGAGATCAGGTATTAGCTCCTTCATTCTGTAGATAGTAGAACGAGAGCATAAAAATGAGAATGTAGATAGTACAATGAGAGCTTGGGGAAGTCAAATCAAATCCAGATACCTTGGTCAGCAAATACTGGAACCCACATCTCCTGATGCCTGGGTCAGGATTCTTTCCATTCTACTCAGTAGTACTCACCTCCAATGCCCATCCCTAGTACTGCAATGAAGCACATAATTTTGATCCCTGAATTGGCTCACTTGTTTGATAAAAACCTCACCTCCCAGGTGGTCTTTGCGAATATTTAAACAAATGATCATTTGAATGAAAAAGTACCAAATGTACAAAAATGTACCAAGATCCCGGCTAAATTCAAACTAGCAAAATACGTGCAATAGAAGAGTGTTTTCTTATTTTAAAACAACTTCTTTTATAGAAGTAATGAAAATGCATCCATTTCTCATTCAGGAAAAATCACAAATGCTACAATCTAAACTGAGATCTTTGTAGATGTGACTTCAATTACAGTATGTGCAAGGTAATCAATAATTATAGAAGGCAACTTCTCTAAGGCAATATTGGGCTGCGGAACCGGGATTGAGATTTGAAATTTAGAACACCCTCTACTCATCCCCTGGAGTTAATTCTACATGCAGGGCATAGACTTTGGTCTCAAGAATGAATAGGGAGCAGAAAAACACTATTTTACTTGCACAATTTTCTAAAGAGGAATCATGTACAGGGTGGATGGATATTTTTTATTTATTGAAGTTCTCAGCATTTCTTATTGGTGTCTCTAAGCAGCAGCTTTTAGATCAATAGGAAGGCATAAAGTTGCACGATGGGAATGAAAAATGAGATTAAGAGTAATGTTTGTAAAAATGCTAAGATACCTACTTGAGACACAGTGGAGCCTGGGTGACCGACTCTCTCAAGCTCCCCTCTCTTCTTGCATGACAGTGCTGATGCTGTGGCCTCAAAAAAGCTATTTCTAAAGTGTGGAAAATATAAGGCGTCGTAGAAATTGAGACAGTGATAGAATGCGATTTCAAGGGAAATGATCATTTGGTCGAAGTTGAGATATTTGTCACTGTCCTAAATACCTCTGACTTTAAAGTAATTTGGCTGTTTTTGAGGTTTTTTTTTTTGGAGGGGGGCTTGGTTCCGGTTTTCCACAAATATGCTAATACATCCAAATAAATGTTTTCATTCAAAACAGTCACCTTGACAATGTATGTATTACAACATAGTAGCCATTGCTTAAAACATCTTTGGGATTGCCTTTATTCTTTGAATATTTTTGGAGCTAATAAACACGAGTCTGTTGATTTCTGGAAACTGCCAGAAGCTTGGAAGTGCCAAGTTTGGTGAATAAAGCCATGATTTAAGCAAATCATCTTTTTTCTTTTTTTTTCTTTATTGTACAATTGCTAATCAAACATGGAGAGTCAATATGAACGAATGGAATTGATTTTTTTGCATTGTTTTGTAAAATGATGCTGAAGGGTTAAGAAAGAGTTGAACAATGACAACACCATAAATAGAACTTCTGAAGGTGGCTATTAGGAAGGGTCTAATATTTAAGTACATCTGGTTATTTTTGCAAACACATACATATACCTACAAATATACACAGAGCTTGCATACAGGTTGTACTATTTTCAGCTGTCCTGGTTGTGTAAAAAAATATAACTTCATATGATTCAACTACATATACATTCTAAGATACCATTACTCCCTGGTTATAAACATTACAAACCAAGTCAATTCTGAGTTTTCTCTATTTCTGGTTTAAGCACCATCAAGTCATAATTTCTGCTTCTTCCTAGGGCTAATGTAAGCTGTGATGTCTTCATAGTCTCATAACAATAGTGAAGAGATAGTATCTACTCCTTGGTCTTTACCTGTCCTGCGCTGGTCTCTCCTGAGATAAGCAGTTGTCCCATTTGGTCCTCTGTGCTGCTTCATACTTCTGTGCCCCCTCATCATGACTGCAGGGTCCATCTGGGGACACTTTTTCTCTCTCTTTCTCTCTTCAGAGCTAACCTCTATATCCTGAAAAGGTGAGGAAGAAGAAAGAGTCAGTGTACCTCCCATTCCTTTTGGAGTTTTGCAGACTGGGGGAACTCTTGGACCCTCTACCCTAGGCATCCCACGAAGCCATTCAGTTCCATTCCTGCCTTGCTTTGGTGGTGTGAAAAAAAAAAAACATATAAAGATGTGCCTGGTGCACAAAAAGGATACCTATGAATATTTGTTGATCCACTGACTGAATGAATGCAGGTGTTGTTTCCCAGAGTTCCAGAAGGGAAGTAGGGAATGTGTTTTCTCTTCTTTTGGAGTCCCCAAACTAAGCAAAGGTTCTGTTCTTTCCTCCACTCTCTTTGAAACTATTCCTGAAGTGGGAATGGAGGGAAGAGGATGAGGGCCCTTCCGAGAAACCTTGCAAGAATAATTCTAGATCTCCAAGGACTCCATGTATCAGTGTAGTCACTTGAGGAGGCTGCCAAGTGTCCCACCTTATTTGGTTAAATTATACTTATCTTTTAGGCTCTACATGAGACCTACCCTTAATTCTCCTCTGGACTGCATGCTCCATGAGGAGTCTTCTCTGTTTTTATCACTTTTGTACTACCAGGTACTCTACTTAGCATATAAGCAGCCAATACGTATCTTTGAAATAATTAATGTGAATGTGAATAACTGCACTATATGAACCAGTATATTTGGACATTTCAGAGGGTTACTGGTATTTTCTAGATTTTGGTAGTTCAGTTATCTCAGAAGACTGGAGTTCTTGTCTTAGTCCTGGATGCATCTTTACAAATCTGGAGATAGTGGGTTAAGAGGGAAATGTTACTATTCCCAAGTTAATACCCCTTACTGAGCCCAAAACTCAGGGACACGATCTGGTTTTAAGATACAATTTATTTAACTTTTCAGATAGTTAGTTAAAAAATTTATTTTTGCACACATTTAAGGTCCTAATAGAGTGCTTTGGGACAACTTGAGATTTGACAAAGTCAGTAATCATATGTAAATTTTTGGTTATATAACCAACAACCCATTTCTTACACTCCAGATTCCTCAGTGACCATAAATGACTTTGAAAGGAAGAGTAATCCTCACCAACTAGTACAGGGAAATCTCCAATGGACACTTTGCACAGTGAAGATTAGGAATGGCTGGTAAATCTTTAATGGACAATTGGCTCCACTCTTCATGGGTTTATGAGAACAGCTGCACCAAGCTTACTAAATTGAAATGTTCTGCCTTCTGCTAAGAAGGGTCAACTTTTGTCTTTCTTCCTTCCTCTCTTCCTCCCTCCCTCCATTTCTTCTTTTGTTTGTTCCCTCCTTCTTTATTTTTATTTTCCTTACTACATTTCTAGCCATCCTGTCTTTAACCTAGTTAACTAGATTTGCACAGAAGTAATTCTACTTATGATTGGCACATGTGGGGGAGGGAATAGTGCTTATTTCCTTTTATTTAAAGTGTGTCCATATCCAACTCAGCTGTACGTAGGAGCTAAAACTTTTTAAGGTTAAAGAATACATTTCAAGAAAAATACCAGTTGTCTGGGATTTCCTCTGGACATATACCATCCTTTTATCAGTTACCAAAGACAGAGTTATTATGCATCCTGAGTCAAGACAAAAATTTATCATGTGCATGCAATATTCCATCTTTATTAACTTGGGTTGATCACAATGAGACAGCACAGCCAATATGAAGGGTGGGAGTTAGAATATGTCAGTCCTTTATCTTCGATTTGGGAAAGATTATTGAACTATGGTTTGAAATCTGGAGCTTCTTTCCCTGGGACAAACATGCATTCAGTTTTGTTTTTTTTTTTTTTTTCTGATTTCCTTTCCCTTAGTTTTGACAGTGGGTCTTCCAAAGAGATGAAAAAACTGGATTATCAAGATACATTTGTTAAGCAACTAATTGTATATGTCACTGACATACTGATAGCATTTGTAGCACACTTTAAACAAAAGTTTTTAGTTTGGAATATTTTAAACATACACAAAAATAGTGAGGATGGTATATGCACCCAATATGCACTTTATGCACCCAATCCCAGCTCCAATTAACTCACAGCCAAATTTCATTGATTTCAATTTTTACCATTTCCTCTCACCTTAAATTATTTTGAAGAAAATATTAGATGTCACAGCATTTCATCCATCTGTATTTTTATGTAGATATTCAAAATGATACGAATTATTTAAAAAAACATAACATCATGTCATTATTATACCTAAAAATTAACAATAATTCTTAGATAATTAAATATTGTCAGTGTTCAATTTACCTCATTTCCCCCCCACATTTGTGTATTGAATCAGGATCTAAATAAGTCCAAACATTGGAATTGATATGATTTTTAACTTTCTGTTTTTTTTATTATGTTATGTTAATCACCATACATTACATCATTAGTTTTTTTTTTTTAGTATGATTTTCCTTTTTATTTTTTTTATTTTTATTTTTATTTTTATTTTTTTTAAATTTTTTTATCGTTATGTTAATCCCCATACATTACATCATTAGTTTTAGATATAGTGTTCCATGATTCATTGTTTGTGCATAACACCCAGTGCTCCATGCGGAACATGCCCTCTTTAATACCCATCACCAGACTAACCCATCCCCCCACCCCCCTCCCCTCTAGAACCCTCAGTTTGTTTCTCAGAGTCCATAGTCTCTCATGGTTGGTCGCCCCCTCCAGTGTCCCCCCCTTCATTCTTCCCTTCCTGCTATCTTCTTCTTTTTTGTTTTTTTAACATATAATGTATTATTTGTTTCAGAGGTACAGGTCTGTGATTCAACAGTCTTACACAATTCACAGTGCTCACCATAGCACATACCCTCCCCAATGTCTATCACCCAGCCACCCCATCCCTCCCACCCCCCACCACTCCAGCAACCCTCAGTTTGTTTCCTGAGATTAAGAATTCCTCATATCAGTGAGGTCATATGATACATGATTTCTCTGACTGACTTATTTCACTCAGCATAATACCCTCCAGTTCCATCCACTTCGTTGCAAATGGCAAGCTTTCATTCCTTTTGATGGCTGCATAATATTCCATTGTGTATGTATGTATTGTGTATGTATGTATGTATGTATTCCATTGTGTATATATATATATATATACACATACATACATATATATATATATATATATACCACATCTTCATTATCCATTCATCTGTTGATGGACATCTTGGCTCTTTCCATAGTTTGGCTATTGTGGACATTGCTGCTATAAACATCGGGGTGCATGTGCCCCTTCGGATCCCTACATTTATATCTTTGGGGTAAATACCCAGTAGTGCAATTGCTGGGTTGTATGGTAGCTCTATTTTCAACTTTTTGAGGAACCTCCATACTGTTTTCCAGAGTGGCTGCACCAGCTTGCATTCCCACCAACAGTGTAGGAGGGTTTCCCTTTCTCCGCATCCCCGCCAACATCTGTCGTTTCCCGACTTGTTAAATTTAGCCATTCTGACTGGTGTGAGGTAGTATCTCATTGAGGTTTTGATTTGGATTTCCCTGATGCCAAGCGATGTTGAGCACTTTTTCATGTGTCTTTTGGCCATTTGGATGTCTTCGTTGGAAAAATGTCTGTTCATGTCTTCTGCCCATTTCTTGATTGGATTCTTTGTTCTTTGGGTGTTGAGTTTGATAAGTTTCTTTATAGATTTTGGATACTAGCCCTTTATCTGATACGTCATTGCAAATATCTTCTCCCATTCTATTGGTTGTCTTTTGGTTTTGTTGACTGTTTCTTTTGCTGTGCAAAAGCTTTTTATCTTGATGAAGTCCCAATAGTTCATTTTTGCCCTTGCTTCCCTTGCCTTTGGTGATGTTTCTAGGAAGAAGTTGGTGTGGCTGAGGTCGAAGAGGTTGCTGCCTGTGTTCTCCTTTAGGATTTTGATGGACTCCTGTCTCACATTGAGGTCTTTCAACCATTTTGAGTCTGTTTTTGTGTGTGGTGTTAGGAAATGGTCCAGTTTCATTCTTCTGCATGTGGCTGTCCAATTTTCCCAACACCATTTGTTGAAGAGACTGTCTTTTTTCCACTGGACATTCTTTCCTGCTTTGTCAAAGATTAGTTGACCATAGAGTTGAGGGTCCATTTCTGGGCTCTCTATTCTGTTCCATTGATCTATGTGTCTGTTTTTGTGCCAGTACCATACTGTCTTGATGATGACAGCTTTGTAATAGAGCTGGAAGTCCGGAATTGTGATGCCATCAGGTTTGCTTTTCTTTTTCAACATTCCTCCGGCTATTCGGGGTCTTTTCTGGTTCCATACAAATTTTAGGATTATTTGTTCCATTTCTTTGAAAAAAGTTGATGGTATTTTGATAGGGATTGCATTGAATGTGTAGATTGCTCTAAGTAGCATTGACATCTTCACAATATTTATTCTTCCGATCCATGAGCATGGAATGTTTTTCCATTTTTTTATGTCTTCCTCAATTTCCTTCATGAGTATTTTATAGTTTTCTGAGTACAGATTCTTTGCCTCTTTGGTTAGATTTATTCCTAGGTATCTTACGGTTTTGGGTGCAATTGTAAATGGGATTGACTCCTTAATTTCTCTTTCTTCTGTCTTGTTGTTCGTGTATAGGAATGCCACTATTTCAGTGCATTGATTTTATAGCCTGCCACTTTATTGAATTCCTGTATGAGTTCCAGCAGTTTTGGGGTGGAGTCTTTTAGGTTTTCCACATAAAGTATCATATCATCTGCAAACAGTGAGAGTTTGACTTCTTCTTTGCCAATTCGGATGCTTTTTATTTCTTTTCATTGTCTGATTACTGTGGCTAGGACTTCTAATACTATGTTGAATGGCAGTGGTGATAGTGGACATCCCTCCTGTGTTCCTGACCTTTGGGGAAAGCTCTCAGTTTTTCCCCATTGAGAATGATATTTGTTGTGGGTTTTTCATAGATGGCTTTTATGATATTGAGGTGTATACCCTCTATCCCTATACTCTGAAGAGTTTTGATCAAGGAAGGGTGCTGTACTTTGTCAAATGCTTTTTCTGCATCTATTGAGAGGATTATATGGTTCTTGTTCTTTCTTTTATTAATGTATTGTATCACATTGATTGATTTGTGGATGTTGAACCAACCTTGCAGCCCAGGGATAAATCCCACTTGGTTGTGGTGAATAATCCTTTTAATGTACTGTTGGATCCTATTGGCTAGTATTTTGGTGAGAATTTTTGCATCCATGTTCATCAAGGATATTGGTCTGTAATTCTCCTTTTTGGTGGGGTCTTTGTCTGGTTTGGGGATCAAGGTAATGGTGGCCTCATAAAACGAGTTTGGAAGTTTTCCTTCCATTTCTATTTTTTGGAACAGTTTCAGGAGAATAGGTATTAATTCTTCTTTAAATGTTTGGTAGAATTCCCCTGGGAAGCCATCTGGCCCTGGGCTCTTGTTTGTTGGGAGATTTTTGATGACTGCTTCAATTTCCTTAGTGGTTATAGGTCTGTTCAGGTTTTCTGTTTCTTCCTGGTTCAGTTTTGGTAGTTAATACATCTCTGGGAATGCATCCGTTTCTTCCAGATTATCTAATTTGCTGGCATATAGTTGCTCATAATATGTTCTTATAATTGTTTGTATTTTTGGTGTTGGTTGTGATTTCATTCATGATTTTGTTGATTTGGGTCCTTTCTCTTTTCTTTTTGATAAGTCTGGACAGGGGCTTATCAATCTTGTTAATTCTTTCAAAGAACCAGCTCCTAGTCTCATTGATCTGTTCTACTGTTCTTTTGGTTTCTATTTCATTGATTTCTGCTCTGATCTTTCTTATTTCTCTTCTCCTGCTGGGTTTAGGCTTTATTTGCTGTTCTTTCTCCAGCTCCTTTAGGTGTAGGGTTAGTTTGTGTCTTTGAGACCTTTCTTGTTTCTTGAGAAAGGCTTGTATTGCTATATACTTTCCCCTTAGAAGTGCCTTTGCTGCATCTCAAAGATTTTGAGATTTTATTTATTTATTTGACAGAGAGAGAGATAGCGAGAGCAGGAACACAAGCAGGGGGAGTGGGAGAGGGAGAAGCAGGCTTCCCGCCGAGCAGGGAGCCCAATGTGGGACTCGATCCCAGGACCCTGGGATCATGACCTGAGCCGAAGGCAGATGCTTAACGACTGAGCCACCCAGGCACCCTGCATCTCAAAGATTTCGAACAGTTGTGTTTTCATCTTCATTTGTTTCCATGAATTTTTTTAAAATTCTTCTTTAATTTCCTGGCTGACCCATTCATTCTTTAGTAGGATGCTCTTTAGCCTCCATGTATTTGAGTTCTTTCCGACTTTCCTCTTGTGATTGAGTTCTAGTTTCAAAGCATTGTGGTCTGAAAATATGCAGGGAATGATCCCAGTCTTTTGGTACCGGTTGAGACCTGATTTGTGACCTAGGATGTGATCTATTCTGGAGAATGTTCCATGGGCATTAGAGAAGAATGTGTATTCCGTTGCTTTGGGATGGAATGTTCTGAATATATCTGTGAAGTCCATTTGGTTCAGTGTGTCATTAAAAGTCTTTATTTCCTTGTTGATCTTTTGCTTAGATGATCTGTCCATTTCAGTGAGGGGGGTATTAAAGTCCCCCACTATTATTGTATTGTTGTCGATGTGTTTCTTTGCTTTTGTTGTTAATTGGCTTATATAATTGGCTGCTCCCATGTTAGGGGCATAGATATTTACAATTGTTAGATCTTCTTGTTGGATAGACCCTTTAAGTATGATATAGTGTCCTCCCTCAACTCTTATTATAGTCTTTGGTTTAAAATCGAATTTGTCTGATATAAGGATTGCCACCCCAGCTTTCTTTTGGTGTCCATTAGCATGGAAATGGTTTTCCACCCCCTCACTTTCAATCTGGGGGTGTCTTTAGGTCTAAAATGAGTCTCTTGCAGACAGCATATCGATGGGTCTTGTTTTTTTATCCAATCTGATAACCTGTGTCTTTTGATTGGGGCATTTAGCCCATTTACATTCAGGGTAACTATTGAAAGATAGGAATTTAGTGCCATTGTATTGCCTGTAAGGTGACTGTTTCTGTATATTGTCTGTGTTCCTTTCTGGTCTATGTTACTTTTAGGCTCTCTCTTTGCTTAATGGACCCCTTTCAGTATTTCTTGTAGGGCTGGTTTCGTGTTTGCAAATTCCTTTAGTTTTTGTTTGTCCTGGAAGCTTTTGATCTCTCCTTCTATTTTCAATGACAGCCTAGCTGGATATAGTATTCTTGGCTGCATATTTTTCTCATTTAGTGCTCTGAATATATAATGCCAGTCCTTTCTGGCCTGCCAGGTCTCTGTGGATACGTCTGTTGCCAATCTAATGTTTCTACCATTGTAGATTACAGATCTCCTCTCCCAAAGAGATTTTTAACTTTCTTTTTAAAACTTTTACTTTGGGGCACCTGGGTGGCTCAGTTGGTTAAGTGACTGCCTTCGGCTCAGGTCATGATCATGGAGTCCCAGGATCAAGTCCCGCATCAGGCTCCCTGCTCAGCAGGAAGTCTGCTTCTCCCTCTGACCCTCCCCCCTCTCATGCTCTCTCTATCTCATTCTCTCTCTCAAATAAATAAATAAAATCTTTAAAATAAAATAAAATAAAACTTTTACTTTGCTGTAGTAAGAAAACTTAACATGAGACTGACCCTCTTAACAAAATTTTAAGTGTTCAGTACATTATTGTTGACTATAGGTGCAGTGTCTTACAGCAGATCTCTAGAGCATATTCATATGTTTAACTGAAAGCTTATGCTGATTAGTAACTTCCTATTTCCCCTTCCCTCAGCCCCTGGTAATCACCATTCTATTCTTTGAGTCCATGAGTTTGACTATTTTTGGTATTTTCTCCCATTCTGTAGGTTTCCTTTTCATTTTGTTGATAGTTTCCTTTGCTGTGTAGAAAGCTTTTTAGTTTAATGTGGTCCCACTTGTTTATTTTTGTTTTTGCTGCCTGGTATGCATGTCATATCCATAAAATCATTACCCAAACAAATGTCATTAAACTGTTCCCCTGTTTTCTCTTAGGAATTTCACAGGTCCAGGTCTTACATTTAAGTGTTTATCCATTTTGAGCTGATTTTTATGTATAGTGTAAGATAAGGGTCTAACTTCATTCTTTTGCATGTAGATACCCAGTTTTCCTAACACAACTTATTGAAGACACTATCCTTTTTCCATTGGGTGTTATTGGCACCCTTGTCAAAGATCAGTTGATCCTAGATGTGTGGATTTATTTCAGGCCTCTCTATTCAATTTCATTAGTGGGAATACTGTAGTTTTGTGATATATTTTGAAATCAGGAAGCGTGATGCCTCCAGCTTTGTTCTTTTTCAAGTGTGATTTGGCTATTTGCGGTCTTTTGTATCAGTAAATTTTATAATTATTTCCCTATATCTGTAAAAGATTGCCACTGGTATTTTGATGGGCATTACAATTGATAATATTAGGCCTTCCAATCCATGAATATGGCATTTCTTTCCATTTGTTTATGCTTTATTTAATTTCTTTCATCAATGTCGTGTTTCTAGTATACATGTCTTTCACTCCTTAATTAAGTTTGTTACTAAGTATCTTATTCTTTTTGTTATTGTAAATGAGATTGTTTTTCTAATTTCCTTTTCAGATAGTTTGTTGTTAGTATATCGAAACAGAACTAATTTCTATTTGATGATTTTGTATCCTGCAAATTTACTGAATTGGTTCATTAGTTCTAAAAGTTTTTTTTATGGAGTTTTGGGGTTTTCCATATATAAGATCATGCCATCTACAAACAAAAACAATTTTACATCTTCTTTTCTGATTTAGATGCCTTTTATTTCTTTTTCTTGCCTATTTCGTGTTGCTATGATTTCCAATACTATGTTGAATAGAAGTGATGAGAGCGGGCATCCTTGGCATGTTCTTAATCTTAGAGGAAAAGTTTTCAGTGTTTCACCATGGAGTTGGTGTTATCTGTGGACTTTTCATACATGGCTTTTATTTTGTTGAAGTAATTCCTTTCTATTTCTAGTTTGTTTCGAATTTTTATTATGAAAGGATGTGTTGAATTTTGTCAAATGCTTTTACTGCATCTTTTGAGATAATCATATAATTTTTATCCTTTATTATGTTAATGTGGTGTATCAAATTAATTCACTTTCATATGTTGAACTATCCTTGTATCCCAGGGATAAATACCACTTGGTTATGGTGATCTTTTCAATGTGGTGTGGTGGATTTGGTTGGCTAGTTTTTTACTGAGGATTTTTGCATCTACGTTTATCTGGAATATTGGCCTGGAATAATTCTCTTTCTTTCTTTTCTTTTTTTTTTTTTGTGTTCTTTGTCTGGCTTTGCTGGCAGGGTAATTTGGCTTCATGAAATGAGTCTGAACTCTTCTCTCCCCTTCAAGGATTTGAAAGAGTATGAGAAGCATTGGTATTAATTTTTCTTTAAGTGTTTGGTGGAATTTGCCAGTGAAACCATCAGGTCCTGAGCTTTTCTTTGTTGGGAGGTTTTTGATTACTGATTCAACCTCCACCCTAGTTATAGGTCCCTTCAGACTTTCTGTTTCTATATGACTCAGTCTTGGTGGGTTATATATTTCTAGAAATTGATCCATTTTCTCTAGATTATCCAGTTTGTCAGTGTCTAATTATACATAGTGTTCTCTAACTTCCTTCCTATTTCTGTGGCATCAGTTATAATGTCTCCTCATTCTTTCCCAGGCAAGTGGCATCTACCTTACTGTGGCATTTATTGCTATGAACTCCCCTAAGTAGTGCTTTTGCTGCATTCTATAAGTTTGGGTATGTTGTGTTTTCACTTTTGTTTGTCTTGATGTATTTTCTAATTTCCTTAAAAAAATTTTTTTTTGACACAATGGTTGTTAGAGAGTGTGTTGTTTGTATAGCATAATGTATAAAATTGTCACATCACTACATTGTATGTCTGAAACTAATGTAACATTGTGTGTCAACTATACTTCAACAACAAAAAAGACCATGTTGCTTATTTTTTTAAATTTAAAAAATTTTTTATATTATTATTATTTATTAGAGAGAGAGCGAGTGAGCACAAGAGTGGGGAGGGTCAGAGGGAGAAGCAGACTCCCCGCTGAACAGGGAGCCTGATGCAGAACTCGATCCTGGGACTACAGGATCATGACCTGAGCCGAAGGCAGTCGCTTAACCAACTGAGCCTCCCAGGTGCCCCATGTTGCTTAATTTTTACATATTTGTGAGTTTTCCAGTTTTCCTTCAGCTGTTGATATCTGGTTTAGTTCCATGTGGTCAGAAAAGATGTATGGAAAAACAGTAATCTTCTTAAATGTGTTAAGACTTATTTTGTGACTTAACATGTGATCTATCCTAGAAAAAGAGCCATGTGCACTTGAGAAAAATAGTTTTTTGCTGCTGTTGGGTGCAATGTTCTGTATAGGTCCATTTGGTCTACAGGTTAGTCAAGTACTTTATTCCTTATTGATCTTCTGTTTGGATGTTCTATCCATTATTGGAATTAAGGTATTGAAGAATCCTACTATTATTGTATTGATGTCTATTTCTCTTTTCAGTTTTGTCATTGTTTGTTTTATATATTTAGGTGCTCTGATGTTGGGTGCATAGATATTTATAACTGTTATATCTTTCTGTTGAATTGACCCTTTTGTGACAGTTTTTGACTTAAAGTCTATTTTGACTGATGTAAGTATAACCATCCTTGCTTTATTTTGGTTACCATTTGCATGGAATATCTTTTTCTAATAGACAGCATATAGTTGGATTTTGTTGTTCTTTATCCATTCAGCTATTCTATGTGTTTTGTTTGGGGAATTTAATCTATTTATACTTAAAGTAATTATTGTTTAGGAAAGATTTATTATTGTCATTTTGTCATTTGTTTTCTGTTCATCTTTTAGTTCTTTGTTTATTTTTTCTTCTCTTGTCATCTTCCTTTGTGTTTTGTTGATTTCTGTATTGATATCTGTCTTTTGCCCAGGAAAAATAGGAGAGTTGAGTGAGGATGTGGTGGGAATCACCACACTGTCTTTCAAGTTCTTGATAGTAACACTAATTTCTGCAATTCCTTCAGGAATGTAATATTGCTTTTGGTTTACTATTTTCCTCCATAGAGGCCATTCTAATGGATTCCACTTGGCCTTTCTCACCATAATAACCCTTATTCTCTAGGTCAGGGAGCTAATGTGGGCATTATGCCAGCTGCTAAGTATGTCTGTTCCAATTATTCATTCTGGAACTGGAGAAATAATTGCAGAATGGGCTTGGGGACCCACTGACACACTGTGAGATAGACCTTAACTAAAACTCCATTGATCATCTGGCACCTGTTAGTCCCTACTTTGTCTTGCGGGCCACAGTGATATTTTGGGTCTTCCGAAATGAGTGTCGGTTCAAAGCCAGTATCCAGTAGTCTGCCTGATGTCTGATTATTTCCTTTTCCCCCTTGTACATGCACTCTGGTAAAAGGCAGTAGATCCCTTTTGGAGAAAGCTGGGAGGAAAATTAACAGTATTGCTTTTCTGTAGTGTACTGTGGTTCTTTCTCAAGGGGACCTGGACTCCCCTTCATCCAAGTGCTCTGGGTGTATAAACTGGCTCAAGCCTGAAAATGGACCAAATGGCTATGACTCTCTGATGATCCAAGTTAGATTTTTGTTCACTTGACCTAGAATTTTTCTGCTTATACAGGGTGAATAAGAATTTGGTAGTTCATGTCTAGGAACATCATGAGATCAGCTACTCAGTGCCAAAAGTCTGCATGAGTCAGACTATCTGATTACCACTTTGACTCTGCTGTCCATCATAGTAACTATGCCCAACTTGTTTTTGGTGGTTGAGTGATGCCAGTTGGCTCCAATCACTCCTATTGCATTTAGGTTTCCCAATTCAGTGACTGCAGTTCCCACTGTAAATTTTTTACCTACCAAGAAGGGTGATCACAGAGGTCTTCAAGGATGTTGGAGCTCCCTCACAAACTTATGTCTCATAGTATTGTGAAAGGTATGTCTTCTGGATCCTTCCAGTATGGGTGAGTAGGTCTTAAATGACAAATCCACACTAATATTCCAGTCTCCCTAAGCCCTTGAATCCCTTCTTATACATTAAACCAAGGCAGACTGGGCTTTTCCAGTTGGTTCACTAAGGGCCACTCTTTGGTTCATGTTTCAGCCAACCAAATGAATAAACTGTTAGAAAGCCTTTTCTAACTTTCTGAGCTGCAACATTACATGCACAATTCTGGCTTAGTGAACCCATATCAATAGATTCTACCTGACTCAACTTTATATTCCTTCTACCATTATCCCACATCCTTAGTGTCCATACCCTCAAATGTTCCCTGATTTTCTGTCTGTATAAATCAGAAAACTCATGTCGTTCTTCTGGAATGTAGTGCATCTCTTCATGGGACACATGCTGTACTTTATCTTAAGGGGTCTATTGGTACTTGCGTATAGTTATAGGTCTAGAAGCAAAGAGGGGTGATGGGGTGGGTCCTGAGGATACTCAGCATTAGCTTGCAAGGAAACTGCCTCAGGGAGGCCATTACAGTTTCTTCAGGCAATGCTGACTGAAGTGGAAATGTCAATACTATTATGGGTGAAGAGGCTGATTCCACAGAGGGTGGGGAGACCTCTTCCATTGGCAAAGAATTCATCAGAATTTAGTTTCAATGTCTGCAGTTTCATCAGAGTCTTCCCACATGTCCCTGTTTCAGCCTATAGGATCCCATTCTTTCCCAATCAATGCCCTCACTTTAATAGTAGACACCCTGAGAGGCTCTGAGTTCAATTTGGGTTGTAACTCAATCACCAAAATCACAGGATGGTTCTGCATTGGATTTTCAACAATTTCATCTCTGCAGCTACAGAAGATAGTGGTCTCCTTTGGGGCACATAAAGAAACTCGTAGGTCATTTATGGGGTGCTTGAACTGGGAATTCAAACCTCTTAGCTCATCTTTTTCTTGCAGTACTTTGTCTAGCAACATTAGGAGTAACCTGCCAATGTCATTTTATTCATTAGTTTTAAAAAATACTCAAAAATATCATTACAGAGTTACCTAGTTTCTTGATTCTTGTAAGTGGTTGATTAGGAATATCCCATGCAGATGTTTTGGCTAGGTCATGCTGTGGACTATCAGTGTTCTCTTTCCTATTGGAAACAGAGTCATTAGCATCTTTCCATCTAGTCATGTTAGAGAGCCAATTCCAGAAACTCTGGAACCAATTGAGAAAACTCATTCTTTTTTTTATTAAAGATTTTTTTTTTTAATTTATTTATTTGAGAGAGAGAGAATGAGCGAGCAAGCACATGAGAGGGGGGAGGGTCAGAGGGAGAAGCAGACTCCCTGCCGAGCAGGGAGCCCGATGCGGGACTCGATCCAGGGACTCCAGGATCATGACCTGAGCCGAAGGCAGTCGCTTAACCAACTGAGCCACCCAGGCGCCCGAGAAAACTCATTCTTAACATCCTGTTCCTCTAGAACCACTTTTAGTACCAAAATCTGTATTAGTCAGGGTTCTCTAGAGAAACAACCAGTAGGATATACATATGGAGATTTATTATGAAGACTGGCTCATACAATTATGGAAGCTGAGAAATCTCACAACCTGGTGTCTGTAAGTTGGAGACCCAGGAAAGCCAGAAGCCAGTGGTATGATTCTAGTCCAAGTCCAAAGGCCTGGGAACCAGAGGCACAATGGTATAAATTTCAGTCTGAGGGCAGGAGACCAATGTCCCAGCTCAGCAGACAGGTAGGAAGGGAATGAATCCTCCCTTCCTTCACTTTTTGTTTTATGCAAGCCCTCAATGGATTGAATGATGTCTATTCACATCAGAGAAGACAATCTACTTTACTGAGTCCACTGATTTAAATGCTAATCTCCTCTGGAAACACCTTCATAGACACACCTAGAAATAATGTTTAATCTGGGTACTTTGGGGCCCAGTCAAGTTGACACATAAAATTAACCATCACAGTTTCTTTCCATCTTATATACTGATTATCTGTATGAATTTCTAACTCCATTTGTAATTCAATTATGAGTACCAAGGAAGTGAAGACTTGCTAATTGTGTATCTGGAGAAATTCCAAATTCCATGAAGTGAAGACTTGTTATGATGAACCAAAAGGGACTTTTTGTTCTGATAAATGAGATTTCTACTTCTCCATCTCTTCTAGCTCTCAAATTGGAAGAATTCAGGGTCTGGTATCAGGGTGGTTAGTATTAATAGGTAACAATTTTATTTGGAGTAAAATAAGTAGGAAAGACAGAATCTTTTTAGTTTTCCTGAGATAATGATGAGGAAAATCATATTAATTAATATATGTCTGTGACTGGTTTGGGGAGTATACAAGATATCCAGTGAATAACTGCTAATTAAAGAGGAGGAAAAAATAGTAGCTGATTCACTTTTACTGATCATCTCTATATCTGAGGGTCTTTGCCACATGTATTATACATGTTGACATACAAAGTATTGTGAAGAATATGTTCTTACCCTATTTTGCAGATGTAGAAACTAAGGGTCAGAGAGATTAAACGACTTGTCAAAGGCTATCCAGCTACTAGCATGTGGAGACTTAATTCAATTCCAGTCCTGATTTCAAAGCCTATGTATTTTTTACCCGAGCATTTCCAATGTATAACAAAGAAGATCAATGCTGAGAAGTATTCTCTGAGTAAAAGATTGTGTGGCTACATGAATTCAGAAAACTCTGGATAGGAAATTTGTTTCTTAGCAATTCCCAATGTATGTAATAAAGCTTCTGAGAAGTCCCGAGGAAATCAAACTAAATTGTTTCCTAAATCTAGCATTTGACTATGGACACTTTTGTTCTTTCATATTAATTCTTTGGAAAATCCATGGTTTACTGAGCTAGGCTAAGAGCCAAAAGTCATGGAAGCTTCACTAGCTAAACAGATGTTTATCTATGGGTAAGTTAGATCACCTCTTTGAGCCTGGATTTCCTCATTTATGAAATAAAAAATTGGCCAGATGTTTCACAACATCTTTTTTAAGTATAAATGATTGATGATTCTGATTCTTTTTTTTTTTTTTTTAAGATTTTATTTATTTATTTCACAGAGAGAGATAGCGAGAGCAGGAACACAAGCAGGGGGAGTGGGAGAGGGAGAAGCAGACTCCCCACTGAGCAGGGAGCCCAATGCAGGGCTTGATCCCAGGACTCTGGGATCATGACCTGAGCCGAAGGCAGACACTTAACGACTGAGCCACCCAGGCGCCCCAGACTCTGATTCTTTTTTAACATGAACAAAATCCATTGTGCCTTGTATAGATCACCAGCAAGGTGTCTGAAATCTCCACTCAGTTTCCTACAGGACACCTAAAATTCATTATGTACAAACATATTCGTATCCTGTCCGCTATCCTGTTCCCCCATCCTCTTATATTTCTTTATTTCTCCATATATTAAGTGGCATTAATAGTCACTTAGTTGCTTGTCAGAAACCTGTTGATGATCCTGGACTCCTTTTCCTTTGTCATTACAGATCCAATCAGTATTAAATGTGGTAATTAAATGTGTGGGCTTCAGTGTTAGACTCTAGAACTCCCAGTTCTAGTTGTAGGAAAATGGGCATGTAGCTTTACTTCTCTGTGTCTCAGTTTTCTTATGTAAAAAATGAACAATAATAATTCCAAGTTCATAGAGTTTTTGTCAAAAATACATGAGATAAATAAATGCACAGTAGAGATACAATAAACAGGTTCTTCTTATTATTCTGCCTTTGGATTTCTTCTGTTCTTCTCTTTCTCATCCCCAGTACTGCCGCCATAACCTCAGACCTCATTATCGTACCAATATTCACTTACAGGTAGTCATCAACCTGGGCTAACTCTTGTCTGGTTCCCACAAATTTATCCTCTATATTTCTGATGAGCATTCTTTTTGATTTACAAATCTGTCATATTATTCTGCCCTTGAGACTTGCACTCCAGTCCCACGACTGTCCCAGTCAAAAGTCCAAATGACTTGTAGTTCTCAGAATAAGCTGTGCTGTTCCACACTTTGGTAATTTGCTTGTGCCACTTTCTAATGTTACCTGAAATGCTCCTGACACTGCCCTTTGTTTGTCTAACACATATCTGTTCATCTTTAAACTTAAAATGTCCACATTGACATTTCTGGTCCCAGATGGATTTCTAGGATCTTGCTACTTCTCATGAAGAGATGGAGCCTATTACTTCTCTTTTTAAATTTAGACAACACTTTCTGACATCCTCAACAAACAAAATCAGCGTGGGCTATGCTGTGTAGCTCCTGAGGTCATAAAAGGCAATAGGGCTTATTCTTGGCTTTCTTTTGTGTGTATGTGTGTGTGGGGGGGGATACTTGCTCTTGGATATCAGCCACCAAGTTCCAAAGCCCAAAGTAGCCCATGTAGAGAGATAACATGAAGAAGTCCACATGGAGAGGAAGAGAGGCTCCTAGCCAATAGCCAGCATCAACTGAGGGCTGGATCTCAATCTCTCTCTCTCTCTCTCTATATATATATATATATACACACACACACACATACACACACACATATACATTTTATATATATATATATGGTCTCTCTCTCTATTCTCTCTCTCTATACATATGTATATAGCAAGATCAAGATACAATATTTATAGATATGATGTGTGTATATATATCATATATATGTATGTATATATTTATCATATAAATGTATGCATGTATGTATGTATGTATATATGTGGAGACAATATATCTCCACAAAATATGTCTGCACAAAAATCTCTGCCTTCATGGACCATATATTCCCTATAGCCTGTGGCCATGTGTAGGAAATAAGGATACTGTAGTAAAAGAGATGTCCTCAATGAAGCAAGAAGAGAGGAAAGTATCCTTTTAGAGAGATTTACTCATTAATGTGAAAAATCATTTACAATTTAGCATGAATTAGAAGAGCAAGCTGGAAGGAGAGAAGCCCTTGGATTTTTTCCACCTGCTCATCTAGCCAGTGAACTTCATGGACAGTTATGCATTCAGGCTTCTTTGTAATTTAAGCCTTCTCTTGTGTGCTGCATATGGCGATCTGGGCTAGCCGTATGGGATGTGACTCCTGCTTCAAGAGTAATGTTGAAGTTTGTCGCACTCACTGCCGTGGTGGGAAGCAGACTGTTGTTGAAGCGTTATTATTAATGAGGATTACTGCTGGACAGCTTGAACTAGAGGATAATTTATTCTCCGTGAACTTCTAATTGCAGTAAAATGGTTCGTTCACTGCCACACTTGTCCATCTTGTTGGCTCCTGTCTTTCAGGCACGGTTGGCTGCAATGAAATAAGGCAGAGCTGCACAAGAAACAAAAGTCTGCATTTCTGGAGACACGGTGGAAACTGGTCAGAGAGCTTTAACTCGTGTAAGAGAGGCTTGGGAAAATGATGCAAAGCATTCTGGCATTCTCACGGGGGTGATAATCAATTCATACGAACTGAGGCACCTACTATGCGCGATACATTATGCCGAAATGGGAAATGAGTTTCCAGATGGCCTCTCACTGCTCTTGCTTTTGAAGCTCACACTTTCTCTCTGGCATTTCCGAGACAGAGCTCTTTCTCTTCTATTAAAATTTAGCATACCCTTTCCTTTCTCTCATTTTGCTTCCAGAGATTGCTTTGGGAAAATGAAAACTGCCCATGATAATGACGTGTGTACTTTCTCGGTGGTATCTTTGATGTTATGTGGTTTCCTCCTGATTTTTGCCAAATTTCTGCCTCTCATTGATTCCAGTTTTCTCCAGTTTTTATCCCTGGTAGAACGACTGCCTTGCTCTTTGCATAAATGTCATTAAATGTGCTCCTGACTTGCTGCTACCATGGAAATAGATGCTTGTCATAGACTCATTACTATATTTATAAAAGATTTGGTCACTTGTGGTTTCTAAGGCTTAAGAGACAACTGGATTCCCAGCCAATAAAATGATTCAAACATGTCTAAGATGGATGGTAGATTAGGGTTTGGGTGCTATTATTATTTAATAGTTAGTAAGGTCTCTGAGTGGACCGGTGACAGGGTATCACCTGGGGAAGTGATCTTGGCTGTCAAATAGCATCCATTCTACTGTAGACAATCTTAATGGGACACTCAGCCAGAGAGAAAGGGATAGGCAGAGAAAGACAGAGAGATTGAGTCTTGCCATCACTATCGTTGATTATCTTTGACAATTTCACACTTACTGGATAACAGGCCTGGAGGAATCCCAGGAAATGTCTGTAGAGATGCTAAGGAAGTGGAAAGCCTGGTTGACCTCAGGCTCTCAGCTTGATCTAGCAACGAGTGCTTTATGTGAGGAACAGATGGCTTACATTGTGTTTTAAGGACCACTGGGAGAGTAGCCATACAATAGATATTGGATAGATGTACCCATTTACTGCCACAGAGCCTGAAATTCTGGTCTTGGAGTCATGCCTTTGGCTTTAAGCAGGAGATAGTAATTATTCACAGAAGGGGAGGATGGGAAGCACAAGTTAGGGGTGTTAAGAATTGCTCGTTGAGAATCATTCTAACCATTACTTATGGAAGAAGTCATATTCTTACGTGTCGGGACAGAAGAAGATTGGAATCCATTGGGCTAAGGCATTGCCTTCCCTGGAATCCCCCTGAGATTATATACAAATCTCCTGTAGAGAGCAGCCTACTGAGAGGCAGTATATCGAGAGGGCTAGACCCTGGATTTTGTAGCCAGACTCCCCAGGTCTAAATTTTTACTCTGTTCATAGTGCCTGTATAATCTTTGGAAAGTCATTACCTTCTCTAAGCTTCATATGTTTTATCTGTAAAATGGATTAACAGTTGCACTTAGCTCATAGGGTTATTGTGATGATTAAATGAGCTAATACACCAAACTGTTCACTTAAAGCAGTGTCTTACACTGAGCGAGCACTACAGGAGTCTTTACAATTATTAATATTTTGGGGGGTAAATTTGTTTTTCTCCAATTGTTGTTTTCCAAGGCGGTTTGGAATTGACTGGGGCACATCCAGAGCATTTTGATGAAAAGGAGAAGGAAAAGATGTTTTGAGCCTAAGACCCCCACCCCCCCCACCCCAGTCACTCTGGGTGGCTCTCTCTTTTCAGTGGGGTGCTTCTGACAACTTAACGGCCACATGAGGACCGTGCATGACTCCACAAAACCTGAGTGAGGGAGAAGAGATGTGAGAAAGATCCTTGTTTTTTGTTAACCATTTTGTCAGGATCTCTAAGCCCGCCATAATCTTTCCTCTCATTCTGTGTTTCCTTTTAGACGACGTAGAGAGCGATTCTTCTAAGCGGTTGGTGATGAGCCTATGTTGGTGACATTGTGAATGCTGTTTGTAGAAGTTGCTGGCACTTTAGAGACAGAAAGACCAAGGTTCAAGTTCCGTCTGTGACATCTACTCTCTCCGTGAGTCTTGATAAACCACTTAACGTCTCAGAGCTGCAATCCCTCATTTACCAAATGGGCATGCCAAAATGTGCCTACCTCCCAGAGGGGCGGCACTAATCAAATGTGATGATATGTGTGACAGCAACCTGTAAACTGTAAAGGGTGACATAGATGTGAGTTGTTATTATTCGTGGTTCCTTTAGTTTCCCTGTTCTCTACAAGCGGACCTGCCTTTTAGCAGCACCTGTGTGCTGTCATCACTTGGCTGTTGATTTTATTTGAGGGCTTCACTCGTAAGCCTGTAACTGGTAATTGTACGCCGGCTTCTCTTGCCGTGGAGATGGTACACGCCCGTTGCCGGACTGGTTCAGGGAACCAATGCTGAAGCTCTGTTTCCATAAGACAAGGAATCCTGACAGTGCTCGGGAGGGGTGATGCTCTCTCCTCCATCTGTGAATCACGCCGTATTAACAGGAAACTTTTTGGAATCATGAGCTGTTTTGGGGTGATACCGTTTCTCTGATGGTCGATAAAACAATTTCAGAAACCAAGAGAATTAGAGGTTGGCTAGGGTGGAATGAATGCTATAAATCAAGATTACCTGAGGGGATAGGAGAGGTAAGGGATTAGGTTGAGTAAAGAGATAACAAGGGGAAAATAGCCAAGGAGCTTGGAAAAATTTACCAACGTGCAAGAGCCGATTTTTGAGTACTATGAAAGAAAAATCATTCTGATGGAAACATTTTCACTAGCAGATTCATGTACTAAGATTACGGTTTTCTTAATTTTGCATACCGGCTCAGTGCAGTGACATTTGGCTGCCTTGGATTGAAGTGTTACAAGAAAAAAAAGGAAGAGGAAAGAGATGTCACTGTCAGTTGTGGACAGACTCAGATGGGGTCGGATCTGTGCTCTGTGGGTCACAGAAAACATTTTCAAATACCTTGCCTTTCAGGTCTCGATCATGGACAAAAATAGAGCACAGAAGGTGCTTCTTAGGGAAGACTTCATTTTCCCGATCTTTCACAACTGAAAAGTGGAGCAAATGAGTATCTGGATACAGACCCTTGGCACCAAGTGACTGGGAGTAAATGGAACACTGCAGGGACACAGAACTTTGCCCGCCACTGAGCATATTACCCGAGAAATACAGTACAGACCCAGCAGGCTTCTGCAAACAACACATCCCTTTAAGTTAATTGGTGTTATATAGAAGCTGAAATGCTCCGCTTATTTACAAAGCTACAGATTTATGTAAAGCAAAACCAATTACACTTAATGCCTAAACTATTCCAGGTGCTCAATGATAATGTTGCTAGGCTCTAGAGAAGAGACTGCGGTGTGAATGCATCCTGTTCCGAATGGAGGCATGTGTAGTTATTGCAATTCAGCTAATCACAAGTGTCAAGCCCAATGTGAGAATTCTAAGCTCTTTTGGTGTTTGCTTTGGGTCAACTTTACAATTCTGTAGATCTCCTTTCATCTCTAAGGATGAGTGAAAGCATAATGAGCACTTTTTTTCTATTATGATGTAGAAATTAGGGAGATGAAGGCAAATAAAAAAAAAAAAAAACTACACACACAACAAAATAAAACAGACCCTTATTCTAATGGTGAGAGAGACTGCCAGAGCTCCTCACTTGGACTAAGGTGACATGTTTAAAGGTTTCTTGATATTTTGGATGTTCACAAAACCCAAACTGCAAACGTGGCGTTTGACCTTTTGCCGCAAAGAAAACCTCTAAGACATATCCAGAGGTTGGCCTCACTATTTCGCCAGAGAACAAATACAAAAAAAGAAAGATTTGGAAAAGTTACAGGGCAAGAATTCATGTGTGCACGAGCTAGTCATTTTATTTGTCTGCAAAACAAACAAGCAAACAAAAAATTGTTTGAGTAAGAGAAACACCTGGTGCTTTACAGCTGCTCTTTTGCAATTAAAAATGCATATCATATCTAATCAAGATGAATACATCTTTTATTCTACAGATCTAAAATATTTTAGGTATACACAAGGGAGGTGCTTAATTGCAGAACCATTTGCAATCAGCTGACAAACCCACCTATCCTATCCACTATGAACGGTCCTGGAAAGTAGCGGTGCTTATACTTTAGGGAGTACAAGAATGATTTGGCTGTGTTTGTTAAAACCACTGATTCCTGGAAAAAGAGTTGGTTAAAGCAGACTTTGGGAGGGGCCAGAAAATTTTCCTAAAGCAGGTGACTCTCAACCAAACGTTGACAAGCACTGCT
The DNA here is from genome assembly GCF_004348235.1 of Phoca vitulina. Lineage (NCBI taxonomy): Eukaryota > Metazoa > Chordata > Mammalia > Carnivora > Phocidae > Phoca > Phoca vitulina. Next base: position 4,878,048 of record NW_022589767.1, read on the forward strand.
GCAAAGGCATGGGGCATAAGTTTATTTTATATTAGTTTATTATTATTATTTATTTTTATTTTATTTTTTTAGAGAGGGAGAGACAGGGAGTTGGGGAGGGACCGAGGGAGAGAGAGAGAGAGAATCTTAAGCAGGCTCCACACCCAGTGTGGAGTCGGGCGTGGGGCTTGATCTCACGACCTTGAGACCATGACCTGAGCTGAGACCAAGAGTTGGACGCTTAACCGACTGAGCCACCCAGGCGCCCCAGTTCATTATATTTTATATGAGTTTCCACATTTCCTTGTTTATACAGAAAGAATTTCTTTTGGAAGATGATTTTGTGAATGGTTCTGAATTGGTAGCACTGAAGACCAAAAGATGTCAATTAGGTTAGGGAAATGCTTTAAGGGTCTCTATTTGATTTATCACTTACCCTTTCAACACTCATTTCCCCTTCTCCAATTTTCCTTTTTCCTTTAATCATTCCCTCATTTACCTTTATTTTATAACTTCTTCAGTATGTGAATATTCTTTCTTTGTTAAGGACCTCTATTTTAGTTAACATTGCTTTTCAATTCAGAGAAAATTTCCTTAGTTCATATCCATAGTGTAACATCAAGATCAAATACAGTAAAATGACGTATAGACTTACTATTTAGTCAGACATAGACAGGATATGCTCACAAGGCCTGGCATGTAATAAGTGCTCAATAAATGTATAGAAAGGAAGAATGTTAACATATGATTATTTTGATTCTATTAGCACATTAGAACTAACAATTATAATTTATATTGCTCTTAGTGGCTGAACCAGTATTGTAAGAAGTTGTAAAATATTGTAAGGTATGCAAAATTGTCATTTTGTTGTCATGGAGTAATCACAGGCTTTGAAATTAACGGTAATGTATAATGTGTTAATGCAAAAGCATTAATAGGCACAATAGTTTACTAGAGGAGTCACAATTAGTCTTTATAAATAAAGTACACAGATAATACTTGTGAAGTCACTCCCATACATATTAGTTCTTAAACTAAAATGCGTAAGATGTTCAGCTGAAGAAAACAATGAATACTTTGCTCATAAGACAGGTAGAGTCAAAGATAGTTTCATAGGGCTGTCTCCCAAAGATCAATACTTGAAGAAAATTCCTGCGTACTGCCATAAAATTTCAGAGACTTTTCATGGAGGAGAAGTGTTTCTTCAAGATTACTTCCACTGATGTTCTGGGCATTAAAATGATTTAGATTACAATACCTAAAAAAGAAAGAAAGAAAGCTTTTTTTAGGACCAGATGTAGATGACTTGATAAATCATTTGCTTTCTCCCTGTGCTTGTCTACCTTTTATTATGGGCCCATAGATACTCGCACAACAGTGATGATTATTTAAGAGCACTGCTCACCAGAACAGTCTTTATAAAACGACAAAAGGAGTTTTAGGACATGTTAAGGTGTCTCATAAGGACCTTTAGATGGCGCTCTTTTACAACCTGCAATGAGTGGGACAAAGAGACTGGAAAGTCTGAAACCCTATCAACTTGACAGTGTTCATGGAGGCCGGGACTCATGAAATGCTTATCAGATGCACGAGGGATTTGTAAATTCAGTGTTGAACCTCTGTGGAAAACACCATGGTCAAAGAAGAAATCCATGAATACGTTTCTAGAATGTGTACTCTTTACTCCTGACCTGAGGAGCACCTGGTTTTCCTGAGTGTCTTCTAAGGGCCAGCACCAGGCTGGGCACTAACCCCACCCTAACTTACTGAATTCTCACGCTAACCCTGGAAGGATGAAATTATCCCCATTTCACAGATAGGGAAACTAAAGTTCTAAGAGGTTAAATAACTCCCTTGGGGTTCATAAGAATAGTAGTCGGCAGAGCCTCGGTTTGGAATCAGAGCTCTTTATTCAGAATCCTGGCCTTTTGGCCCTAGGGAACATGACTTCTAAAGAGGCATTATTGTCTTAAACACCTTTGAGTAAGCTCCTGGAGGATTTGAATTTCAGACTGCTTTATTCACTGCTGTGTTCCTAGTGCCTGGACCAGGGCCTCGTACGCAGCAGATGCTCAAAAATATTTGTTGAACAAATGAATATGGGCTACAAGTTCAATTTTATCAAATACATGTAAGCCTCTGGGGTCAGACATCTATTTCTGATGTGTAAAAGTTTCCAAAGTTCAGTTTACCTTCTTTTCCCTCTCAATATATTGCCTAAAGTATCTGTAAGAGAAGAACATGCTTGAATAACTGGTCTTTTGTCTCTGATTTATGTTGCTTTCAATAATTGTTACAGATTATGCACAAAAGATTACTGGTATCATTGACAAAATTAGTGCAATGATATCAACTTTAAGACGTGCTTTACAACATTGGGGGAACAGTGGTGTTGTTACAAAAACGAACACCCCTTTGCCTTCCCTCCCTAAAACATCTGTAATATCTTTTTATTTTAGCATCTAATGTGGGATACATATTTATATTCAGCACTATAGAGATGTTCATATAATACTTTTCAGCTAGGGAAAGACATTTCATCTACCCACTTCCTTCACCCCCAACCTGGAAACCCTCAAGTATGACATGTTACCATTGCCCTATTTCAGATTTGATGGAGGAGGACTCTCATAAAGACAGAGGCAGAGGTCTGTTTTTTTGTTGTTGTTTATTGTTTGTTTTGTTTTGGGGTGTGTGTGTGTATGTGTACAAATGAAAAATAAGTCTGGCCTGACATTCATAGATAACTCCTAACCATACTCTGTTAGGTGATATCCCAGTGACCCTGACAAGATTTGTTTGGTTCTAGGACTCACACTAGGGTTGCATCACACTAATATAAAATTCACGGTGGAACTGCCCTCAGGTGCCAACACAGACCAAAGGCCGCCTGTATATTGGTGAGGATGCTGTTTCATAATTAATATGCTGTTCTCAAAATTTTAGGGACAAGAATGACTTGGGATTGTCCTGCTCTTGATAGATTTGCCACTGTTATGTGGCTCTGAACACCATTGGGTTTGGTCAAAATTGGATTGTGACTGGATGTTTATTGTAATCAAGTGCTATCTGACTCCTAAATATGTTTCAATAATACTGTCCCTAGAATACCTGTGTTTTCTCCTGTTTCTTTGACGACTTATTGTTTGTTAGTGTTTGACAATCACAATCAGAATAGAAATAAATCAGAGTCATTCACTCCTCACTACAGACACTGATGCCCTGCGACTGTAAGTTCCATATGATTTCTTGCCTGACTTCTGGCTTGGCCTGTCCCACCCCAATGACCAAGAGATACCCAAGGTAATGTGTGTCTTTCTGTCAAATTTTTCAGACTCTCTTTTCTTCTGATATGTGACACCCGTTCTTTCCCTATAGAGTGGCTGATCAACAGGTGATGGTGGGTATGGTTACTTTAAATGAAGGGACTGGTTTCTTTCCTACCCACCAGAGTCAAGGGGTTGTCACAGAGCAGGTAGACGGCTCCTCTAAGGCACTTAGAAATAGCATGCTATACGAGAAAGTGTTTATAAACAAACACACATGGGTTTGAATCCTAGGTGTGTGAACCTAATCAACTTACTTACCTAGATTCTTACTTTGGTTTTCTTATTTATAAAGTAAAGTGATAAGATTTAGGTAGCAGGGAGGTGGTGGAGATTAAATGTCATTTGTGTGTCTTGCATGCTGCCCAAGATACAGAAGTGCTCAACACTTGGAAAATTAATTTTCTCCCTTCCTGCTTTGTTTCATCCTTTCTCTCTTTTTTCCCCCTTTCCTCAAAAAGTATACAGAAAAAGGGGGGAAGCATAGGGAACTAGAGAAGATATACTAAGAATCAGATTTATTTCTAAATAAATCTCCTATTATCACTTAGTGCCTTCTCATCTTTGGCTCCTCCAATATTTGGTGTTTTGTACAATTTTATTCTTGCCTCCTTCTCTGCACCCCACTCCACCATCTTTCACTTCTTTATAGTAATTCACATGTTCGACAATCACAGAGAAAGAATCACACTTAAATAATTTAACTTGAGCGCTAGATATTAGCTCCATGTAGACGGGTACTCTACCTTCTTTGGTTCTATTTTTTCAAGTGCCTAGAACAATGCTTAATATATTGGTTGAATGAATGAATGAATGAATGAGTAAATCCCTGAGCTCATAGATTCTGGGTCCAGTGCTAGTTCTTCCATGAATTCAGCCCATAATCCTGGTCATCTTGGCCACACCTCTGCATGAATCTAGAAGAATTAAAAGGAGGAAGCAGGGGGGCATAAGGCAAAAAATGAGGCCATTGTTATTACTGTAGCTAAGATTTTTGAGCATTTTCTCATCCTCACAACAACTTTATGGCACAATTCCTATTCTTATTATTATTTCATTTTACAAATGAAGAAATGGGCTTAGCAAGGTTAAATACCTTGCTGACGTTTGTACAGCTAAATTGTAGAACTGGATTCACCTAGGCGAACTCGAAAGATTGCTTTTTAAACTACTTTGTGAAAAGACAAGGGTCCAATCTTACAGTGGGAGAAAAAGTAAAAGTTGAGAAACTGCAGGCTTATGAGAACTGGTAGATGGTCACCACTTATGTGTTTGGAGGCAATAGATGGAGGGGAAAGATGCTTTGCCTTCACCTTCAGTTTTCACTGATGACTCTATTTTGCTACAAAGCTGAGGACATTCCTGTTGGATTCTTCTGCAAGACTCTCTGATACTCTAATTTGGTTTTCAATCCAAGAATGAGATAGGTATTTTAGAGAAACTATACATTGTGGGGAATTAATTCAATAACATACGCTTTGGAAGGTAAGAGATTTGAAAAGTCCAGGGAGCCATTAAGACTTTTGATTTTGGGGGCGCCTGGGTGGCTCAGTCGTTAAGCATCTGCCTTCGGCTCAGGTCATGATCCTAGCGTCCTGGGATCAAGCCCCGTATCGGGCTCCTTGCTCCGCGGGAAGCCTGCTTCTCCCTCTCCCACTCCCCCTGCTTGTGTTTCCTCTCTCGCTGTGTCTCTCTCTGTCAAATAAATAAATAATATCTTTAAAAAAAAAAACACTTTTGATTTTGTCATAATGGGATTTAAGTGCCTCTCTCCTACACTGGACCCAAAAGCTCCAAGAGAGCAAGAGCATAGTAGCACTAAACATTTACTGACTTACTGACTTCTGGTCCTTCTAGTTTACTGCAGTACCCATCACATGACTGGTGTTCCAGCAGAGATTTAGTCAATGAATAAAAGAATGATTTAGGCAAGGGAGAAGTGACAATGATGGGATAAAATGTGACTAAATAGATAAATGAATAGAGGAAAATGAGAAAAATAAAGATCTCTGTAGTTTCCACAATGTGGTAGACATCGTGCTCAGCCCTTTACCAAAATTCAGATCCCTAAAGCCCGCAGGATGTTGGTATTCTTGATTTTATTTTACAAGTATAAAAACAGAGGCTCAAAGAGGTTAGACAATTTGCTCAAAAGTACACAGCTATCCAAGAATATGTCAGTGAGAGAGAGAGGTGGGCTGGCGATGGATGGATGGTAGATGACACATATTAAGCCACGGAATGGTCTCAGGTGACTGACTAAATGATTTTGCAGTTTGTTATTGACCTTGAAATGGTCACTGCTAATTTAAAGGCCTGAATGGAATCCAAATCTTAAGCATCATTAGATTTCTAGCTATTTGTTTAATGGTATTTGCTTTTAATGATAATGACTCATTCATTCTTATTATCAATATGGTTATTTCTAATTCTAAAGTGGTACTATACAGTGGAGAAAAAATATCTTCCTTCAGAACATGTTTTAGAATCGAGTAAAGCACTATTTTATTATAAGGATCAATGGCAAAAGTGAAGTCTAAATTGAAATTTCTTGCTCTGAATAATCTGTTAAATTTCTCTAATATGCTAATTTGTCCAGTCATGGCATACAGGACTCCCGTTGGCTCAGTGATGGTTCCCAGATCAATATTTCATGGACTCAGAAATTGCTCATCTTACCACAACACTTACCTTTGTGAAACACTCCAGAATCCCAGGACGTTCAACAACGTTAATGATGCCAAAAAGAAGAAGAAGCTTTCTAAATTGCCTTTGTTTAATGTGTTTGGAAACCAATTGCCTGTTTGGAACAAATGTAATTGTTATTCAACTGCAGAGCTGTAAGTTTCTGTGAATGTTTTATCATTCCACTATTCATAGAGATTTATTCGCTTCAATAATATCTACAAAGCAAAAAAGCTCATCTTAAACTCATTTTCAAAATTCATTTAATTCTGTAATTAACAGTAAAATGACAAGCAAAGCACCCCAAATATTTTGAAGGTCACAAAACCTAAATTTGCATAACACAATATAGGTTCAGAGGAACTGAGCTATAAAAGTAACCCTGATTATGCTAATTTACCAGAACGATGTATATATATCTTATTCATCTTTATATATCTAGTATTTAGAACAGTGCCTGACATGTAGGAATTGCTCAGTAAATATACATTGAATGAATGAATGAAAACTATTTACCACAGCCAGGTAGTCTGTTGCATATTCTAATTGTAAGGTTAGTGACATAATAAACGTAGATGCGAGATGTTACATTATTTTGACAACTTAGATAAATCCAGGATCACCTCATTATAATATCACAGACCCCACTGGTCAAATTACTCGCAATCTCTGGTTGACATGAACGTATTTTTTTGACCTGATAAGTAATGCCTTCAAATGAATACTTCTAAACAAGATACGCCCACTTTCTTATGATGTCAAACTGCTATATGCAAAACTATTACATGAGTATATATGAAACTATTTAGGATTCAAAGTAATTGCTTTTACTTTGCTGCTAAATTTTGACTTTTGCTTTGCATCTTTGCTATAATTCTCTCTTTCTTTCCATATCCAAATGCATATCTATATGTATCATCTCTATTTCTACACACACTCCATTTTCCTTCAGTGGGTTTGAGATATTATTATTTAATACATTATATGAGATAATATATTATATATGCAACACTTATTTTTATGCAGTACTTTTAAAACAACAATGGGATCTTAGTATTAACAAATACAGATATATAGTATCACAGAATGTTAAAAAGATTGTTCAAAAGGCAAAATCTATCTTAAAGTTCTCTTAAGAGAACTTAAATTCAATTGCAGTTCTGAGTGGGCAGAATATTTCCAAAAACAAGTTATGCATCATGAGAACAAGAATTAATCTTCTTTGAGTAGTCAGATGCCAAGGTTTTGGCATTTTCTTGCTTTTTGTAGGAGAAGATCCTACAGTGGGTTGTGAAGAGGGGTGTGAGACTACAGCAATCAGTCTATGTGCCAATAGACTTGATCTTCAGTGCTATCTTTGGTACAAGGGTTGTGAGTTGCTTCCTGAACTAGAAAATGGTTCTTGGCCTTTCCCTTGACAGTGCATACTTTTAAATGAGATTTGAATTAAATGCTCTGTTCAGGGTTGATCATCAGCAAGTACATAAGTATGACAGCTGTGATTCATTGTGCCACCTCCCATTTAAAGCTGCTTCTCTCCTGTCATTTAACAATGACTATTATTATGGACCAACCATGAAAATTAGCTTGTTTCTTGGACCTATAATTGAAATCTGGTATTGAGTTGAAAGCTATGTGGTAAGTTCTACTTCCCCATTTTATTAATATATGTTCCATTACAATAGAAATGTATGGTGTTATTGCTATATTGACATAATGCCTTCATTTGATAGGAGTAGTTTCACAGAATGTTTCCCTCTGTGTCTGTGTATTGGGTCTATGTAGGCTGCTGTGTGTGTGTGTGTGTAGAAACTACACATTTGATTGTACTTGAATGGGGGGAGTTGGGGGCAAGTCAAGATAAGGTGAGATAACATCACACATATTTTAAGGAAGAACTAAACCACCTTGCTAAGCTTATTCAAACAGTCTTATTTCCTTATTTCTCTTGAATTAATATCACAATCATATTTCTGTCCTTTTCATTTCACGTCTGCACTTTGCATGTGATGCGATTAGACCATTTTATCACCATGTTTCTCTGGCTAGACTAAGAGGAGTTTTCACAGAGTATGCGAAGCCTCAGAATTAACATGACATTAATTTTTCTTGGAGCATGTATTTTGGTCCATAATAAGTAATTGAAAAGGCTATCTTTATATTATAACAAAGTCAGATGAGGGAGAAGAATATAAATTTTGTAAGATCTTTAAAGGTAAAACATAATATTTCTAAAAAAAAAAAGTGCAATTACAGCAAATAACAGCCTATCCGGATACGGCCCCCGCTCGCCCTGCACATGCCCGTGTGCTTGGAACTGTCACTGGGGGTATTGCAGCGGGCACAAATGAGAAGCGCCGTGACTTGGAACTAGGGGCGTGTGGGGTGATGGGAGGATGTCATGCTGGAAAGGTTAAGGGAAGGCAGTGTGAATTTACAAGTAACACAAAACACTTTGCGAGTGGAGTTATTTAAAAAATAAAATGAAAGATTGCCATATCACCTATTCAAACTCCTGATAACATTTCTATAGTCTTTCTCATATATCATTTTTAGTGTTCATCTTCCTTCCTAATGCCAATCTTCATGCTAGCCCCATATTTTTGCCTTACTTAGCTATAATTTCACATTCCCTATGTAGCTAATGTACATGGTCAGTTCCAAGGTAAGGAGAACAATCACCTGAATTGAAAACATGGAATACACACTAGCATCAAGTTGGACAGAGAGATACTTCATGAAACCTAAAATTTGTTCTATTAATATAGAGATTATCAGTCTATGTAAAGAGATAGCTTTGGGTGTGAAGAGACATAGAAAGAGCATGGGCTTTGGAGACAGAGAGAATTTCAAAGTCAAATATTGTCTCTGTTATTTAACAGTTTTGTTTTTGGGCATTTGCCCAATCGGGCCACTTCAGCCTTGGTTTCTCCTCTCTAAAATGACAACACCACCTTTCTCACAGAGCTGTTATGAGAAGTAAAAGAGATAATAGATGTCAAGGGTTGGACACAGAGGAGGCACTCCATAAACTCTAGATTATCACCACCCCCACGCCTTAGAAGTGGCTCATGCAAAATCATGTAGCCTGAGCTTGATCTTGGAACCATTTCCTGTCAGATATTTCTTCATGTTCTTCATGTGCCATTTTTTTTTAATCATTATCCCTGGACTGGTTGTAAAATGTTCCATTTAACATTGTCAGTTGACTCAGCTCTTAGGTTCTATAACTTTATTTTAGTATCTTATAAACTTTTATTGTCATAATTCACATTTGTGCATTTTCATCTGACATTTCTAGTAGCTGATTGAAATCTGGGGCATCCTTGCAAAAGGAGACAAAGAGAAGACATTAGGTCTAGAATGGGATGAACTAAACTTCTCCAGATCTTAGCTTGGATGGGTAGGAAGGTTAACAACACAAGAAAAAGTGCACCACATAAACAGTGGGAGACAGTAAGTGCCATATGTTAATACTCACAGTGAACCCTAGTCAAGTACTTTAATTGTATAATCAGCCTAGTTAGTAATGAGTGTTGGACCACTGAGCAATAGAACATTCACAAAATATTTTGCATGGCTCAGAAGTTCTCCAAATATTTCTTGTTCAGTTAGATCTATTCATTTGAAAATCATTTGTTAAGAAGTTTTCATGTACCAGGAAATGGGCATTCCAAGTTGCTTAAGAAAAAGAGCTCATAGATTAGTAGGGGAGACATGCAAACAGATAATTTTGCTCTGGAGTATTAGACCTTCTAGATACTAAGTAAAACGTTTCTATTTATTTTAAATTATCACGGCCATCTTAGAGACAAAAGGACTATGGAATTATCTAGAGTAGTTCTTGTATTTTACAGATTAAAGAGAGAAGGCACAGAGAGGTAAATAGAGGCATTGCTCAGTAGAACCCTCATCTTCTTACAACTGTGCTACTAAAGCCCCCACTGATGCTGATAGAACTATGTTACTATAAACAACACAATATTGCTAATATGAAAGAGGAATATACTTTATTCTTGTCCCATATTATGCCTTGCATTGTAAGGCCCCAAATTTCATGTGCTGCCCTCATGTCTTTGAGCTTCACAGGGCCCCAAAGTCCTAACCACATAGTTCTCTGCTCTTTCAGATACACTCCCCACCCAATGGGAAGTCCTCCCCACCTGGCTAGCTCCCCTCTTAGCCAGACCAGCTGCCTACTACTGGTCCTCACCCTAAATCTTTTGCCTCCCTATCAACCTTTAAGGTTATTCAAACAGGCAATCACATCCTCCTGCAGGACCCAGGAGTTGCCTCCCTGTTTTGCTCCTACCAAGCCTGCTCTCCACAGTCCCTTGTTTACTCTACTCCCAAGTGCAGCCCCCAGATGGCCCTGCATGGCATGTTCTTTTGCCCTGGGCTGTGAGTATATGTGACTAATAAACTGCTGTCAGTCCATCGTTTGTGTCGGGTGTCGTATTTTCAGCCATCTTTTCCTATTTAGGTTGAAGATCCCTTCCACATCAAACAGGTGAATAGGGGGTGATCAGAACATGCTCCCACACAGAAATCAAGGTCAGTTCTAAGCAGAATACTGGCAGCTGCTGTTCCTCTAATTCATAATTACTGCTTTGGGGAGGAGAAGTAGCAATTCCATATTCCATTCTAATCAGTACCCAACACCAAGTACCTCTGCTTCTAGTACCACCTTAAATCGTAAGACAGGAAGTAGGGGGAGCGTGACCATCAAGGCGCACTGCATTCAGGTAGCATAGCTCCCAAAGAAAAGCATCATGGGACACTACATTAAAAACTAATGATGTAATGTATGGTGATTAACATAACATAATAATTAAAAAAAAGCATCATAGATGAATGTGATTTTTAGGGAGCACCCGATAGTCATGTATGCCTGAGATCAGGTTACAATCACATCATTTGATTAGATTGTTGGACAACCAGAAAATGGTGTAAAATTCTCACTCCAGCCCAGCAGTCTGCTCACCATAGTAACTTGGGGTTTTAATGGGTGCACTTTCACAGAAGACTTTATTAAAAGTAGGGAAAATGACAGAGGCTAAGGGAATCCACATACATTCTTCATTGGTAAATACTGCCTCTCAGTAAATCTCTTCTTTCAAAGACGACTAAATACAAAAACTACCCTGCAATCCAGTAATCACACTACTGGGTATTTACTCAAAAAATACAAAAGACACTAATTCAAAGGGATACATGTACCCCCATTTTATAGCAGCATTATTTGCAATAGCCAAACTATGGAAGCAGCCCAAGTGCCCACCAATAGATGAATGGATAGAGAAGATATTGTGTGTGTGTGTGTGTGTGTGTGTGTGTATGAACATTATTCAGCCTTAAAAAAGAATGAAATCTTGCCATTTGCAATGATATGGATGGAGTTAGAGAGTATAATGCTAAGTGAAATCAGTCAGTCAGAGAAAGACAAATACCATATGCTTTCACTCATATGTGGAATTTAAGAAACAAAACAAATGAATAAGGAAAGAAACAAACTAAAAAACAGACTCTTAAAAAAAAAAACAAAAAAAACAAACAAAAAAACCAGACTCTTAACTCTAGAGAACAAACTGGTGGTTACCAGAGGGGAGCTGGGGGGATGGATGAGACAGGTAAAGGGGATTAAGAGTACACCGATAAAGAATATCCTTTGATATTATCTTTATAAACCTACAAATATGCTTAGTAAAAAATAAGAGAGATTCATATGAAGATTATGAACAAGATAAAATATGACTGTCTTCTGGTGTTAACATTGCTCTGAAGTTCTATGTCCTGGTAAGATGCAAAACATAGGAGTTCATATTGGAAAAAAGGATTTTAAAAAATTATATTTAAGATTAGATAATTTTGCTGTAAACTTAAAAAGATAAACTAAAATGCTCTCATAAATTTACTAAGAAAGTTTAAGAAGTTGAATACAAGGCACAGACATAAATATTAATAATCCCCCAATATAATAGTGATATGTCAATGAGTTGTAATGAGGGAAAAGGAGTCGGTTCATAACAGCAAAAAGAAAAAGAGCATAAAACACCTACAATAAGTCCAACAAGAAATGTTCAGGATATATACGAAGAAAAGAAAATCTTACTGAACCGAATTATTTAACATTGAATAAATAAAAAATTATGTTACATACTTGGGTGGAACACTAAAGATTATAAAAGCTTTATTTTTTAAATTAAGTAACAAGTTTTACTTATTTTATTAAAGTAAAAATGAGATTTGGGGAAAACTGATAAAATGATTCTAAAATTCATCTGGAAATATACACTCTAGGAAAGAAGATTTTTACAAATGAAGACTAACCATAAGGAGAAGTATGATTAGCAATAGTTGATATGTAATATATATCATAAAGTTGTAATAATTAAAAAGAGGGTGATGCCAAGCTAAAATCAAGAGGCAGCTGAAAGGTAGCCCTGAAACAGCCTGAGCATCTCCTAAGAACGAAGAATATATTAAAGTATATATTGCTGATTAGTTTCATTCCGCTTATCCTATGGCTGTGGAGTATTTATGGCTTAACTAACTTTTCACAACAAATATCAAGTTATGCTGTGAAATTTGGTTATTTGAAGGAAGTAAGTGTTTACCTAACACATAAATAAGTCCACATGGATGAGACTATTATATTCAAAATACGAAACTACTGAAATTTTCACAACCACAGATAAATGCAATGACATGAATCACAACGAAAAAGGTTGATAGATTTGATTACATGTATCAGCAAAACAAACTCATCTATGAAATTAAAATGCTAACTTAAAACCAGGAAAATATTAGCAATATATTTGACTAAATGATAATATCCCTAAAGTTAAAAAACCATTTAAAATCAAAAAGAAAAAAAGGCAAATAGACCAAAAGAAAAATGGGCAAAGAATATGATCAAGCATTTCATGAATGAGAAAAGATAAAAGTGTTCATAACTAGAGAAACTTCAATTTTCCATTTTGAAAAATACTAATTAAAGTAATAAGGCAATATAATTTTTGCCACTCATGTTAACAAAAATCAAAATATGATTATGCTCAGGGCTGCAAGTAACACCTTGAGACAAGTATTATTCTACTGCAGATTGATGCAGCCTTTTAGAAAACAATTTCTCTTTACTTCCCAATAGTCTTTAAAATGTTTATCCTTGTTGAACGAGTAATCCCATTTCCAGGATTCTAGAAAAAAAAAATCTCACTTTTCTTTTTTTTTTTTTAATTTGAAATGACATGGAAATATGCTCACAATACTTTTAAGGGGAAAAAAGTGGGAACTTGATATAATTTTTTTATTGAGCATTCAGCAGGGCTTATTCAGACCCCAATTTTGTTTACAATCTCTCTATAAATTTAATACCCATGCACACATGCACACAAATAAAAAAAATATTGGGAAAGAATTTATGCAAATAATAATTGCCATCATCTTGTTGGTCTTTTCCCCTCTTCCTTTAGAGTTTGGATTTATTTCATCATATATTACTGTTACAGCAAAAAATAATATTTTAAAAACATTTCATCAAGCACACTTTTGTAAAACTCTGACTTCTCCAAATCATTTCTGGTTTATGATAAAACAACGGAAAAGGGTGGTTTTCTATCACAACCTACTCTTCTTCAGCAATCGAAGTATTGAATAGCAGCCTCCATGCTGTAACTTGGAAGTTACGTGCTATTTATAAAACCATCCTAAGATACTATTTTGGAAATCATAACATCCCAAGTAACAATAACCAGTCTATTCTGAAACCTAAGATTCACTCCCTTTAGTGATATGTCGCTATATTCCATACTGAAACCCTAGATTTACCAAATATCTCAAATATACATGCATTATTTTAAGTGCTACAGCATATTGCTTTCGATTAGAGGCAGGTTTCTGCTATGTCTTTTTGGAGGAAGATTCAGTAGTTCCCCTTTTTACTAACACTGTTTTATTTTGAATGTAATGGAACTTCGAAAATATTAAAATGTGCCTTTTGGAATTTCTTCAAATGATAGTTGGGCACAGTGAGCCATTATTTCCCCTCGGACTTCGTTAGATCTATTTTTTTTTAAAGTTATTTTTTGTACTGCTGGTGATCTCGCAAACGTCCAAAATTGTTGAGACAGAACTGAAATGGGTTTTATACCTTACTTTATCCCTCGCTTCACTATGTGCGAAGAAGTATGTAATTAAAAACGTGTAACAGCCATTCTCCAGGATGGACGTGCTTCTGTGCCACGGGAAATAAACTCTGGTGTAGCAAAAGGAGCTTGGGAATCAGGAATCCACCCCTTCTGTAAGATTTGGGCAACTACTATAACTTTCTCTGTTCATTTTCCTCTTACGAGTGACGGGGCTGCAAACATCTACCCCCGAAGAACTGTTGTGAAGATTTAATGAAATAATATCTTTGCGAAATACATATAGCAAGATCTGCATATAACTGACACTTAATAAATGTTAATTTCTTTCCTTCCTCCTTTCAGTAACCTGATTTAAATGCTTCATTTGAGATTCATAGCTCTCCTACCTGAGTTAATTTTTAAAACACATTAATTTTCATGATACCGGAAGGAAATAATATCTAACAACTATATGCTAACTTTGGCTTTTCTACCTCTTTTTCGTATTTGTCTAATAAGTACCAAATTACTATTACCCTCAATTTACAGACACGGAAACAGAGGCACAGAGAGGCTGAACTGTTTGCCTAAAGTCATGCAAAGGAGACAGAATAATTATTTGTTGATTGAATGGGTGAACTGAGGTTGGGCCCCAAATCTGCGCATGCTTGATACCTTGCTCTCACAACAATGTCTGCATCCAGACTTTAATTTGCATTTGTACTCCTGGGAATTGTGGACAAAGATGAAGTTAGGTTGCTGTTTCCAGGAAGGGACACTGTGTCTTTCAAAACTGTAGAGAAATCGCCATGCATTGTTCACCTGAACTGCAGAAGGAATGAGCATGGGTGATATTTGGGATAACAGGCTTTCTTGTAAGGGTGAGTTCATTCTCTTGAAGAGCTTTGGGAGGTAAAAACCCATCAAGATCATGTGTTCTCATGATGATTTCAATGAATTATCATGGAAATGAGTTTTAGAAGAGAGGTAATGCTTTGTGATAATAGCCCGATAATGCCATTAGCTATGAACTGTAATTGTAATAGCATTAGTCAAATGAATATATCTGATATTAATTTGAGTGTCAAATATTTCTATAAGGTTCTTCTTGTTAATTAAACATCAGCCTTGGTATTATTAATTCACTATCTGGCCAGTGTTGGCACATAGTAGGAACCCAATACGTATTTGTGAACTGAATTTATAAATCAACCTCGAAGTGGAGCTATTTAAAATAGTAAAATACTGAGTTTAAATAATATCATGGATATAGCAGGAACTGATTTTGCCCAATATCTGCTTATTTGTACAGTCTGTTCTCTAATTTGTAACTTCAGCTAATGAGTAGACTTGTTTATTTCAGAATTTGAAAAGATATCCACCCCCCTCTCTCTCTTTTGCATATTTGGAGGGAAATCGCATATAAGATTTGCTTCATATTCTTTAATTCAAGAGCAGAGTTTATGCCTTTCTTCCTGTCTTGTGGTCTTTAAACTATTTAAAAATCTACCGGACAGCTTCATAACCTTATTGGACACCTGAATACCACTGGACAAAATCATGTTTTCAGTCATTTGGTGTCACTCTTCATGATTACTAATATCAGCTGGGCCTTAAACACTGCCAGCAATCTCTTATTTTTAAAAATTTTTTTATTAACATATAATGTATTATTTGTTTCAGGGGTACAGGTCTGTGATTCATCAGTCTTACATAATTCACAGTGCTTACCATAGCACATACCCTCCCCAGTGTCCATCGCCCAGCCACCCCATCCCTCCCACCCGCTCCACTCCAGCAACCCTCAGTTTGTTTCCTGAGATTAAGAGTCTCTTACGGTTTGTCTCCCTCTCTGGTTTCATCTTGTTTCATTTTTCCCTCCCTTCTCCTACGATCCTCTGTCTTGTTTCTCAAAATCCTCACATCAGTGAGATCATATGATACTTATCTTTCTCTGATTGACTTATTTCGCTTAGCATAATACCCTCTAGTTCCATCCATGAAATGAAATGGCAAGATTTCATTTTTTTGATGGCTGCATAATATTCCTGTGTGTGTGTGTGTGTGTGTGTGTGTGTGTGTGTGTGTGTATCACATCCTCTTTATCCATTCATCTGTTGATGGACATCTAAGCTCTTTCCATAGTTTGGCTATTGTGGACATTGCTAACACTGTCAGCAATCTTAATGACTTCTCTTCTAAATCATCTTTTCTTGCTCTTGCGATAACACTGCTCTTCCTATTCTTCATTTTCATCCGAACCCCCTTTTGCTCTCATGAATGGCTCGCTGCTTACTTCATAAAGAAAACTGAGTTTTCAAAGGTAGCTGCCAGCATCTTTCCAATACCAGAACCACACCTCTGTTTGCCTGGGTACCCATCCTTCCCATTCTCTCTTCTGTATGAGTGCAAGAAAGAAGCATCCACCCCCCAGTAAGAAGTCAATCTCCCTTCTTTCTCTTGCATTTTTACCTTCTCCATCTACACCAGATGTTTTCATCAGTTAAATATGCCCAAGTAGCTCTCAAAATAAAAATGTATCTCGAACTCACACCTAACCTCCCAGATAAAAATATAGGACTCACCATTGAATTTGAATTTCAGAACAACAGTGAATTATTTTTTTAGGATAACCATGTCTTAAACATTGCACAAATCATTTTTTGGTGTAAAGTGTGTTCACAATATTGCACGGGCTATGCTTGTACTAAAAAAAGTATTCATTGTTTACCTGAAATCCAAATGTAACTGGGTGTCCTGTACTTTTATTTGCTAAGTCTGTCAAATCGACCCAGATTCCCATCTAGCCCCCACTTTATCTCTTAAATCTTCTTCATTGCCAAGGTCCTTTAAAAAGCTGTTTGAATGTGATACCTTTATTTACTCACTTCCTAGATGTTCTTTACCTGGTTTTCATTCCCTTCTCACCACTGAAATGACTCTTGGTAAAGTTGTCAGTGATCATACTGTTGCTAAATCTACAGATATTTTCCATTCTTCATTTTACTTGCTCTCACAGTAGGATTTTACCTAGTTTATCATTTCCTATTTGAAACAATCCTCTCTTTTATCTTTAGTAAATAGATGTATGCTTATCCTTGGCACAAAAATAGCATTGGAACCCATAGAAGTGAATTAAATTACCTAGTGTGAATATTGAGAATGAGGACAAAAAGGATCCCAGTACTTAGACTTGAAAAACCCCATGTTAGAGTTTAGATGGAGGAGGAATGTCCTGCCAAAGAAAGAAAGGTAGCAGCCAGACAAGTGGGGGAGACCACACACAGACACAGACACGCATGTGTGTGTGTCTGTGTGTATGCATATCTAATTCTATCTAGAATTGTATGTTTTCAATACAAAGGAAGCTCCACTAAAGACATGGGTCCATGAGGCCAAGAAGAATCTCAGAGTACTGCTTTATCTCATCTCATCCCAATCCAGACATGGAATTAAAGCTGAATAGAATACCTGATGTCCTCATTTATGGAACACATTCTTTTTTGAAGAATATTAAAGTGCTATACCAGATCATCATATCCATGATAATCCTAGCCCACTTGGAAAAAGTTGAGATCCCACTCAATTTACAGTAACAACACAAATCATTATTTCTGTGCACTTTAATTAACCTGATGCTTTATATCTATCTCCTCTAGTCCTTAGAGAAATCTTAGAAGTTATTAGTGATACCATTTTAGAAAAGGAGAAATTGAGACTCAGAAAAGTTAAGTAATGTGCTCAAGATCTCACAGCTTGTTAAGGGCTGAGTTGAATTTGAATTCAGGTTTGTCTGACTCAAAAATCTGCTCTTTCTACATCTTGTGAGCCAACAGCAGTGGATAGCTGCTTTCCATAGTCTAAGGGGTATTTTGAATTCTGCTTTGCACTGTTATGAACCCTGAGGCCTCTGAGCAGCTCCAAGGGTCTGTGTGGGGCCAAAGTTGGGCCAAAGACATTTTGCTTTGGATCTTTCAATCACCTGTACATCCATAACTAAGATGTCACTTTCCACTGAATTCTGTTTTGTCATTTTCATCAAAAGGTAAGCTGTGGTAGAATAAATTATATCTGAGATTCATAACCTCATTGTACAAGGAAGATTCTGAATCTATTTCTGACTGAAGACCATGAGCAGGATTTGCCTTCGAGAGTTGGTGGGGGCCTATCAGGTAAACTCCAGAAACACTGGCATTAGACCAGTTGATAGGCAAATAGAGTATGGCCTGGCTAAAAGTAAATGATGGGGTAGCAGGCTACTTTCCCCGCTTAGGTCTAAAAAATCTCCTCTCAAAACCCAGATGAGGCTGAACCTGAGGCCCTGGTATGAATTTGAAGAAAATATCTCTGAGAAAATAGGCATGGACCCACGGAATCCGGTTAAATAGCTTTTCAGGTGCATAAATATTTTCTTCTAAGTTTACTGCAACTGTAAATTCCTCTTTCAAGAGCGACTCGGTGATTCATGCTGGCATGGTTGTCAGTGGTCTCAATAATCACAGATATTCAAATGAAGAATGTAAAAGATCACATTTTTAATTTAAAATGATCTTGATGGGAATCAAACAGCTAAATTCTTTGCTCCTTTCCTGAATTCTAGGAGGAAGGACTAACAGGGACAAGAAGATGTATTCCTTCAGTTCTTGATTCTGCCCAATTATCCTTTTTCCCTTAGACATTTTGCTTTGGATCTTTCAATCACCTGCACGTCCATTACTAAGATGTCACTTTCCACTGAATTCTGTTTTGTTATTTTTGTCAAAAGGTAAGCTGGAACCCATGAGTGTGAGAAAATTGATCTGGTTGCTAATGGGATATAGTGGAAATAAGCAGTTTGACTGACTTCTTCACTCCCTCATATTAGCATTGCTACTTTTAGAGAAACTGTTCCTGAAATGATTAGGGTAGGAGGATGGGTTTAGTCTTGTATCTTCTCCTTTAAAGCACTCGGAGTTAGAGATCCCAGAAGGATCAGTTTTCTCACTTGTACTGAAAATGTCACTCTAACAGTTATCTGTCTGCACAGTGAAGTTTTGAGAAATCTTTTGAATTTACCGCATTCACACCATTCTCCATCATGGTGCTAAAAATGACTAATGCGGCTTGGAGACTGGGAGACTGTGAGAGCCGATCGTCTATCCCAATCAGGCACCAACACTCACACACACTCACATACACACATGCTCAGCTGACATGAATCCTTAAAGTTTTAAAATATCTTATATGCTAAATGGAATGTGGAGGCGTGTGGGATGCTTAAGTACATAGTTACGGTATTGGTGTCACTCTGGTTGGTTCTGTCAAAAAAAAATTGGTCTGGTTGTTTGACTAAAAGACTGTTCTTGTTTTTAACCAAAGGGGCCACTATAATATGTGACTTAATTTTCTATTTAAAAGAATCTCTGGTATGAAAATGATCAAATGCATTACTTAATTTTATCCTCTCGTCATCTCTGAGAAAAGTGGATTCCCTTTTATTTTAAAAGATTTTTTATTTATTTACTTGACAGAGAGAGACACAGCGAGAGAGGGAACACAAGCAGGGGGAGTGGGAGAGGGAGAAGCAGATTCCCTGCTGAGCGGGGAGCCTGATGTGGGGCTCGATCCCAGGACCCTGGGATCATGACCTGAGCCGACGGCAGACGTTTACGACTGAGCCACCCAGGCACCCCTAGCATTCCCTTTTTCAAATAAGAGGAAACAGTCTTAGGGAAGATGGTGACCTACCGAATGTCATGTATACAAAGGATCACTCTTTCTTAGGGGCCCTAATTAGTCACATAAGCCAAGTTAGGGTCACAAGAACCAAATCCTCTAAATAAATGTCATTTCCTTTCTTGATGAATGCTATTCTGATGGCTAAAGGGATTTTCACAAACGCAGATATATCCTTCTCCCAGAAAAACATATGACAAAGTGTCCTGTGACGTCATTCAGGGAGTGATGGAGAAGTGCATGGGCTGAATGATGGTAATTAGATGAAGTGGGAGCTGATTACATCCAAAAAGGGAAGATTAGTTGATAACTGGCAGTGAGTGAGTTCTCTAGGAACTTTCCACAAGGCTCTATTTTTGGTCCTGTCCAATTCACCAATTTTGTCAATTACCTGGAAGAAGTCTAGGAACTTGCTTACTAAGTTTGCAGATGACACAAAGCTAGTAAAGAAGTAAAGATTAGTAATTCACTGGGTGACAGAATCAAGTTTTAAAAATGTCTGTTATTTAAGATGATGAGTTGACATTTATCAAGGATAAAGATAAAGTCTTGCATTTAATTAGAAAAAAATTGTGATCGGATGAGTGAAACTGAACTGAGAGCAACTGTTAAAAATAAAATAATAAAAAAAAAGGTTCAGGTTTTAATTGACCATAAGCACAATGCAACTACTGAAAAAGTCAACACAATCTCTCAGAGAGAGAGAGAGAGAGAGAGACACCAGGTTGATAAAAGTAACATCTTGAGTATTGTGTTTAATCCTAGAAGCCATACTATTAGACCATAGCCATCTCTACTGAGCACTTACTGTGTGTCTTAATTACTTAATCCTGATAACAGCATGATGAACTATGTATTGTTGTTATTGGCATAGAAACTGAGAACACATACCTAGACTGTCTGGATTTGAACATTGTACTTCACTGTTTCTCTGAATATTTCTCACATGTTGGAAAGTTGGTATGTGGATAGAAAATTAGACTTATTCTATGGAACATAGTTATCAGCAGATGGGCAGACACAAGTTATGTTCAAAGCAGAGAATTTTTCTGGGTGTTAGGTGATGCTGGTACATCTAGTTTTGGGTACAGTGTTAGACTAGATGGCTTCTGCCATTAACATCCAATTGTAAGATTCTAATTTATTGGGTGTTTGCTTCGGCAGCACATATACTAAAATTGGAACGATCCAGAGAAGATTAGCATGGCCCCAGCTTAAGGATGACACGCAAATTTGTGAAGTGTTCCATATTTTTTCAGCACTGGGTGTTATAGGCAACTGATGAATTATTGAACTCTACATCTGAAACTAATGATGTACTACATGTTGGCTAATTGAATTTAAATTAAAAAAAAAGATTCTAATTTATTGGGAGAGGACTTAATGTAACACAGTATTATTATGAACAGCAGCAACAACAAAAACCTTTAAAAGAATAAGCGAATTGAAATAATTAGTGGTAATTTAAATGGTGTTCTCTTGAATACAAGGTTAGAGAGCACCCCACTCACATCCATGTGGCTAAGATGTCCTCGCCATTTGTCTTTGGTAAACTCTGCCAAAATCATATAGACTTTGGTTTATCCATCTTTTATTATATCTAGAATATTATCAATAATATCCAACATGCAGACCCCCATCTGAGGAGGTTGTTTTTCAGAACTAACAAGTGTCATTAAAAGGTCCTCACACTGGGTGACTCCTAATAGCTGTTTGGTGTATTAAAAGCAATGTTGATGTTGATTTCAAAACACCGCAAGGGTCAGATCTCTGTCAGATACTAGTTGTGATGACTCAACCACTTTGCTTTCTTTTTCCTGTTTTAATTATTACATTTCAAAAATAAGGATAACATTGCCTTTATATGATTGTTGCAATAAATGCAATAATGTAAGTAACAGTTCCTACCATATTATTCAGATTCTCAAGCAAAATGTAGGTTTTCAATGAAATGGATTGCAAGAATAATTGTGTGTAATAGAGAATTTTCCTGGCCTCTGTCCTGGGTCCTGTTTGGTAAACGCTAAACCCCTTGAGTTTCCTGAGTAATTGGAATGTCTTTGTTATTCATGTGGGCCTCTCCAGCCCCACCTGATGGTTTATACTAATGAGATGACTGCAGAAGGGGCTGGCCAGGCAGGAAGACCAAGCAAGTGATTAGAGGGTTGAGGCTTTGAGCCATATGATAGCCCAACCTCCGGAGGGAAGAGGCTGGAGACTGTGTTCAATCACATGGCCAAGGGTTCAATTAATCCTGCGTACATTATAAAATCTCATTGAAAATTCTGCACCCTGAAGTTCAAGTAAACTTCCCTAGTTGGCCATATTCTGCGTATTGTCACACATTGGTACGCCAGTTGGCCACTGCATCCCTGAGGATGAAAGAAGTTTACTTTTGGAACCCTCTTAGATCTTGTTCTGATTTGTAGTTTTTTGCTACCTTTAAGCTGTAATCATAAGTACTGCGCTTTCCTGAGTTCTGTGAGTCATTCTAGCAAATTGTCAAACCGAAGCGGGTCTGTGGGGACCTCCACATTTATAGCCAGCTTATCAAAGGTGACAGCAGTCCTGCGGAACCTCTGAACTTGTGGCTAATGACTAAAGTGAGCACAGTCTTGTGACGTTTGGCCTAACTGGATACGTTCCCCAAGCATACATAGGGAAAATGTAGATTTATATAAAAGATAAACTGATAGTAATATTTGACTTCATAGTTCTTCTAGAATATGTCAAATGTGGTTTGATTATAGACATTTTAAAAGCACATTTTCAGGACACCTGGGTGGCTCAGTCGGTTAAGCGTCTGCCTTCAGCTCAGGTCATGATCTCAGGGTTCTGGGATGGAGGCCCGGGAGGGAGGGAGTCTGCTTCTCCCTCTCCCTCCACTGCTCCCCCTGCTTGTGCTCTCTCTCTCTCTCTGACAAATAAATAAATAAAATCTTTCAAAAAAAAAAGCAGATTTTCAGAAACATCCTCATTGGGTAATGTTGAAGAAACTAAACATATGCTGAAAACATAAGATGTTTAAGTAGAGATATAGGTAAGACTTTTCCAGGTTACCTTATAAAACTCTAATACCAGTGCTTTGTTTCTTGTTTATACATAAAGAATCTAACCACCAGAGCAGTCAGCAACTTGCTGCCGTTCACACGGTTGTTATGACGGTTTGAATTTTCGTCCTTTGAGCAATGGAACCATATCTCACAAATTCCATGTAGCACAGAGCCTGGCACACAGTAAGTATTCAATACACACTTATTTCGCTTTCTCAGTTAACTACGACAAGGGCAATAATTTATCTTATTAATGATTAATAATCAATAATAATCAATCAAGGATTGTACATTTGTTCCCTAGAACTCTACTCCACCTATCATCAAATTTATCATTCTTAATTTTACTGCTTCCCTACACCCCTGGAAATTTTGTGAGGATTTGGGAGTGTTTATTTCCTTGTCATGGTATTCCCCAACGTCCAGTGTTGTGCCTGGAACAGAGTGGGTCATCCATAAATATTTTTTGAATGAAGATAGTGTTAAAAAGAGTTTCTCATTCATAGAAGTTAATTTTTCCATAGTTTGAAAGTAAGTAAATTAAATTTGTTCCAGGAGAACACAAACCAACACTCTCTTTACATTATTTTAAGTGCACAACTGTAACTACCTTTGAAAGTAGAGAATAAGCTTGTAGTATTTTCATAAAATAAGCAAAAGTAAATTTAGAAAAAAAAAAGTTAAGCCATGTTAACATCTTAGAACAAATAAAGGAAAAAGCCTGTAGATCTAAAGTACAGCCAAAGACATTTCACCATGACATCTAATCATTGTCATCTGCCAATTTTTCTGTCAGCACATGTATGAGTACTACTTTTTTGTTGCACGTGAATTTTTCAGATGGGGTGTTTCTCCTGATCAATTTCTATGGGAAAAATTTTCCAAGACGATTTGCTATTCAATTCACAGTCTCTTTTTGATTGCATAGACATGATTTCTGGAAAATCACAGGGAAAAAAGATCATCCAGATACCCCATTCTCCTACATTTCCACAGGACTTACCTTTTCTGAGGATTATCTATGCCAACTATGAGGCATTGTTGATATGACCTTACTGAAAGATCTAATAAGAATATAATGACCGATTTGTTTTAAAATACCCTAAAGAAAGACAGCAGACAGGGTCTCATGAGAAGTGACATTCTGTAATTACCTCCCCCTATCAAAAGAAAAACAATTCCCAGAAATTAATGAATACAGCAAGAGTCTATTTCCTATCTTAATTCTATCTTAATTGCAAAAGTGGATCAATTAAAAAAAGACTACACTGGCAAAGCCCTTCTTTTAAGATTTTGTCTCCCAATTCTCTAGTCATCAAATCAATATATATATACATATATATATACACACACACATATATATAAATATACCATGAACCTATTTTTACCTTCTGAGATGAGATATACCAACTCCACCAGCAATGCCCCCATGAAACAACCAAATCCATTGAACAGTGTCAAAAAATTCATAGAGGTTCCTCTGATGGTATTCGGAACAAATCTTTGTATTACAGAGACTGAAAGGAAAAGAGAAAGTCAAAATTTAGAACATTCCCTGTAAAATACATCCATAGATGTTATTCAAATTAGTGTTGATCATACCTCAAAGAAAGTTTACTGATAAAGGCAAAATTTGGGTTGGACTTCGTTAAAGTTACTATAATAAGACATACTATGATGTTACAATTTACATATGTCTAAAAGGAGTAAAATAGGGGTGCCTGGGTGGCTCAGTTGTTAAGCGTCTGCCTTCAGCTCAGGTCATGATCCCAGGGTCCTGGGATCAAGCCCCGCATCGGGCTCCCTGCTAACGGGAAGCCTGCTTCTCCCTCTCCCACTCCTCCTGCTTGTGTTCCCTCTCTCGCTGTGTCTCTCTCTGTCAAGTAAATAAATAAAATCTTTAAAAAAAATAAATAGAAGGAGTAAAATGTGGCAAAACATACTCTTGTATAGCTACAAGGAAAATTTAACCTACTTGGTGGTTTGTGTGTCCCAACATATTCATCCAAATTTCACCCCCATTTGAATATTTCTTATTAATTTTGGGTTAGGGTGAGGCTTGTAGTAGGTAATATGACAATCTAGTAATAAGGTCTATGATTCTGTGATTCTATGTAAATCATTAGTTTCCCCATAGAAAACTTGAATTTATCATATAAAATTAACATGGAGGTTAAGAGGATGGGTTCTGGAGTTAGACAAGATTTTGCTAAAATCTCAGGTCAACTATTTACTACCTCTGTAATTTTAAGTAAGTTACTTAAACTTTCCAAGCCTCAGTATTCCTCTCTATAAAATGGGAACAATATCATCACTCACTTGCAGAGGTGCTGTGGCTCTTACTTGCTATAATGTATGTATAATACTAAAATATATGTAAAATGCTGACTTGTAGGAACTGAATCAGGTTGGCTATTTTTTTTTTTTTAAAGATTTTATTTATTTATTTGACAGTGAGAGACACAGCGAGAGCAGGAACACAAGCAGGGGAATTGGAGAGGGAGAAGCAGGCTTCCCATGGAGCAGGGAGCCCGATGTGGGGCTCGATCCTAGGACCCTGGGATCATGACCTGAGCTGAAGGCAGACGCTTAACGACCGACCCACCCAGGCGCCCCATGGTTGGCTATTTTTAACAGTATTAATCTTACCAAGTCAAAAGGCTCCTACATGTGCAAAGTCTCTTACATGCATTTAAATTATCCTATTTATGGAGAGATTACCTAAAGAGAGACTATAGTTTAAGCTTCGGGTCTCCAAAAAGGTTATCTTCCTTCCCCCAAGTCATTGTTGGGGTAATGGTGGCAAGAGGTTGAAAAAAAATCATGGAGGAAAAAAATTGTTTTTTAAAATTTCAATTACAAATAATTTTTTTGAACAGACTCTTGATTATAGAGAACAAACTGATGATTACCAGAGGGGAGGGGTTGGCGGGATGGGTGAAATAGGTGATGGGGATTAGGGGGCACACTTGTGATGAGCACCAGGTGATGTATGGACTTGCTGAATTGTACACCTGAAACTAATATAACACTGTGCGTTAACTAACTGAAATTCAAATAAAAACTTAAAAAGCGCCCCCCCAAATTTTTCTGGTATCAGACATAGATGAAAATGAGTATATCTCATTTTGTACATATGATATTAACTATATTAAAATATGCATGGCAACCTTAGGAGTACATGCTAAAATATTTACAACATTTATCATGATATGATATCTGGGATTTGCTTCAAAATTATACAACGAGGAGAAAGAGAGTGTGCAAGTGAGGGTAGAGATGAGACAAGTTTGGCGGGCGTGAAAATTATTGAAGCTGGAATGTGAATACACTGGAGTTTATTGCACTAATCTCTTTTGTATTATGTGCGGTGAAAAATTGGAAGGAAATACATAAAATAACAGGAACAGTGTTAGCTTTGAGTGGTTGAATTATTGGATTTTTAAATTTCCTTCTCCTTCTCTTTTGTACTTTGCAAATTTGTCTACAGTGAGAGATCATAAATAAACATTAAAGTTCATTTAAAAAAGAAAAGTGGTGATAGAAAACCAATATACCGGAGAGGCTAAACCTTTAGTTTCCTTTCCTTTTCTTTTTTTTTAGATAAGGGGGGGACAGAGGGAGAGGGGGAGAGAGAGAGAATCTCAAGCAGGCTCCACACCCAGCACTGAGCCCAGCTCAGGGCTCGATCTCATGACCCTGAGATCATGAGGTGAGCCACAATCAAGAGTTGGATGCTTAACTGACTGAGCCACCCACGTGTCCCTTAGTTTCCTTTTCTAGAAAGAGATCTTATTATCACCTCCCTTCTCTCTCAGGAAAACGTCACCCCTGGTTTACCTGCCCTTTACCCCAGAAAAACTCTGCGTTTGTTCAGCCCTTTTAAATAAACTTACTAATACGTGCTGTAAATGTATTCATGTGCCTTCCTAGCGTTCATTTAACATTTCTATTTTGGTTTCTGCATATCCTCCACGTGTTTTTATTTATCATCCAATAAACATTCAAAGGAGTCCCTATCTGTGCTCCAGGAAAGGGGCTGCGTGCTGAGGCTGAGGCTGAGGCCACCCTCCACTCGGGTACTGGGGCATCTTTCCTAGATTTTCCACTCTGGGCAGGCGGAGAGCAGAGACATGCACGGAGCTAAGGGCAGTGCTAAACAGGCAGTTAATACCATTAATACCAGAAACACTTATTGGAGGTGAAGATAATGATGGAAATAAATAAAATACCATGGAGAAGGGCTTCAAATATCGGCGGCAAGGGGCCATGGGTACCACAGCTCTCTTGTGGAGTGCAAATCACCTGCAGGAGCCCGAGGCCAAGCTCACAAGTTTTTTTTTTTCAGGGAGATCTGGAGGACAATATGAGGGAAACGCTGACGATGTTTTGGGAAGAAATGATTCACTGTTATAAAAAGGATTTGGCTTATGAACTTTCCTTTCTATAAATATGAGGAGACAAACAATGGGCAGAAAGACTAAGTAGGCCGATTTCTTTCACTGAGAAAAAGCAGAACGTACAAGCCCATTATTACTCTGCTAGTTAATTATTAATCCTATGCTTTTCTCTTGCTAGAACTTCTGGTGCGGTATATAATTCATGAACACACTTTGCCAGCTCTCTGCCTGCTGGTTAATCTCTCTTTGGTGTCGTTTTAGTCGTTTTGAAAGCCTTTGGTTCCCTTTTAGAGGACTTAGCTTTTCAAGTCCTCAGATCTCCATTTTCAGGCACCGGCTTGCATGTTCTGATCTCTTTCAACTTTCGTGATCATCAACCTGATTTTTTAGGCTCTGTGGTACTTCTTTTTGCACATAATAGCATAGATAATATCCACAAGTCTGCCACTATTCCAAAATTCTCATTTTACCATGAAGACACAGTAAAAAATATTCAGTGTGTGTGAAAGCTGGTCTTGCCAAGGAGAGCTGAAATGTGCCTCCAGGTGGAGGCTGGTTAGTGCTTGCAAAGATGCCCCATCACAGCATCTGGGCAATCTACAGACCGTGGGGCTATAACCACCTTCCTGAGGCCCCTGGTACTGGGGACTCGTTGCTGAAATTTCTTTTTCTCCAACTGTTCTTAAACTGTTAGATGTGCTTATTATGTTTGGTGAGAAGTTATTTCAAACACGTGTAAGAGAAGTACCTCAGTCCCAGAAAATGGAACTTCATCCTATTAGCCATTTTCAGATCATCATTCCTTCCTCATCCCTAAAAAGCTTCGGCTTATTGTTTCTGATTATATCAATATTATTCGATGGTATCACCTAATACTTCTCTTTTGTGCAGGCATCTGTTAATCTCTAGGACATTTTCCTCTGTTATTCAAAGTCATCAGCTCGTCTCTCCTCGTCACATTCTCCAGTTCTATTCCTGCCTCAGTTCCTGGCAATTTTATCATATATAGAGATCACCCTTTGAAACTTTCATTCTGCTAGATCTTGATTTCTCAGTTCCTTGAACTTCTTTCTAATGTCCTCATCCTCCACTCTACCTTAGCCACTCATTACCATGCTCACACCCTGAACCTTGTCCCTCAGACCAGGAGTTGGTGAACTACCATCAGGTAAGTTTCGGCCTGCCACCTATTTATAAATAAAGTTTTATTGGAACACAGCCACACCCATTCATTAGATATGCCTATGACAGCTCATATACCACAATGACAGAGTTGAGTAGTTGTAACAGAGACTGGTGTGAAAAGCCTATTTACTATCTGACACTTTTCAGAAAAAGTTTGCCAACCCATGCCCTAGGCCAGTAATTGTAAGCACTCCATAATCTCAACTTTCATCCCCCTCTGACTACAACTTCCTGTCTTCCCAGTTTACTGCCTGCTACTCAACCACAAAAATGTTTTGACTCCTTCAGGACCTCCACTCTATCGCTCCTTTCATTATTCCTCTTTCATGAGGAACATAAAGGTATGCTCCTACTACTCTTTTTAGCCAAGTTAAGTCCCATAGTCAATTGTTATGATCATATTCTTTCACATACCCTCATTCCCTTGCCTTTCTCTTGCTTTCTGGAAATTGATTGGCCCAACAATTCCCTCTCTGCCATCTCTGCTCCTAGATCCATGCAGCCTAATGTTTCTGGAAGAAACACACATAACCATGTTGACCAACTCATTTTAAATTCCTGACCACACACCTCAAATGGTCTCCTAATGCACCCTGGCAATGTTCTATATCTCCCTAGTGCATTCACTCTCTCATTGTCTTAGACAACAATTTCATACCTCTCCCTCTCCTCAAACCCTCCAACTATACTCTCCCATCCTCACTCAGAGCTCATGGCCTGACATCCTACTTCACTGAAAAAAAATCAATCAGCCAGAAGAGAATTTCCACAGGAATCTTCTCGCCTATTTATGCACTCATGAGTTTCTGCATCTACACACTCGGCCCTCCAAACTGTTACCATTGATAAATCATCCTTGCTACTATCTAAAGCCACATTCTCAACTTGTAAATTAGATCTCAAACTCTCTTCTTGCAGTAATTTCCCCCTCCCTAATACCATCAACTGTCCTTCTCTCTTTTTGTTTAAATTTTCCCTCTCTTTTGAATCATTCCCACCAACATGCTGTATGATGCCATTATCTTTCCTTCCTCAAACACAAATAAAAACTTGTTCTTAACCCAATTCCTTTGTCGGCTACCATCCCATTTCTTTGTTCTCTTTTGCAGCAAAATTCTTAAGATAAATTATCTGTAGTTCTTCTCTTTCCATTATCCCTTAAACTCATTCTAACAGGCTTTAGAGCATTCCGATATCCCACATAAGAAAGCTCTTTTCCAAACTGCCAATAACTGCCAAATTGCTCAATCTGATGGTCAATTCTCAGTCCTCATCTTGTTTGACGTATTAGGAACATTTGACGCGGATGAACACTCCTTCCTCCTTGATACCATTTCTTCATACGACTTCTAAGATATTGCTCTTTTGGTTTTGCTTTTTCTTGCTTGTCACTTCTTTTCTCTCGTCTTTGCAAATTTCTCGTCTTCTTTTAATGTCTTAATGATGACGTGCTTCTGGGTTGAGTTCCTGAATCCTCTTCTTTGTCTACACTGACTCCCAGTGTGCCCCAACTCCCTTGGTGATCTCAATTAGTCCTGTTGCTTTAAATACCATTGATATGGTTATGACTCTCAAATTTGCTATATTCCCTAGTTCAATATGAAAATACATACGTGGATATCCAATTCCCTATTTATCACTTCAATCTGACACATTTTTATGTCCAAAACTAAACGGGTGATTTTCTCTCCAAAGCTTGTTCCACCTGTAGCCTTTTGTCTCTCTGTAGGTGACGACTCCATCCTTACAGGTGCCCAGGTCGTAAACTTTGATGTCACCACTAATTCTCTTTTTCTCATATCCTGTTGTTCCTTCTTCAAAATATAACTAATCTTGGATTATTTCTCACTACCCACACTGCTACTATCCTGGTCTGAGGTACTCATTTCTTGCCTTAATTCATCAATCTTCTATTCTTTTCCTCACTGTAGTATATTCTTAATCTATCCTTTTCCTCAGGGTAGTATGTTCTCCACAGCAGAGAGATGGGTTCTTTAAAAGTGTAAGTAATATTGTGTCATTCCTTTTCCCACATCTCTCAGAGCCCAAGTCAGAGTCTTTACAATGGCCACTCTGACTCATCTCTTACTAGTTTCTCTCTTCCTCACTCTCCTCCAACTTCACGAGACCCCTTCCACTTCATTGCCAGATATACTCCCATCTTTGCATTTAAGGACTCCGTTGCTAACAGTAATGTGTGGCTGACTCCCTCAAGTGTTTCAAATCCTTGCATATTACCTCTCATTGAGGTCTATCCTGATCTATCTCTTAACACTGCAACCTGCTACCTCCTATGCTTGGCACTCCTGAACCCCCTTATCCTGTTCTATCTTTTCTTTTTCTATGGTACTTATCACCCAATATGTTCTATAATTTAATTATTTATTACATTTGTTGTTTATTATCTTTCTCCCTTTGATAGAATGTGGGTTCTACAATGGCAGAAATTTTCATCTTTTTTTTTTTAATTGATTTGCCTTAAGGTTCTAGAGTAGTGTTAAGCATATTGTAGATACCAACACAGTATTTTTTGAATAAATAAAACAAACACAAGTTATGAGATAGCTGGAGTATTACAATGCTATAATTAAGATATAATTTGAAAAGTTTTCTATGTGTGTGTTTTTTTTTTTTTTTCTTGTAGATCATCTCCAAAGTATAACATGACTTAGTATGGTCAACAATGTCCACTGAAATTTGGGGAGTAATCCACTGTGCTTCCTTGCTCAATGCCATCAATGTAGGACATTGTCATTAATTTGAGTGATATATTTTTATTGTATGCACATAGAAATAGCTATAGATTTTATTAATTTATTTGTTTATTCAGTATATTTATTAGTCATCTGCTCTGTACGTGCACTTTTAAGGAAGGAAGTACATTAGAACATAAGGATGGACAATAAGGATAAGAATCTTGACTTAAAGATTGCACATTCTCACAGTAAGAAGCAGGCAGTAAATATACACATATAAATAAGATAATTGCAGGTCCTGACAAGTGCTATTAGAAAAAATGGAAGAGGGCAATGGAGTGAAAGTGATAGGATCACCTGGACAGCCTCTCTGAAGAGATAATCTTTGAGAAAATTTGATGCTGAGAAGAAGCCAGACACTTGAAATCAGAGGAAAGGGGATTCTAGGTAGAGAGAAGAGCAAACACAAAGGCCTTGGGATGAAAATAAGTTTGACACTTTAGAAACACAGAATGAAGATCATTAAATTTCTAGTGGAGTGGTCAGAGGGAATAATGTTATAAAATGTAGTTGGAGCAGTACGAGAGGCAAAACCATGTACAGTCTTATTCACCATTTAAGGAATTTATCTCCAAAATCCTATTGAGAAATCAGAAATTTCTTTTGGAAAGAGCATGATGGCTGCTTTGAAGAATGGACTCCTGGGGCAGGAGAATAAGCAGGGAGACAAGTTAGGAGGCTCTGATAGAATTGGTGTGATAATGGTGACCACGTAGACTGGCGGAGAGCAGAGAAGATAGTGAGACACGGCCAGATTAAGATTACATTTCAGAATAAAGACTAAGTCTTGCTGTTGTATTGGAGGTGAGAAGTAAGGGGAACAAAGGGATTTAGGATGACTCATGTGAGAAAGACGCAATTTCCCTCACACTACCAGGTCCTTGGTGTTCAGCTTGTGGTAGGTGTGGTAGAAAGAGCTATGAGCAGGACATCTGTGCTTGAGTCCTGAGTCTTGCCCTATTCATTCAAGTGAAAGATTAGAATACTAATAGTAGCAGCACACATTATAGTTGCTAATTATTGAGTGATGTCTATATACTAGATACTCTGCTTTTTCCTCTACATAAAATATTTAACTTAGTCCTGACAACAAACATTCCCCATTTTATAGATGATGAGAAAGGCTCAGAAATGCAGAATAATTTATCTAGAGTCACACATTTAGTCAATGGCAGAACTGGGGTTAAAGCCCTGGGTTTAAACTCATATTTGTCTGATTTTAAGACCATAGATATTAACCACTATGCTGTACTGCCTCCCAGAAGAGTAATTCTTTTTTTTTGTTTATTTGTTTGTTGGTTTAGTAATTCTTCAATTTACAGTTCAAAACACCCTTCACATATTGTCATTTAATTCTCAAAGAGTAGTCCCCATTCCGATTGATTCTTACACTGCTGCTGTGATATAAGGAAGAATTTTAATTATTTCCATTTTAAAAGATCAGAAAGGTGAAGCTTAGAGGTTACATGAATTCTCAAGGTCACAAATGTAGTAAGTGACAAAGCTGGGAATCAAAACAAAGTCTTCTGGTCCTTACCCTATGATAAATAGCAGATAAGACAATTGACTTAGTTGGATGTTGGTTTCCTGATGGGTAAATCAGGGAAGGGTAGACCAAATGGTTTATATTACATGATCTGCCTTTTTAATAGTCTATGGTTTTAAGTACCACCCTGGCTTTTGTATGTTGAACCACTATTGCTAAGCTGGCTGGGAATTTCCTGACTGCATTCATTCATCACCTGCATTCATTACCTTGCTTCACTTCTAGCCTACAGAATTTTGGCTACTTCCAACAATTTTCTGGAAACCACATCAGGGAAGTCACAAACATTTGTGTAGTGACATTCTTTGATAGTTCTTTTGTATTTCTTGTAGTGTCAAACATTGATAGCCACATCTTAGAATCTCATAAAACAATTTATTTATATAAAATGTATTGAGTGGAATGATTTAAAATTATAAAAAGAAGTCTAATACAGGGGTGCCTGGTTGGCTCAGACAGTTAAGCGTCCGACTCTTGATTTTGGCTCAGGTCATGATTGCAGGGTCAGGAGATCGAGCCCTGAGTCAGGCTCCTTGCTCAGTGGGAAGTCTGCTTGAGATTCTGTCTCTCTCCCTCTCCCTCTGCCCCTCAACCCCACTCTCTCTCTCTCTAAAAAAAATAAATAAATTTTTTTAGTTTTTTTTTTTTTAAAGATTTTACTTATTTATTTCAGAGAGAGAGAGAGAGAAAGAATACAAGCTGGGAGAGGAGCATATGGAGCAAGAGAAGCAGACTCCCCGCCAAGCAGGGAGCCTGATGTGGGACTCCATCCTGGGACCGCAGGATCATGACCTGAGCCGAAGGCAGACGCTTAATCAACTGAGCCACCCAGGTGCCCCAAATAAATAAATCTTCTTAAAAAAGATGTCTAATAGACATATGATTATAGTTCCATAAACTTTCTTTTTCTTGTCTTTTTTTTTTCATTTTTGAAAGGTGGACTGCCACATGCAGCACCTCATTTGGATGTGTCTGGAGTCTTGGAAACTTGGCTACCCTACATTCTCCTACAAATGGATGCTGAGAGCTTGTTTGGAGGTTCTAGCATGGGAATGCAGCTACTCATATACCCTTGACTGAAGAATGTTCCTCTTCTATGGGGTAAGTCATCTTTTTCCACCTAGTGTGCAGCTTTGGGAGGGATGCACGTTCGGTGGTGAGGGAAGAAGGGAACACCTGCCTAGCCAGCCAGATCAGCTGAATCAACCCTGAAGATCAATGGGGTGACAGATGTCACAGTCAGATCGCCTTCACATCCTACACAGACTTTATTAATTGCTTTTATTTTTACCTTTTTCAATGAATTGCTTTGGTATCATATATGTATGTATATGTATGCATATATATGTATATCCTTATTAAATATGTATAGTTAAGGAATTTGGAAATAACTGAAGATAATAGAATAATTGAAGATTTTGGACAAGTGAAATTATCAGAACTGTCATTTAAGATGATTACTCTAAAGGTCATGTGCTGATAGATAGAGTGGGAGAGATAGCGGAGGTAGGAAGATAGGAAGTTAAAAAATAATCTTGGTAAAGTATAATGAGTTACAATCAGGGCTACCACTGCAGGGAAATATAAGGAAGGTAAAAAATAAGATGCAATAGATTACACTGATAAAAACACACACACGCGCTCACACACACACACACACACACACTGCTGTATTGCAAGAAGTCACTAAACTATCTTGATGAATTTTAAAGTGGCTAGTTTAATTAATATCAGCAATCTAGATAATCCAGAAAACGCTGGATATTTAATAAAGTTATTTTGAACCTGTCTTATGAAACACTAGTGATCACACTTAATTTAGTAAAACTTAATTTAAAGACATCGAGTTATCTGGAAAATTGACTCAAATTTTCATTTCATTTGCATGTTTATACATTCTCAGAGTATATTATAAATGTCATTTTTGGAGGGAGTGTATATGTGAATTTATCTGTGAGTGAGAGGGTGGGAGGTGGGAAGAAGAAAGACAGAGAGGAGAGTTTTCATCTTAGTATATTGGACTTGTCTTCTAGGTTTTAGCAGTTTTTTCCTCCTGTTGTGTATTTGACCAAATAGTTACTGCCTTTAACTAAGTTTGTAAGTCTTTCCTTCCACCTACATTCAGGTAGAATTAATAATTGCTCTGTATCTGGCAGATGAATGAAGAGAAATTAAACATTTTTTTTTAAAATGAGGTTGATAAATAGGCTTGTTTCGAAGCATTGTGGGAAATCTCCAGGGAGTGAATAGGTCACCAACGGCTTGAGGTGATGTGTTCTGTGTAAAGACTCAGTGTGTTCTTACATGCGGTGATGAAATCGTTTACTCACAGACTGGGTTGACCAGTGTTTCAGCCACTCCAAGTAAAACGTACTGAAGAACCAGGTGGAAACAGGGCATGGAAGAAACGGTGAGGACTTTGCCTGAAAGAGGCTGCTCCACTGGAGGGAAGTGTTTTCTGTGTATTTCAAAGAAGCCAGCTACCATCACAGACAATGCAGCAGAAAGATTTCCAGTGACTGCAGGAAAATAATGCAGACAAAAAAGAAAGAGAGAGAGAAAGAAAAAGCCTTAAATCAGTGTAATAGGCCATAGCATTTCTTACACATTGACACTCAGGGATGTTTCCTCAGTGTTTTTTGCCCTGGGAATATTCAGGTGCCAGCTAACTCTGTTATCTGACTATCCTGTGCTTTGACTCTGGTCTCTCAGAAACAGCTGTACTGATTCCCTATTTCCTGACTTACTGCATAGAGGGCCTCTGGAAAGTTAGTTAACCTCATGATCACTTTCCTCAGCTCGAAGATGGGGTTAATGATGCTTACCTTTGTAGGGTGACTATGAGACTTCAATAAGATACTCTCCTGGTATTATTATAATAGCTCCTGGTAGCAATAGGGAGCAATTATTGAAGATAAAGCAATAGTTTTGAATTTTTGTCCTCAGATAAGATATATTATTTTTGATAACTTTTTAAGATTTATATGACTCAAAAATAGTTTGGGGGAAATGTAAAGCAAAGTGATCTCTTCACAAGGTTTTAACCATTTAAAAATGGTTTGACCTCAATGAGATACCACCTCACACCAGTCAGAATGGCTAAAATTAACAAGTCAGGAAATGACAGATGTTGGCGGGGATGCGGAGAAAGGGGAACTCTCCTACACTGTTGGTGGGAATGCAAGCTGGTGCAACCACTCTGAAAAACAGTATGGAGGTTCCTCAAAAAGTTGAAAATAGAGCTACCATACAACCCAGCAATTGCACTGCTGGGTATTTACCCTGAAGATACAAATGTAGGGACCCGAAGGGGTAGGTGCAGCCCGATGTTTATAGCAGCAATGTCCACAATAGCCAAACTATGGAAAGGGCCAAGATGTCCATCAACAGATGAATGGATAAAGAAGATGTGGTATATATATATGCAATGGAATATTATGCAGCCATCAAAAGGAATGAAATCTTGCCATTTGCAATGACGTGGATGGAACTGGAGGGTATTACGCTGAACGAAATAAGTCAATCAGAGAAAGACATGTATCATATGACCTCACTGATATGAGGAATTCTTAATCTCAGGAAACAAACGGAGGGTTGCGGGGGTGGTGGGGGGGGGAGGGTTGGGGTGGCTGGGTGATAGATATTGGGGAGGGTATGTGCTATGGTGAGCGCTGTGAATTATGTAAGACTGGTGAATCACAGACCTGTACCTCTGAAACAAATAATACATTATATGTTAAAAAAAAAGAAAAAGAAGAAGATAGCAGGAAGGGAAGAATGAAGGGGGGGAAACTGGAGGGGGAGACCAACCATGAGAGACTATGGACTCTGAGAAACAAACTGAGGGTTCTAGAGGGCAGGGGGGGGATGGGTTAGCCTGGTGATGGGTATTAAAGAGGGCGCGTTCTGCATGGAGCACTGGGTGTTATATGTTATATGTTATATGCATATAACTGGGTGTTATATGCAAACAATGAATCATGGAACACCACATCAAAAACTAATGATGTAATGTATGGTGATTAACATAACATAACAATAAAAAAATGGTTTGAAATAATTCGTATTATCAGTCCTCAGTTTTCTGACATTTCTCTGATCTTTGCTGAGAAATATAAAGACTAGAAACTTCTGTTTAGAAAAAAAAATAGTAAAGGTGAATTAGTTGGATAAAGAATATAAATGGAAACAATTATTCAAAAAGTCGTCTCACTCTTCTTTTCTTTTTACTCTTGAGAAATTATCTAGAAAATTTTGGTTGAAAATGAGTAGGGATTTTGTTATGATTTTGTTACAGTTTATATCCACTGCAACATTCCATTTCTCAATTTATCATTCATATTATTGGACTTAATCCAATCGTTAGAGCAGAGGCCAACTTGAGCTTGATGGAATTTACTTGAAATTTAGAGATAGTCACATTTTGCTAACTTGCATAAAATTTCAGATAAGGCAAAGATTTCAATTGAAAAAATCAATCTAACGTTTAAACAGCTTACTGTTTGTTTTGGTTGATAGAGAAACTGGTAGGTAAATTTTTTGATTATATCTCAGTATTTAAATGTATCTGTAAAGTCTGCTCTTTACTGAGTCTCTAAGAAATAGAAGGTGTAAAGAAAAGAGTGGAAATCTGAATAACAGAAAATTTGAGGAATTATTTATTTATTTTTATTTGAAATTAGGTTCCATAAAGGCTCATTCAGAGTGGGGTTGAGATTTTGGTTCTTTAAACAGCTCATATAAAAAATTTGAGTTTCAATATTATCTACTTTTAAGATCATATTCATCACATAATTGCATTTATTTAGATTACTTGGCACATTATAGGCTCATCAGAAAAAGAGCTAATATGTCAATTCAATTTAGTATTTACTCTCTTCCTGCTCTATGCAAGGCAGTATGTTAGGCACAGTTGGAGATATAAGGTTAAAAAAATATCTGTTCTCAGTCATTGCAGACTCCTATTCTATTGGGGAATCTAAGAAGAAGAACTTTCTAGCTGGGAAAGGTGAGAGAAATAATTTTATGCTTTAGAGAAAGAAGGTTGTCCATATGAAGAGGTGAAGGCAACATCATTGGCATGAGCAAAAGCACAGACTTGTGAAAGATTCAGACAGATTTTCAGAATAGTGAGAAACAAGTTATTTGGGCATTGGGGGACAAGATAGATTGGGGTCAGATCATAAGAGCCATTTAATATATTTTTAAGGAATTTGGAAATTGCTCTGAAGATAATGGAATCACTGAAGATGTGAGACACAAGCGAAATGATTAGAACTGTCATTTGGGATGATTATTCTAAAGGCTATGTGCTGGTTGATAGAATGGGAGAGATAGTGGAGGTGGGAAGATAGTTAGGAAGTTAAAAAATAATCTTGAAAAAGTATAATGGGGGCCTAAGTTATAGTCATGGCTCCCAATTCCAGAAAACATAGAGAATAGAAACATAAGATGCAATAGATTCCACTGATAAAACCATAGCTAGAGCAAGGAGGAAGCAGATGTTAATGTTGAGTATAAGTCCAGGTGACTGGAAAGATGGTAGTGCCAATAATATAAATAAGACCCAATGAATCATGGAACACTACATCAAAAACTAATGATGTGATGTATGGTGATTAACATAACATTAAAAAAAAAGACCCATGATAGGGAGAAAATCAATTTGATTTTGAGTTGAGGTAGAGGCACAAAGAGATAATTTAAAGAGAAGTACTCAGAAAACAATTGAAAATGTGAATCATAGGTCAGAAGATGGGTTGAGTCAAGCGATAAAGGTTAATGAATCATCCATGGAATAGAAATTTAAGGTCAGGTGAAATTAAAAAATGATGGGGAGCAAGGGAAGAGAACATCTAAGCAACGCTTTTAAACATATTTGCATTTAGGGGCAAGAAAAAGAGCTAAAACCATGGAAAGAAAGGTCAGAAAGATAAGTAATCTCTAAGGGAGGTTTTCAAAGAGGTGGTTACACAAAACAGAACTTTTGATCCTTCCCCTACTTCTTCTTCACTCTTCCCCATCTCCTCCAGTACCTTCACATACTCAAGGCAGAAATCTGGGGCCCTCTGTCTTTCCCCCTATCTCCAAATATATTCTTAAGTTATCCAGATTCTATTTCAAAATATATTGTGAATTAACCTGCTTCACTTTATAGCCACTGCCATCATTCTAGTCCAAGTCATTATTATTTTTAACCCAGACAATGTGCAAGAACATATTTAATGGTCTTCTTGTTTTCACTCTTGCCCACCTATACCCTAGTAAGCACCTAACAGTCAGGGAGGTCTTGTATAAATGCAAATTCAATGTTACTCTTCTGCTTAAATTCCTTCTATAGGTTTGCATACAGTTAAGATGAAATCCCAAATCTTTACCATGACCTTTATGATCTAATCTGTGCTTATCATCTCACTCTAATTGCTTGCTACTTTCTCCTCTCTGACCATTTTTCAGCCACATTTTTTGTTTTTTCTTGACTATCTTAAATTCATTCCCACCTTAGAGCCTTTGCTTTGCTCTTCTGAAACATTTTTCCCTACTCTTTATCCACCCACGCTTGCCATTGATATTCAACATATTACTGGAAGTCCTAGCCAGAACAATTAGGCAAGAAGAAGAAATAAAAGGTATCCAAACTCATCAAGTTGTGTACATTAAATATGTACTGCTTTTGTAGATCAATCATACCTCAATAGTGTTTTTTTCATTATTTTTTTTTAAAGATTTTATTTATTTATTTGCCAGAGAGAAAGAGAGGGAGAGTACAAGCAAGGGGAGCGGCAGGCAGAGGGAGAAGCAGGCTCCCTGCTAGGCAAGGAGCCCGATGAGGGATTTGATCCCAGGACCCTGAGAATAGAATTTTTTTTTTAAAGAGACTTATTTTGGGGGCACCCGGGTGGCTTAGTTGGTTAAGTGACCAACTCTTGATTTCGGCTCAGGTCGTGATCTAAGGGTCGTGGTATCGAACCCCGTGGCGGGCTCCATGCTGTGGGTGGAGCCTGCTTGGGATTCTGTTTCTCCCTCTCCCTCTGCCCCTCCACTCCAACTTGCTTGCATGCAAGCGTGCTCTCTCTCTGTCTCTCCCAAAAAAATTTTTTAAAAGAGACTTATCTGGATTATTTTAGGAAGGTCCAACCCCTATTGTAATCAATAGGAGTTGAAATACAGAGAAAATGGAGAGGAAGTTATATTTAAAAAATAAAGGAAAATTTCTCTGGTTGAGAGAACAGTGAGAATACCTGTGAATAGTGCAATGGTTGAAAAGATCTTTACCAGGGCACAATAAAATGGCGTCTTAGAATATCACTGATAGAGAGAATGCTCCAGTTGGGAAAAGACGTCATAAACAGGAAATAGCATCAGAAGGGCACTGGGCTTTTCAACAGTCTTTCAAGTCTGTGGATTTTATTTCATTTTTTTAAAGATTTTATTTATTTATTTGACAGAGAGGGACACAGCGAGAGAGGGAACATAAGCAGGGGGAGTAAGAGAGGGAGAAGCGGGCTTCCCACTGAGCAGGGAGCCCGATGCGGGGCTTGATCCCAGGACCCTGGGATCATGACCTGAGCTGAAGGCAGATGCTTAACGACTGAGCCACCCAGGCGCCCCAGTCTGTGGATTTTAATCAGAGCAATAGCTTCAAAATTATGAAGAAAAAATATTTTCAACCTAGAATTCTATGTACAATCAAATAATCACGTGTAAGGGTAAAAAGACTTTTCAGTCATATAAATTCTTGGAAAATTTTACTTCCCATATACCTTTTCTTAGGAAGTTGCTAAAAAATAAATGATAATGAAAGAGGAAGTAAGTCAAGAAAGAAGAAGAGGTAATTAGAGATCTAACAAAAAAGAGCACCAGGCAGCCAATCTAGAGGACCATCATGAAGACAGAGATCAAGGGCATAGAAGTCTGCAAGAAGATCTCCAGAGGAAGAGGAGCCTCTAGTACATTACCTTATGTGTTTTAGCACTGGGACAAAACTAGGGATAGTATGATGAGACTGGTAGAGCAGTTTGAAACTTAAAAAATAAACAATTTTTTAATTAAATAATTGAGAAAAATCATATACTTTTTAAGTACAGAAAATAAATTTTTATATGAGAAAATTGAATCAAATTCTTTGGTTTTGCCATGAGTGTGTGTGTGTGTGTGAAACTGATTGCCAATTTAAATAAAAATATTTCTATAATCATATTATTATTATTTTTTTAAAGATTTTATTTATTTATTTGACAGAGAGAGACACAGTGAGAGAGGGAACACAAGCAGGGGGAGTGGGAGAGGGAGAAGCAGGCTTCCTGCTGAGCAGGGAGCCCGATGCGGGGCTGGGTCCCAGGACCCTGAGATCAT
This sequence comes from Phoca vitulina, assembly GCF_004348235.1. NCBI lineage: Eukaryota > Metazoa > Chordata > Mammalia > Carnivora > Phocidae > Phoca > Phoca vitulina. The sequence goes on from NW_022589767.1 coordinate 4,919,177, forward strand.
GACCTGAGCCAAAGGCAGACGCTTAACGACTGAGCCACCCAGGTGCCCCTATAATCATATTATTTAACAGTATTAGACAAACAACACCTAAAATTCGAAAATGATTTGCCTCTGGGAACTATGACTGGATGGTGGAGAAAGCCAGAGCTGGACACCATTAGTTACTATTGAAAGGTTTTCAGCATTATTTGTTTGCTAACCTGTTTCCTGAATCTAAGATGAATTCAACTATAAGAAGAAACATGTTTTTATGTATCACCGAGAAAGGAAAAAAGGGCTGCCAATCCATTATAACATGTAACCCAATTTCAGAGATGAATTTCTACATACATATAGGGTTGCTATGGACTGAGTTATGTTCCTTTAAAATAGTAGGTTGAAATCTTAACTCCCAATGTGACTATTTGAAGACAGGGGTTTTAGAGAGGTAATTAAGGTTAAATGAGGGCATAAGGGTGGGGCCCTAATCCAACTGGACTAATGTTCTTAGAAGAAGAGGAAAAGACACCATGTCTGTGCATGCACAGAGGAAAAGCCATGTGAGGACCTAGCAAGAAGATGGCCATCTGCAAGCCAAGAAGAAAAGCCTTAGGGAAAACCTAGTCTTCCTACACCTTGACCTTGGGCTTATACCATCCAGAACTGTGAGAAAACAATTTCTGTTGTTTAAGCCACCTAGTCTGTGGTATTTTGTTATGGCCACCTGAGCAAACTGATGCAGGTATGTTCAGGCATTACATAAAAATTAAATTGTACAGGGGCACCTGGGTGGCTCAGTCAGTTGGGCGTCTGCCTTCGGTTCAGGTCGTGATCCCGGGGTCCTGGGATCAAGCCCCACGTCGGGCTCTCTGCTCGGCGGGAAGCCTGCCTCTCCCTCTCCCACTCCCCCTGCTTGTGTTCCCTCTCTCGCTGTCTCTCTCTCTGTCAAATAAATAAATTAAATCTTTAAAAAAAAATTAAGTTGTACAAATCGCACAAACTATATTGTCCGTGATAATCATATGAAGTGTAAAGAAAGTGTTGAGGTAGGTAAGAATAAGTTTTCAAACTTTCTTGTTTTAGAATTTGAATTCTATGAGAGTGTTCTATGATGCCCTTCATCCTAACTAATTTAGGGTAATCTAGATAAAAAACATCAAGTCCACCCCCTCACTCCCCTTTTTTTGGTTATCACCTTGTACTATGTAAACAAGGTTATATTTTATTCAGAAAAGTTTATAGCATTAGAGGAAGTAGCTTAGACAAGATATCTGCAATTTCTTTTTCTGTAAAAGCCCAATAATAAACATTTTTGATTTTGTGGGACAAAAGGGCAAAATTTTGAAGATACGAAGATAATTCATGCAACAAGAGATAGAATATGTTTTTTATGGATGAAATTCAAAATAGTAATGCTTTTGGGGAGGTGATGGAATTTCACTTAACTGGTGTTTAAAGTTACTCCTTCTTATCATCAGATCAAGAGCAAATGTTCATCTGTGAAAATAATTCTTAGTTTGCCGGCCGTGTAAAAACAAATGGTGGGCCAGATTTGGCCCTGGCTTAGCCATCAGCTTTTATTGCCTACTCCTGAATTTTAGCTCTGAACAGATGAGAAATAGTGGCAGTTTTTCCTGGGCTCCTGCTACCTATACACCGCATGAAACATGACAGAGCAGTCTCAATGGCCTCTTTCTCTGTCCTTGATACTCAGACGGTAGTCCCTGACCAGCAGCATAGGTATCACCTGGGAGCTTGCTAGCCCTGCAGGATCTCAAGCTCCACCCTAGAGGCACTGACTCAGATCTGCATTTAAAAAAGAAGCCTCGGAGATTCCTGTACACATTAAACTTTGAGAAGTACCACTCTGGCATAAAGCACTATGAGACCTAATCTAGCAAAGTCCAATGAAAGATGGTTCTCCAGACAAATTCAAGCGAAGCGCCAATATTTAACTCATTTACCCAGATCTTTTAGGGCAAAGCATATTTTTACCTGAAGGATCTAGATAACTACATTTGCTTTTTATTTGCTACTGCACTCTGATGCTAGTGAAAAATGACTTTCTTAAAATTCAAAACAAAGTTTGATTCCAACCTAAATTTAATCCGTTCCGTTTTTATTCTTAACTTCTATGAGATCATAACTCGTCCAAAGCAGAGTGCAGTTTATCAGAAGGTACACATTTTAAACTTCTAGCAGATCTGTATTTACAAGATAAAGCACATGGTTCCAAAGGAGATATTATATTCGGATAAATAATGTATGTTTTAATATTGGCTGTGCAGTTGTAGACAAGTCCATAAGAGTCTTGAAGCTCTTACAGTTTATTCTGTTACCCTGCCATGTAATAGTTTTCCAAATTAGACCACAATGAAATAAAGGAAAGTCAGAATTTATTCAAAAATTGCCATTTCATATTGAAGCAAAATCTAATACTAAAAAACAGGTATGTTAAGATTTTTCAGTTATTGGTTAAATTTACTGACTGAGAAAACTATGGGTTTTTTTATGGGTAGTCTGATGTATGAGTCTCTGGTATGTAACACAGCTGTGAGTATGAAATTCTGTTGAGCCATGATCCATGATTTTGGCCAATTCCCAGAAGAGGAAATTTGCTCATGTGAGAACATGCGGGTGTCCATAAACCACTTTCACAGAAACAGCTATGATTTTATTGTCATATGTATCTGCCGCCTTTGCAGACTATATTACTTACCCACTACTAGAATGGCATGTTTTTTACTTTTATTGTTCCTATTAGTGGTGTGTTCCTATATTTGAACTGAGCTATACATATTCTGTCTTTTGTTTCTCTTTAGACCATTGGAACTCATTTCAGGAGAGTCAACTTCAGTTGGTGTTTTAATTTCTAAATATGAAACAGGTAACTCATTTACATAGAGATCAGATACACAAGTGTATCTATAAGATATCAATTATTGCTTCAGTTGGTGTACTAGCTGGTCTACTTTACCTCAAATTTAATCCATTGTTGATGTCCACTTTAAAAATAAGAACTTGAGAACACTAATGTGCTTTTATGAAACAAATGAACCATCAAATGAATGAATGGTTCAGTCTAGATATTTACACATTGCTTCTTTAATATTTACAGTTCCTTCGATCAGATATTTTCAATGGGTATGCACTGTGATTTTTTTTTGGAAAAAAATGTATCAGTTCTAAAACTGTAATAACCAAAGAAGCGGTTTTGCTAAAATAATCCTATTTTCTTTCTTTTTTAAAAATTTTATTTATTTATGTGACAGAGAGAGAGAGAGAGCACGAGCAGGGGAGGAGCAGAGGGAGAGGGAGAAGCAGACTCCCCACTGAGCAGGGAACCTGATGCAGGACTTGATCCCAGGACCCTGGGATCATGACCTGAGCTGAAGGCAGATGCTTAACCGACTGAGCCACCCAGGTGCCCTAAAATAATCCTATTTTCAATGAAGGTGATTGGACCCCTGACTCAATTTTTAATTTATCAAGCACTTTGGCTCCAATCAAAAAAGGAATCTTTTTTTTAAGATTTATTTATTTATTATATAGAGAGAGATAGAGAGAGAGCTTGTGCCAAAGGGGGGGTAGGGGCAGAGGGAGAGAATCTTCAAGCAGACTCCATGGTGAGGGGGAGCCCCAGGCGGGGCTCATTCTCATGTCCTATGATATCATGACCTGAGCCAAACCAAGAGTTGGCTGCTTAGCCGACTGAGCCACCCAGGCACCCTCAGAAAGGAAACTTTTATCACTGTCAATTGTTAGAACAAGTATAGTTACTGGTTATGTAAAGTTACCAACACCTCGGTTGTCCCTTTATCATAAAGGACTTGGGGTTACAATTTGAATTTTCAAGTTTTTATTTTAAAGGGGAAGGCTTGGGAGATATTTGAATATACTTCATCCACGTTTCAATTTAAATGTTATTTAAAAACCAAGATAATTGCTACCTACTGTGTTATACACTTCTGCTTTATGCAAGACTTAATAACAATCTTAATTAGGCTAATTTTAGTCAGAATAATACTTGTGTATGTCAGCAGTAACTACTAAATACCACATACTGCAGGATTTTAATTAACATTAAGGAAAGGCAATACCCCTAGTATAAACATTTTTGAACTGAAAAAGGCTAAAATGAAGTATGTCCAATTATGACAGGATAAATCGCAATATCACTGATTTTACATTTTAGGTGAATTAAGGTTGACTTTTAAACAGATAAATCTCCTCACATGTAATGTTAGGAAAATACAGTCTTGATACAACTCTGAGCATAGCAAGCCTTTGCCTTTCACAGTTCTAGAAGGTTTGGAGATTCTTTATAGGTGGTACGGTGTTATACTCTTTGATTTCTTTAGGCGATAAAGTCAAGACTGTCCTATCTTGAGTCAGAAACCCTTCTCTCGTTGCATTGTTTATGAGCTAGACAGAAAAAGTAAGTTTATTTTTTCCTTTATTAAATTTCTAGTTTGACCAACTGAGTGAGATTGCCCCATCCCTCACTCTTGGCCTGGGCTGTGATTATCCATGTCAACCACTAGACATTGGCACTGTCTGCACCATCTGCCTCCTGAAACATGACAGTCCCTGGAAGGGGGATGGCGAATGTGGAAGAAAGTGGGGGGTCTAGGCAGTAACAGCCTGTTGTAGCAACGAAAGGATTTTTTTTTTTCATTCATTGCAGAGCCTTAATTAGAAATAGTAGTAAGGGGGCATCTGGGCAGCTTGGTCAGTTAAGCATCTGCCTTTGGCTCAGGTCATGATCCCAGGGTCCTGAGATCCAGCCCCACACTGAGCCCCAAATTGGGCTCTCTGCTCAGGGGGGAGTCCGCTGCTCCCTCTCCCTCTGTGCTCTTTCTCACTCTCTCTCAAGTAAATAAATACAATCTTTAAAAAAATAAAAGAAATAGCAGTAAGGATTCCAAATTATAATGATAATTTATTTACCTGCTATCATCTAACAATTACTTTTTGCTGGTAAGTGGAATAATAATAAGAATAAGAATAATAATGCAATGGCCTTAGAATGAGAAGACCTGAATTCAAATGGCATTTATTCTCTTTTAGACCCTTGACCTATTAAATGACAGTTTATTATGATGCTAAACGGGATATGTATAAGAAGGCGCCTAGGTTCAAGTTAGGAACTCATAAATATTTGTTCACAATTTATGTACTTATATACGTCACTCACATTTTCAAGGCACTTGGGTTCAAAGTGAAAGGAGATTTTAATATTGGACTAATTCAGTTACGTAAATTACTACCAAAAAATACCCTAAGTTTGTGCTTGTATGTCCTGATAAAACTTGTTAATCTTCCATAATCATAAACGGAATATGAAGAACTGAAGCAAACATCTAGTTTTAAAAGATGCATATCATCACACTTTTTTTATATTCCCATAGCAAAATATTATGCAAATAAATGAACAAGTATGTAAATGAACAAATGAATGGAGTCTGGCTTAGAAACAACTGAATTCAGTATTCTGTACTCAGAGGAACATAGCTAAGTTTTTTTTTTTTTTTTAATGAGTCTAGATTTTCCTTTTTCCTGTCCAACAAGTCTGTTACCAATCTTGAAGGGGAATATTTAGTTCATATATATGAGATATGTTAGGTAACTCTGCCTAACTTTCCTCCATCCATAAAAAACATACCCCTTTTAAAGAATAGAAAGGATTTTAAATATGTAAGAGAGGAGAATTGTCCAAGAGAAAGTTACCTATATTTAAAATGAATTTAAGATATCTTATTCTCAGGAAAGACTTCTAATGGAGTTCTTTCAGCCATGCTGTAGAGCATATTTTCCTAAAATGGCCCAATTTAAGAAAAAATAGTAATTAAGCATAATTTGGGAGCCCAGACTGGATTTCCATTATACTGTACCAGACTGCTGAAGTTTTTGGCATTTTGCAATAAAAATTACCCCCATTTTGTCCTGCATTCATTCTGTTTTAATAGTGTACTTGCTGGGGGTGCCTGGGTGGCTCAATTGGTTAAGCCTCGACTCTTGGTTTCAGCTCAGGTCATGGTCTCAGGTTGTGAGACTGAGCCCTGTGTCACGCTCCAGACTCAGCACAGAGCCTGCGTGAGATTCTCTCCCTCTCCCTCTGCCCCTCCCCATGTGTGCGCTCTCTCTTTTTCAAATAAATAAATAAACAAAATCTTTAAAAAAATAGTGTGCTTGCTGAGGGCATGTACGATGTCTTGCTTTTTGTTTATATCTTGAAATACTGTTGGGCATTCACTAAATATTGGTTTTAGAATTTTTACATTGGCAGACCAAAAAGCACTTTTTAAGACTTAAGGATTGTCAAAACCTAGTAAGATTTATAGTTTGCCTAAACCAATTACGATAAATAATGCTGGGGTTAGAGGCTTAAGAACTCAATCAAAAAAGGTTATTTGCTAAAGGCCTCTGTAATTGGAGATAACAACATACACTGAGGTAAGTTCAGTCACTTTGAGTTCTTTCCAAAAACAAATCTACCCTGTGATGTGATCTGAGGTGATCTGGTTGATGGCTTTGGTAAATAACAAGAAGCATGCTCCCTAAAAATAACTTCTACAGAGAAACAGCCCCCCAAATGTAATAACGGGTTACTAAAAGGCTGTATGGTCTGCACTCATCTCTAAAAGAGAGGAATTAAGAATAAGAACAGGTTAAACAAGAGGAGAGAATCTTCTAGATGCCTGACCCTATTTCAACAGAGTTATTCCTCAAGAAGACCATAAGATATTAGGTTATCATGATATGATATTTCTAAAGTGTTTTAAATTCCCTTTGCTTTCTGTTTATGCCCACCAATTAGACCTGTTCCCTACACATGATGGCTCAATACTAGTTAACATTTATAGAGCTTTCACTGTGTGTCTGGATTATGCTCCGGTCACGGATGTCATGCGGAATGATTTTGAAAGTCTTCCAGAACAGGGGGACCCCAAATTGATCGAGGGTATGCCCCTAGTGAACAAAATAAGTGAACTAGAAGATGAGGAAGGTCAGACTGCTTTTCAGGATCATGCAGCAGGAGCTCAGCAACAGAGGAGAGGCTGAGGCCCAGACCTCTGACTCAGGTTGAACGTGGTTTGGCTGTACCAGCACTTGTCCCCTGGTCCATGGCGGTGCCTGAGGGACCTCGGCCAGGCAGAGGCAGAGTGTGAGCAGAATGGACCTCAGCTCCTTCTCTCCCATTGCAATTGGAGACATTTAATTAAATTAATTAATTAATTAATTTATTTATTTATTTTTAAAGATTTTATTTATTTGTTTGACAGAGAGAGACACAGCAAGAGAGGGAACACAAGCAGGGGGAGTGGGAGAGGGAGAAGCAGGCTTCCCGCTGAGCAGGGAGCCCCATGTGGGGCTTGATCCAAGGACCCTGGGATCATGACCTGAGCCAAAGGCAGACGCTTAACGACTGAGCCACCCAGGCGCCCCTGGAGAAATTTTATTTTATGGTCTATTGCTTGTATTCTGAGTAAGATGACCTAATTTCTTTCCCTTTCAAAAATGAGAGTAGAGCTTTATTGTTCCCACCATAACAAGAAAGCAGCAATTATGTGAGGTAGAGGATGTGTTGTCTAATCTTATTGTGGTAAACACTTTGCAATGTATACTTGTATCAAATCATCACACCGTACACCTCAGATTTCCACAATGTTAGATGTTAATTAAGCTGGAAAATCAATAAGGCTGGAAAAAAATGCTTGAAAATTATTGCTATATACCTTACTTTATGAATAAGTATTATATAGAAACTCTGAATCACAGTACTAATTTTTAGTAAATTTGCTACTGGTTCAGAAGTTAATTCCTCCCAAGTATAGTCAGGCATTATTTTCTGGGTTCATTAACCTGTGTTAATTTTTTTTTAAAGATTTAATTCATTTATTTCAGACAGAGAGAGAGAGAGCACGAGCACAAGTGGTGGGGGAGGGGCAGAGGGAGAGGCAGACTCCTGGCTGAGCAGGGAGCCTGACATGGGGCTCGATCCCAGGGCCCTGGGATCACGACCTGAGCCAAAGGCAGCCGCTTAACCCACTGAGCCACCCAGGCACCCCAACCTCTGTTAATTTTTAAGAGCACACTCAGCATTGTCTTAGGAGTAAGGACCGCCTCACTTGAGGAAAGATAGGCTGTTTGGTAGTACCGGAAATTTCACCGGGTCTTTCCATCAGCTGTGTCCTCTGAGGAAGCGTAAAAAGATGGGAAGAAAATGGGCTGCTGACGTCTGCATAGAGACTTGAGGAACTGGATGTTATTCTGCTCAAATTCATTTTCTTCCCAATTTGTCAAAATGGGTCTCTACTGCAGAACATATAGCTAGCTTAGATCTTAGCAGAGTGGTTTTTTTTTTTTTATTTTAAAATGTTGCAAACAATTCACTTGAGATGCTAAGTTGTACTTACTAATGCATGCCAACAGAAATGATCCATCTCTCTTCGAGGGAAAGAGGCAAGTGCTGAAATACTCTATACAAGGGGCCAGAATTAATAGTGGTAGGGTGCTGACGACGTTCATTACTGCAACTGGCAGAAGAAATCCATCCAAATTCCGGTTGGAATTCATGGTCTGCACGTAATATCCTGAAGGAATCTGTATTTGAGGGGGAAAGCAGCCAGGCATTAAGAGAGTGGCTTGACTCTGGAGAAAGCATCTTGCAGCAGACGCTTTGCCCCGTGCAAGTACTCTGTGACAGATGATCAGGATGCTCCCCTGATCTTCAACATCCCAATTATGAGCTGACAAAGGGAAGTAGGAGCTCTGTTTAGTCTATTGACAATACTACTGATTCTTTAGGGAGGAATCTTTTGTCATCCCGTTTAACTTCTTAATTTTCCTATGGAAAGTAAAGGTAACCCTAATTTTGTGCTTAGGATGACACATAAAAAATCAAATAACTGACTAAAAAAATACAACTTTGCGTCTAAGCAAACAGACTTTTCCCTGAAACACGAAGTTAAAAACCAGTAGAAAGTATTAAAGATGTTTGTTTTTACCCTGATGAAAATAATTGGGGGCTGGAAAAAATCCTTTGTATAGCATCTAGTTTGGTGGCAAAACAGGTAGGAATGATCTTTACTAAGAAGAGGGGCCCAGTGTAGAGACACAGTACTTGTCATAGGCTGTCTTTGTTGGCTCCTTGGATCGGCTTCACTTCTAAAATGAGCCAAGTAACACGAAAGAAGAAAAGCAAAATATACTCGTGTTCACACTCTCGTTTTAAACTAAGTGTGTGACACTAGTGACCATAAAGGAAACTGTGTGAAAAACGTTTGCATAATAAACTAACAGATAAGAAATGAAAAACTAACAAACAAAATCCCCCCAAAGCCAAAACAAAGAAAACCTCTATCCCATCCCAAACCCTCAGTGTAGTGTCAGAATTTCTTCATTTTTAAAATAACCCTAATCCTAACTAAAAATGTAACCTGAACTTGAAGCCTCTTCAAGTGTTCCAAACCTCTTGTTAAAAAGCACAGTGTCACAGGAAAGAGGGCATCTCTTTGCTTTTCTAGTTTGTGAACTTGGTTGCAATCACTCATCATTATCACTCACAGTGCATAGTATTTCTTTAATTCCCAGTGGAGAACAAAACTGCTAAGTCACTTGGAAAGGAAGGCAACCTGAGTCTTGTCCTTAAGGAATGGATTCTCCAAACTGTTTTTTCTTGCTGTGCGTGCACTACGTTTGGATTTCTGCCTTATCGCCATATTGGGAGAGCTGCCCTGCTCAAATATCCAGATGATAACTTCCTGTTTGAGACTTTTCACCTACTCCTCTGTCATCCGTTGTACAATTTGAGAGGGTATAAGAAGAGTCAGAGTCGTAAGTACAGTTGTCAACGAGCCCACCACTTGTAAAATGAGCCCCTTGCTATGTTAACTACCTAAACCCAGGAATGGACTATATTTTCACATTCTATCTATATAAAATTCGTCCTGGTGTTAATTCATCTTCCAATCTTTAATGTGACCTTTAGGATTATAAACAAGGATTGCTTTGGTTGGGTGCAGATGGCAAGACTGAAGGGAACATTAGCTAGTTCTGCCCTACTTCTATAAAATTATTAAGCATGTATCCTCCAATCAGAGGAAAATGAATGATGTTTTTTAAAAAAAAAAGTGCTGGCAGCAGATCTGCTCAAAGACTAAAAGGCTCGCAGCATAACTTGGAAGTTTCTGTTACTGATTTCAAATGAGAATTATTGTTAATAAGAATAAAGTTATTATCGGCATGAATCACAGACACAGAAACCTGTTAACTTAATAATGTGGCGAATGTACTATTAATCTTTAGTGAAGCAATATTAATATATTGCCTAATCTAAGAAAAGGCTCCAGTGTCTTGAAAGCTTGAAATCATTTCTGCTTCTGCCTCAAGTTCTGAAATCATCCCCTTTTAAAATTTTAAACACTTTTCTTTCATACAAGCCTCTGAGTATTCAGAAATAATTGCTGTCAATAGAGATTCATTTTCACCTTTGAGTGGCCAGTAATGTCAAATGGCAACATCATCCGCCTTAATATCAACATATTTTAAATGTATGTCTTGGAACTGAAGGTCAGTAATGGCTACTAAATTTAAAATATGGAATTCAAGCATGTTTTATTCTTTGTACTTTGATCGCCTTTATGCTGGTGATTATTTCATCTGAAGGTAAAAATCTTATTTCAGCCTTATCCCATTGGAAGTTTCTTCTGCCTCCCTCGAGAAGTACATTCTAAACTTTTTTTTTTTTTTGAAATTTTCTGGCATAACATTACTGTGTATAATTTTGGAACCTATATGTCTGTTATCAGGGATTTTTAACCCAGCTGCAAGAGAGGCATTGTGGGTAATAACAAACCGTGGGTGTTGATAACAGCACTGAGTTGGGATGCCATATATTAGTGGGGTGACTGCAAGCAAGTTACAGGTTACTTCATGTCTCTGAGCCACAGATTTAGGATCGTAATAACAGCCATGGTAAGCGTGCTGTGAGGATTAAGTTAGATACTATGAAGTCATCTTTTAGGAGCTATGACCCATATAGGTGATTAGTAGTTTTTGTTCTTTGCAATACCTGGGCATCTAGATTTGGTGAGATAGTTAAAATTCAGTTTATTGAAATTTATGGTAATTTACGTCAAATTAAAAAATTTATGACAGTTTGCAGAAAAGACTCAAATGTAGTCAAAAGAAATAGCAAGTGTCACTGCATTACGAAGATAAAGAATCAGTAATTTGTGCTATTTGCACAGAAGGTTCGAGGCTAGCTATGGACTACTTAGTAGTTTTGTACTTATTATTAATTTTGCCCTTTTAAGATGCTCTTTATGACTTTAAAGATTATATATATGGGTAATATTTTTGTGTTTTTGTGCTGACTCCTACTGTGGAGTCAGGAGAGAGGTTGAATCTGCTAAATTAACCTAGCTTTCGTGTGGTGTTTACAGCAAGGGTTCTTGGCAAACTTTTTTGCAAAGGACCAGATAGAAAATATTTCCACATACTGATTCTATTGCAACCACTCAACCCTGCTGTTTTCATGCATCAGGAGACATAGTATGAGAAATAAACAAGAATGGCTGTGTTCCAATAAAACTTTATTTATTGGCCTTGAATTTTGAATTTCATTTTCATGTGTCATAAAATATTTTTCTTTTGATTTTTTTCAAGCATATAAAAAATTAAAAACCTTTTTATCTTGCAGGACATGCAAAAAAAAAAAAAAAAAAAAAAGAAGCAGCAGCAAGCTGGATTTGGCCTGAAGGCAGTAATTTGCTGACCTCTGGTCAATTAGAGCAAACATTGTCTTAAGAGTCAGCAGGTAGATTTGTTTTTCCTCTCACTATTATTTACTGTGTGACTTAGCTATCCCTTCAGGAATCACTTAATTTTTCTGAGCCTCAGTTTCCTCTTCAACAAATGAAGTAGTTGAGTAAGTTAATCTCTAAGTTTCTTTTTAGCTCTATTGCTCTGAGGTTTATGAGTATAACTCACTCATTAGCCATCTAAATTTCAAGTTAGCAGCAAATATAGTCCTGAATTTCTTCAAAGACTTTATAGTCACTTATATTTCTTCGTAAGTTTGTCTTTGACCATTATCATATTAAAATTGTTTTTTAATCACATATATTTATAAAAGGTACTTTGGACTTGCTGTTTTACCTCTAATTTCTCCACAACATAGGGACTGATTCACCAAGGAACTAAGGGGGGTGGGGAAATAATCACTTGCTCATTAGAACATATACTGAGTACAGGGGAGGTGGTACTTAAATCAGTCAAGTTAGCTACATGTTAGTACTAGATCTTAAAGGCTTAATGAAGGAGGAAGGCAAATCTCTGGCTGAAAAAAAGGTTGGGTAATTGCTCACAGATCTCATATTTTCGTGCATTGCTCTTATACCTTGTGACTATGCACTCTGAAATATCGTCCACATCTTCTGAAAGACATTTCCAGTTTTACAGGAGAAACAACATACTGGGTTCTCCTCAGGTATGTTCTGCCTGACCCCACTTGCCTCTTGAAATTAGAGCCTGTAATGATGAGAAGCATTTATAGGATAACTGCCTGACAAAGTGTATGAGAAGAGTTTGATGGGGTGAAAATAAATATTTATTTGTAATGTTCACATAAAATCATTTTATATTATTGGGGCAGTACTCATTACCCTTCCTTACCTGCATAATGCATATTCTGTAAAGGAGCTGAAAAATGAAGAGAGGGAGAAGGGTGAAGAAAAATTTTGTATCTTCTACGTGGAGCTCACTATAGCAACCGCCATTTTTTTTCTTGGCATGGTCTAACCAGCTTGTCACATCTCCAGCAAGACGGCAATAGCGCAGACAGCATATTTTCAGTGCATTAATAAACACCCCAAAGGTTGTCAGGAGGGAGCAACCTGCAAGTAATTCGAGATATTATGTATTAGTAAAGGAATTGTTCTTCAATTTTCCAAGATGTCCATCAGAAAGATGACATTTGCAAGGATGAAGAGCAGTAAAGTGACTGAAAAGGTTTTAGTACCCAAGAGGTTGAATTCAAAGGAACATGCTTCTGACAAGGGTTCTGGCATCCTGGTGACCAGCCCAAGGTGGTGCCTGACAGCTAATGTAAAAAATGAAAAAGGTAAGATCAATGGGAACATATTAAAAAGGAAAGAAAGGTGACAAAATAAAACACCAAAGTAAGAAATTCCACAATCTCTTAGAAGTCTAACTCATTAATGAATAAGACAACCAGAACTTTCTTTTACAGTCTTAACACAAGGGACTGGTACTATTTCTTAATATAAATGGTTAAATAAATAATCCTCACTTGTCAGGTGGAGGGTGGTTTCTTATTTTGACATAGAGATGAAGCGTGATATATTCTCTGCTTTGACGTTATCCTTGAATTTCAGACGTAAGGTTAAACTTTGAACTCTTCAAATGAGTTTATACGTGTTGATAGTGTCACTAAAAGTTGAGATTGGATTAGCTGGCTTTTGACTTTTCCAGTAGTTTCCTCTGGGTTTATATGGCTGTCACTTAAGCATCCGAAGCATTTTATTGCTTCAGATGTTAGCAGTCACTTACTGCTTGTGATTTGCAACCTCACTGTTGCTTCTTTTATGATTTTTCAGATTCCACCTTTTCTTTGACTCCATTAGGACTTCCTGATACAATGACAGATAAGGGACCCCCCCCCCAGCTTTGAGTTAGCAGTTCAGCTGTGCCACCATAATTGTTACAATTTTTCATAGTACTCCCTTGACCAAATAAATCCTTCCGCAAATTACATAGACACCAAACCATGGTTGTAGGATAAATGGTATAATAAATGTAAAAATGTTTGAGTTTCTCCAAGGAAGGCCACTGTAGAAATTCAAAGTATAGTTTGATGGTCATTTTGTTTATGTTCAAATTTCCCATAATAAAATTCTCCATGAAATACATTCTAACCAAATTCATATAAATGCGATCAAGTATTGGTTTTTATATTTAAATAAAGAATATTTATTAATATTTCTTTTTATGGTTATAGAGTGACTATATTGATTTGATCTCTTTTAAGAGTTGTAATAGACCTATTATGTCAGCCTTTGATTAAATGAAGAAGCTGGGGGCCTGGTAATTGAATATGGAACCTTTCACCTCTAAGTCACTGAATCAAATCCAGCCCAAATTGGTAGTGACCAAGAGTGATTATAGCAGTGGCTCTTTGGTGGCCTCTGTGAAGTGTGTTGAGGTCAAGTGGAAGTATGTTAGAATAATTGCATCTCCTATGGGTTCATACCTGTGGTCACTATTGCCTCTCCTTAGTCACTACTGCCAGAAAAGCCCAGGGACTGAGAACGCCAAGGGAACAGAAGCCCCTGTGAGTGGTTGTGTCTCTTAGGAGAGAGGAGGGACATCTTTTTATTATTGCGGGAAGAACTGCTCTATTATGAGACTTTCCTAGCTATTTCAATTAGTTTACTTAAGACTTTAGTAAAATGAGAACTGAGAATGCCTTGATGAACAGTCTGGAGACTGAATTTGAACAGGTCTGGGCTAGGAGGCTTAACTTCCTGACATTTCCTTATGATCTTGTCTCTGTTGCTCATCAGTCTGTTCTCTGCTCAACTTTTGCAAAACAGTGCTGTGTAGATGGGAGGGTTATTACTGGCATTAATCCAACTTACTCTACGCTTTCGAAAAGGCTTTATGATGAAGTGATCACTATTCATAGGATGAAAGACTATTTCCAAAGGTATTCTCCCCAATTTCCCCTCTCTTTTTTTTAAATTCAGGTTCTTATATTGAATACATGTTTTGAACCCATCATTCTGTTTTTGTTTAAGCGAATCACTATTTGTTGCAAGATGAATTATTATCTGCTCTTAATGCATGGTAAATTGATACCTGCAATCTTATTAAATAGTTAAATATCTTTATCATATTATTTCTAAAGAGAAATAGTTTAGATTATTGCTTCTTAAACTAGCTGTGTTAAAAAAACATTTTTTTTTTTAAAGTCTCAACCATTATGGTCAATACATTTTTAAAATAACCATAAAATGTAATACCTAAAGAATAAAACAAAACAAAGACATATAAAATATAAGTCCTACTATTTTTATTATTAGATTCAACGGACATAGAATCTAACTTTCTGTAAATATTTCTACATGTTTTCTCTCAGTGTCTGTATTTATTTTGTTGCATATCAGTAACAAACAGTTCATTGATCAGCACTGCTCCATGGATCAGGCTTTGAGTAGCATTGGTGTCAACTGAATACACACTTTAAAAAATGAATTTTATTTAAACAAGTAAAGTTATATCTGATCGGGTGATATGAAACAACAAAAACAAAATGGTTAAGAGCAAGAAATGATTAAGCATGAATGAGGTCTAAAATTTTAGCTAGGGTGCCTGGGTGGCTCAGATGGTTAAGCCTCTGCCTTCGGCTCAGGTCATGATCCCAGGGTCCTGGGATTGAGCCCCGCATCGGGCTCCCTGCTCCATGGGGTGTCTGCTTCTCCCCCTCCTTCCTGCTCGAGCTCTCTCTCACTATCTCTGTCTCTCTCAAATAAATAAATAAAATATTAAAACAAAATTTTAGCTAGGACAGGGAGGGCACATAATTGATTGCAAACAAATGTGAATATGCAATCATTCATTCATTCAACATACTAAGTACCTACTATGTGCCAAAGGCTTTTAGGGCCCTGAGAATATAATAGTGAACAAGACCCACAAATCCCTGAGTTTTCTTTCTGGTGGAGGAGACACTAAACAAACAGAAAAATATTAGGCAAGTTCAATGATGAAAGCAAAATGGACTGGTAAGACAGACACTCATTATGGGATAAGAGTATAGAGACAGCAGAAAGAGTTGAAATTTGAACTATGGATTGAGTGACTGGAAGTAGGCAAAAGACATGGAGGAAGCATATGCCAGGCATGTCAATAGGGTAGAAATAAGCTGAGGGGCGCCTGGGTGGCTCAGTTGGTTAAGCATCTGACTTCAG
Source organism: Phoca vitulina (assembly GCF_004348235.1). Taxonomy (NCBI): domain Eukaryota; kingdom Metazoa; phylum Chordata; class Mammalia; order Carnivora; family Phocidae; genus Phoca; species Phoca vitulina. Next base: position 4,935,154 of record NW_022589767.1, read on the forward strand.
CTCAGGTCATGATCTCAGGGTCCTGGGATCAAGCCCCTGGTCAGGCTCCCCATTCAGTGGGGAATCTGCCTGTCTCTCTTCCTCTGCCCCTTTCCCTGCTTATACTCCCTATCTTTGCCTCTGTCTCTCTCTCAAATAAAATAAAATAAAAATCTTAAAAAAAAAGAAGCTGAGAGGGGTTCAGGATCCATAAAGGCCAATGAGGCAGTACCTCAGTTAGTAAGAAGATTGGAAGGAGGTGAGGTCCAAGAGTTGGTCAGGGATCAGACTTTACAGGCTGAAGTAAGGAGCTTGGAGTTTGCCTTCAGTGTGTTATGGGAAAGCATTAAGAAATTTTATGCAGAGGAGAGATATTGTAGAATGTATACATTTAAAAAGCTACTCTTGAAGTCTGGTAGTGGTGTGGATAATAGGTTTTGGGAAACAAGAGGGGAAGTTGAGAGAGGGCAAGAGGTAGCGGTGACTTGCACATAGTGATAGCAATGAAGAGAAGTGGACAGAATGGCATGTGTGTTTGAACAACCAGCGGTATTTTATGATGGCGGTGGGGGTGGAGTTTAAGAAATGAGAAAATTTGAGGATGACTACTTATTTTTCCCTTAAAAAACTGGGTGTTGGTGATATACACTGAGATGGAGAAGACAAGAAAGGGGCTGGGTTGCAGTTGGGTGAATCAGGAGTTGAGTTTTGGTCAGGTTAAGTTTGAGAGGACCATTAGATAACCAAGTTAAAACGTCAATGCCCGTCTTCAAGAAATGTATGAAAAGTTCTTGTCTTCTAGTGGCATGTTTTCTGTTCTTTTCATTTTTGAGAGCTTATACTTTTTGTCCTTGTATTTTTATTTTAATGAGGTTTTGAAAGGTAGTATTAAACATGTGTGGTCAATCCATGATTTGAAGTCTTATTCCTAAATTTATATATATATTTATTATATATATTTATATATATATATATATTATTTATATATATATATGTGTGTATATATATATATATATACATATATATATATACATATATATATATATGAAGGGAGAGGGGAGATAAACTGTGTAGAAATGTTTTAAATTGAAAAATAAAAGTTTTCTACCATAAAAAAAAATGTTGACTAGAAGTTGGATATATGAGTTTAAAGGTGAGGTCGATATGAACTTGAGTGTTTGGTATATAGTTGACATTAAAAGTGGATTAGAGATTACTTAAGGAAAGAGGGAGTGAAGAGATGGGGTCCAGGGAATGAATCCTAGGGCTTTGCATCAGTTAGAAGACTATCAGAGGAGCAAAGAGAAGGACTACCAAGGAGATTGAGAAGGAGTGGACAGTGTGCTATATGGGTTTTAAGTCAGAGGGAAAAGAAGGCAGAGAAGTAGTAATCCTAAATTGATCAGCTGACCTGGGAGGGCGTCATAAGCTAGTTTGAGAGGGCAAGAAAAGGAAAGGTACAGTCAACTTTCTGCCCAAGGAGAGCAGAATTGACCCATCAAATCGGGGAGTTATCCCTGAATGTTAGGAGAGATACCCTGTTGAAAACATCTCCATCTAAACATCACACCACCTCTGTGGATTAATCCATAAGACTTAATAGAAAATTCATGCCTTCTGTACAAATAATTTGGGGTATCATGTAGACTTCACTTTTAAAAAAATCCATTGTCATTATAATTTTCAAATTGCTTTTCTGCACCAGGAGCAGAAATGGGAAGTTGAAAAAAAAAAAGGAATGAAAATGCAACCGAGACTTCAAGCTTCTAGTTTAAATGTGCATGGCAAACACACCAGGCGTGCACATTTTAAAATAAAACAGATGAGCTATTTTAAATGTTTTATTGCAAAACTTAAAGATTGTAGCTATTACTATTAAAAAAAAACTTTAGAAAGCAATTTTTCTATTCTTTGTACCTTTAAGTCCTTGGCTCTGATGTTCTGCTCCTCTGACCTTGATCTAATCATGAATATCTATGCTACTTAATTATAATAAAAAAAGCCTACATTGCACTCTAGATGGTAGATGCGCATTTTTTCTTCTTTGGTCACCTGCCAGTTCTCAAAATTATAGCAGTGGGAAGAAATGCAAATGAAGGCCGTGCTTGACAGCTAAACATAATGGAATGCATGGTCCACATTTGAAAAGTTACCTTAAAATAAAAGGTAGCATATAAAAAATCATTTCTTTAAGGTCACCTATGGCTTTGAATTACAGCTTTGAGGAATTTCCAATTTAGTCATAAGAGAGGAAGAGCCAAAATAAGGATTATATACTTTGCTAGAGGGAAGACAGAGTTTTACTTCATCGTAGTTGGGTGATCTTATAACTTGGAAATTGAAAACAAAACAAAACTGAAAACTACGAAGTATTCAGTTTATGGAGTATTGTGTAAAGGAAACGACTCGGGAACATTTTCTATTATAGTTTTAATTACAACTAATAAAATTTTTTCTTGTGAACTTCCAAAGAAAGATTACTTCATCATATGTTAAAATATGTAACATACGGACTACAATAGGTTGGCGGTGAACAGTTGATTATATATGTCTGTATTACTTTAAGAATTGTATTTCTTTATTCAGATAAATATATTCTTAAGTAGGAAATCGAGAAGTATTCACAAAATCCCAGAATTATTTGCTAATTACACACTCCAGAAATGGCTAAAGTTGTCTTTCTATGAAATTTTATGCTTTACAGTTTTCTCTTTTTTGCTATGCGGGGCTGACGAAGACCATCCCTCAGACACCTTTCTGCATATTGAACCCATTCCACAGATTGCCAGGAGGATGTACACTGCTTAGCTGTGATCCACAGGCCATAGAGCTCTGAGAAATGGGAGCAGATGCTCCTATGGATGAAATTTTCCATGCTTTCGAATGTGCTGTAATAAAATGAGCTCTACACTGGGGGTTATGTGTAAGTGATGAAGCACTGAATTCTACTCCTGAAACCAATGTTGTACTGTATGTTAACTAACTTGAATTTAAATAAAAAAAAAAATGAGCTCTAGCCTGAGAAAAATAAGGCCTGGTTTCTGGTTCCATGTCAGTCGTTTTCTGTGAGGTAAGTTACTTAGTTTAATTATGCCTTGGTTTCTGCCCTGAGTTTACCAATAACAAACACTGAGCATTTGCCATATTCCAAGCATTTGTAAGACACTGGAATACCTAATTTCATCCATAAGTAGATCATTTCAACATAATATGGTAGATCAAATGGCAAAGATATCCTGAAGTTGCCAGAGGAGCAGAACAAAGCATATGGAGTCTGAGCTATAAAAGGATTCACGGTACCCTTTGTCCATGATAAAATTTGCAAATATTATTCCCCATTTGTCATATATTATGGTACCCCTCCTACCTACTTCACAGATGGGAGGTGAAAGTGAAGTAACATTGGTGAAGGTGCTCAGTTGATAAAAATATAACTCATTGCATCACTCTTAGTGGTATTAGTTGTAGAGAGAAATAGTAGAGACAGTGGCAGTAGTAAAAAGAAAATATATGAGAAATTAAGGTCAGAGTTAGACAAGATAGATTAATAGACTGAGCAAAGGAACAGAGTAGAAACTCCAGAAATGCAAGTGTCTGTGTACAATGAAGTTGATATCTCAAATTATTGGGGAAAATACAGACTTTTAAATAAGTTAGTTTGCATAACTTGATAGTTACATGGAAAAAAGATAAAATTGAGTTCACTCTTTTTTTTTTTTAAGATTTTATTTATTTATTTGACAGAGACAGACACAGCGAGAGAGGGAACACAAGCAGGGGGAGTAGGAGAGGGAGAAGTAGGCTTCCTGCTGAGCAGGAAACCTGATGCAGGACTCGATCCCAGGATCCTGGGATCATGACCCGAGCCAAAGGCAGATGCTTAACGACTGAGCCATCCAGGCATCCAAAATTGAGTTCACTCTTAAAACCGATTTTACTTTTTAAAAAAGATTTTATTAATTCATTAATTTGAGAGAGAGCAGGTGGAGGAGCAGTGGGAGAGGGAGAGAGAGAATCTCAAGCAGACTCCATGCTGAGCATGGAGCCCGATGTGGGACTTGATCCCACAACCTGAGCCAAAATCAAGAGTCGGAGGCTTAACTGACTGAGCCAGCCAGGTGCCCCAAAACCTATTTTAAATACAACTTCCAAATACGTCAGAGATGTAAGGGTAAAAAAAAAAAATGAAAGAATATGAATACTGAAAGAAAATATGAGTGAATATCTTTATAATCTGGGAGTAAGGAAAACTATTCCAACATAATTAAAAATCTAGACGCAATTAGGGAGAAGATTAATAAATTTTATTATAAACATAACCCCCCACCAAAAGAGACACAACAAACAAACTTAAAAATCTTGTGTGTAGAAAAAAACACAAGAATCAAAGTTAAAAGATATATGATAAATGGGGAATAATATTTGCAAATTTTATCATAGATGAAGGGTTAACATCCACAATATAGAAAAATCTTCTAAAAATTGAAAGAAAAAGTCCACAATCCTATAGAAAAAAAGGGACTAGTGTATGAACAGGTAGTTCACTGAAAGAAATACAAATTGTTCTAAGCAATGAAAAGACGTTCAACTTTTCTCATAATAAGAGAAATGCCAATTAAAACTTTTGCAAGGTACCATTTTCCACCCTCAAGTTGTCAAAAATCCGAAAGTTTGACAATATTACTTTGCTGGAAAGACTATGGGAAAACAGGCATTCTCATACACTTTTGGTGGAAACACAATGGTACGACCACTATGGAAGGGAATTTGCCAAAATATAGCAAAATTGTGTGTAGATTTACTTTTCGACTTAACAATCCTACTTCTAAGAATCTATCCTAAGCTAGGGGAAAAAATGCAAAGAGAGGATCACATCAGGCTATTCATTAGAATCAACTTAACACAGCAAAAGCAAAACAACTCAACCTGAATGTCCATCAATATGAGGCTGGTAAAATAAACAATGGCTCATTACCCAATAGAGAACCAGGCAGCTATAAAAAGGAATGGGGCATATTTTTATATACAATTATGAAGCAATCCCTAGGTTACATTAAATGAGAAAAGGAGGTGAGAAGAGTGAATAATATGCTATTGCTTATATAAGAAGGAGAGAAAATACATACATGGAGACATATACACACACACATAAACAATTTTAATATTTTCCCTTATTACATAAATTGGAAAGATAATTCTTTAAAATATGTAAATAGACGCCTAAGGGAATAGGAGAGGATATAGGAATATAAACAGACTTTGTTTTCTACATGAATTTTAGATACATGAAACTATTCCCATGACTTAAAATTAAATTTCAAAAATATGTCTAAGTATAAAGAAAAATGGAACAAATACTTTTAATTGTACATAAAGTTAGTGATATAACCAGACAGAGAGAAACTATAATAAGTAACTTTAGAACATAATAATTTTGGTGTACATTCCTAGGGATTATAACATAAAGAAAAAAAAAAAACCCTGCAAGGATTTTGAAACTGTTTTCAATAACCATACTGGGGATGCTAGTGTCAAAGACTACTGAGTCTTCGAGAGAAAGCAAATGTGTGGATGTATTGCTGTCATTGAGAACTGGGATTCTTGGCCTGGGAAGTTGCAGGAGAAGATCTGAGTTTGATAGGATAAGGCAAGATCATTTGGCACTAGTTTTGATTAGGGTATTAGTATAGTCCAAAATGTATGTAATCCTAGAAAGAAAAAAAAAATAACATTTTCTAGCTTTGTGCACAGAAAAGCCCAGAAACTATGATAGACTAAGTAGCATCGAGCATCCCCATAGCCAAGATTATAGTCTCTAAATACCATTATCCGTGGGAAGGAAACACCCTTTTTTTTGGAGAAAGATGATTCTAAGTTCAGGGCAGAAATGATGACCACAGAATATGTTGTTATACCAGAAAGCAAGAAAGCCACTAAAGACAACAGAGGCTTGTCTGAAGGACTCGAGTCAGACACCAACACAAAGGGGACCTCACTGCCCAAATATAGAACAATTTGAGCATCGACAACTGCAGTGGATCGAAACTTATTGAAAATTTTAAGTCCATAAATTAATAATAATAGTTAAAAAAAATCATCCAACAGGTCACCTCTGGAAGATACTGAATCTCAACTCATTAATTTGAAAGTCTAAAAAATAGAGGAAAAGAATTAAACATTTGTTTTCCTTTTCTTATATAAACTATACTTCTGTGTAACTGAGTAGTTAATGAGGAGTTATTTCTCTCTATAGATTTACTTCAGCTAATAATGGAGGAATAAATATAGACTATCACTGCCTTGCAATCCACAGTGGAGTATGGACTTAAGCAGAAATTATCAGTGGGTGCTGATACTGTAAAAACAGATAATCAGACGTCTCTCCTCTTCATTGAAGTACATAAACCATCTATGGAGGAATTATGTAAAAAAAAATCTTAATCTGATCAAGCATCTAGGTCTTTCAGATAATTAAAAGGAATTAAGAAGGAGAAACACCTGTTGCGTGACAACATGTGGATATAATCAGTGAAATCCAGACTATGAGAAATGCTCTGTGGAATGTTCAGATTTCTTTAAAAAAATGAAAAAAAAAAAAGAAATGAAAGAGGAATATAGATGACGTAAGGGGCGTATCTGCCATTTGGAATGTATGGACCTTATTTGGATTTGATTCGAACAAAACAAAATACACAAATTTAAAAAATGGAAACAGATTTTAACAGTGAACAGATACTCAATGGTATTAAATTCTCTCTCTCTCTTTCATTGTGTGTGTGTGTATGTAATAATGACGTGTGAATATGTTTTTTAGAAAAGTATGTCATTTACACACTTGCACACAAATGAAATACTATAATATTTTTTATTTTTCAATTTTTTTAATTTAAATTTTAGTTAACATACAGTGCAATATTGGTTTCAGGAGTAGAATTCAGTGATTTATCACTTACATACAACACCCGGTGCTCATGCCAACAAGTGCACGTTTTAATACCCACCACCCGTCTAGCCCATCCCCCACCCATCTCCCTCCATCCACCCTTAGTTTCTTCTCTATCTTTGTCTAAATAGATGTTTTGTTTCCCTTCCTCCTTTTTTTCTTTTCCCCCTTCCCATATGTTTATCTGTTTCCTTTCTTAAATTCCACATCTGAGTGGTATGGCTGTAGGGTATTTGTCTTTCTCTGACTGCCTTATTTCACTTAGAAATGCTATAATATTTTATTATTGCTTCAAAATTACCAGGTGGGTTGGGGAGAGAGTGAGTGGAGTTGATGATAGTTGAAGCTGAGCGTGCATAGATGATTTTTTTTACTTTTGTTTTTGTTTAAAGCATCCAATTATTAAACTGTTTTGAACAAGGGAAACCTAAAAGATGTTAGAGATCGTTGATATTCTTGCAGATTTTGTTGCTCTCAAGTGTAGTAGCTAGCAAAATCCACAAATTCTGTGAGTTGAAAGAGAAGTTACAGGGGATCAAAGATGAAGATGATCAAGTAGATCAAGAAAACCATAAAAATAAAAAAAAATAATGTGAAGTATGATTTACTTACATTTTTCTGGCTGATAAATCAAGTTACAGTGCATCATATGAAGAGTTATCAAAGCCATAAGTGTAGACATAAAAGGAATGAGTAAAACCAGGGCCCAGGCCCCTGAGTGCTGGATGTAAGATATTCCCAGAAAGACAACAGTTGCTTTCAGGTTCATGATCCAACAAAACCTGTGATACATAGACAGACAGAAATAAAAAGACCATTCAGTTACTTCAGAGAACAATTGCTAATTTTAATGCTTTGATATAAATGTAAGCTATGAGGTGGTGGCCTGTTAGCTGAACTAGAATTTGCGAATATTGTTTATTAGACTTCTTTTTTTTAAAAAAGTGTTGTGGAACTAGAGAAGCCATAGACAATACTTAATCAAATATGTCTAATGAATAGTACCTATAGCAGTAGTCTGGTTTGTAATTTTGGGGACATAATCTATGTCTCTCAACCTTTCATTGGGTCTAAATCCCTGCTATTAGAATCCCATTGCAGAGGAGGGGTCTTAACACTAATTTTACAAATTTATTGAGGTTAAATTAGATACAATAAAACACCTGCTTGAATATATAGTTTTATGAGTTTTGATAAATTTTTCAGTTGGGCAAACACTAATAGATCCAAATTTTAGAACACTTAACATTATCACTAAGGTTTAAAGGGCCTACCTGGTTAGATCAGGCCCACCCAGGATTCCAGGATAATCTCTTCTTTGATTAATTTAAAATCAAATTATTAGAGACATTTTTAAAAAAAGATTTTATTTATTTTAGAGAAAGAGAGAGAGAGGTAGAGAGAGTGTGCGAGTGGCAGAAGGAGCAGAGGGAGAGGGAGAGAAAGCCTCAAGCAGACTCCCTGCTGAGCAAGGAGGCTGAGGGGTTCGATCCTATGACCCTGACATCATGACCTGAGCCAAAAGCAAGACTCGGATGCTTAACTGACTGAGCCACCCAGGCGCCCCTAGAGACTTTAATTATATTGCAAAATCCCTTCACTTTTGCCATATAACAACATAATCAGGGGTTGATATCCTGTTGTCTCTGCCATATTCTATTGAGAGGAGTCAGGTCACAGGTTCTGCCCAGACTCTAGGGGATGGGTCTGTCAAGAGTGTGACCACTCAGGGGGCGCCTGGGTGGCTCAGTCGTTAAGCGTCTGCCTTCGGCTCGGGTCATGATCCCAGGGTCCTGGGATCGAGCTCCGCATCGGGCTCCCTGCTCTGCGGGAAGCCTGCTTCTCCCTCTCCCACTCCCCCTGCTTGTGTTCCCTCTCTCGCTGTGTCTCTCTCTGTCAAATAAATAAATAAAAAAAAAAATCTTTAAAAAAAAAAAAAAAAGAGTGTGACCACTCAGGCTCATCCTATGGCATTTCCTCTACCTGTTCTAATTATTCCATTCTTCCTTCTTTCCTTCTTCCCTACCTTCCTCTCTGTCTCTCCTTCCCTCCTACCCTCTTTTCTTCCTTCATTCCTCACTCCCTCCTACCCTCCTTTCTTCCCTCCCCTCTTCTCCCCTCCCCTTCTGTTCCCTTCCCTCCCCTCCCCTTCTCTCCCTTTCCATCCCTTTGCTTTCCCTTCCCTCCTCTCCTCTCCCTTCCCCTCCCCTCCCTTCCCCTTTTCCTTCCCTTCCTTTTTCTTTCTTCCTCTAAGTGAAAGAAGAAACAGAGTCAACCGGTAAGAATGGCTATGGGGAGAGGATATTGAAGGTTTGAGGAGAAAAGAAAAGGTTAGAACTCATCTAAAGGAGGAGGAGGAGAAAGATTGGATATGGGTTACTTGCTAGGTAATGCTAAGGGACCACTTGAGGTTGGTCATGAACATGGTGCCTGGCTGGCTCAGTTGCCAGAGCCTGTGGTTCTTAATCTCAGGGTGGTGAGTTCAAGTCCATGTTGGGTGTGGAGTGTACTGAAGGAAAAAAAAAATACTCTTTTTATCTGGCTTCTTTCATTTAGCATAATTAGTTTGAAATTGATCCATGTTTTTTTTCTTTTATCAGTTCATTCCTTTATATTGCCAAATAGTATTCCATTACATAAATATACCACATTCATCTATCTCTTTATCTGTTGATGGACAGTTTTTCAACTTATGGCTATTACAAATGATGCTCTTATGAACATTCGCATACCAGTCTTCATATAGATATAGACTTTCATTTTCTTTGGGGAAAAAAACCAAGGAGTGGAATGGCTAGATGGTATAGTAGATGAATATTTAACATTTTAAGAAATTTCCAAATGGTTTTCAAGTAATTGTAACATTTTGCATCAACTGCAACCTGTGTATGAGAGTTCTAATAACTCCTTCGAATATCTCTAATACATTTTGGCCAACACTTGGTATGATCAGTCTTTAATTTTAGCCGTTTTAATAGATGTGTGTTCGTATCCTATTGTGGTTTTATTTTGCATTTCCCTAATGACTATATATCTTCTTTGGTGAAATTGCTGTTCAAAACTTTTACCACTTTAAAGCAAAACAAGGTTGTTTATTTTCTTATTATGGAATTTTAAGAGTTCTTTATATATTCTGGATGCAAGTCTTTCATCAAATATATGATTAGCAAATATTTTCTCTCAGTCTGTGTCTTGTCTTTTCATTTCTTAACAGTGTCTTTTGGAGAGCATAAATTTTTAATTTTGATGAAGCCCAATTATTAATATTTTTTTCCCCTCTTAAGGATTATGCTTTTACTGTTGTATCTAGGAAGTTTTCCCCTAACCCAAGGTCACAGAAATTTTCCATGTCTGTTTCAGAGAAGATATTTTAGCATTGGAGACCTGAACTGATTCAATTGAATTCTCACAGCTGTGTTATTGCAGAGCCATGAGTAGGAACCATCTGTCCTGGTGCAGCCTCTAAGAAGAGGTCAACTTGACTATGTGTTCTTTTTATACTTCTTTCCAGGTCTAAGTTCATGACACCACCATTTCCTCATTAATACAAGCTTTAACATTTGAAATTACCTTTCACTCATCCTTCTCACCACGTTTTATATATTATTAATTATAAATATTGTTTTTTCTCTTTGGAATGGTGCTCAAAAGACATGAATTTGGGGCATGTGGGTGGGTCAGTTGGTTAAGTGTCTGCCTTTGGCTCAGGTCATCATCCCAGAGTACACTGGGAAGCCATTTGAAGGCGATTGATCATGGGGCTGAAATGATCTTCTTTTACATGGAAAAAAGAAAGGATTATTGTGTCAGATCTATGCATAGGGCCTGGTAAGGAGACTGATCATGGCTACTGTAGTCTGGAGGAGAGCTAGGAGTGACCTGGAGTGGGGGTAGCAAAGTCAAGGGAGAGAGGGAAATAGGTGTGTGATGTATATTTGGAAATGAGACATGTGCTCAGCTAGCCTTGTCCCTTTGCTGTCTTATGAACATGGTTGCTCATTTTCATCCCTATAACTTTTTTTTGACTCTTATAAAAGTTTATTTAACAAAAAAGTTCAATATGAAAATGCACACGACCTAATTTTACATTGTAGTAAAACAGGTACTATGGAGAGGAGACATGTGGAAGCAGTTGATTTCTTCTGATGAACACACCCATTGTTTATACTTGTTCCAAGGCTTCTAACATGATGATACTATTTCCTCCTATTACCACCATTCCAATATTGCTCTATGGCCCACTAGTTGCCATCTCCACACATTCATCTATCACAAGATTCACAAACAGATCAAACCCCCACAATATTCCTTGGACATGTCTGCCACCATTTAATTTCAATGATAATTTCTTGTCCATAAATTTTTTCAACTCGGGAGGGTGAGCTTTGCTCATGGTGTCTACTCAGCAAGCTCAAAGATGCCTCCTATTAACTTTTTTTAAAAGATTTTATTTATTTATTTATTTATTTATTTATTTATTTATTTATTTATTGAGAGAGAGTGAGCACAAGTGGGGGGAGGGACAGAGGGAGAGGGAGAAGGAGACTCCCCGATGAGCAGGGAGCCCGCCACTTGGTGTGAAATCAAGCCCGCCTGGCTTGATTCCAGGACCCTGAGATCATGACGAGAGCCTAAGGCAGATGCTTAACCGTCTGAGCCACTCAGGTGCCCCCATTCCTATACCTTTTCTCACTTAACTAAAGTCCCATGTCAAGTCTCTTTTCCTTCATTCAATATTCTCTTGAATAGAAATTCTCTGAACTTCTAAAACAATCCATTCTGCAATGATTTCACTTTTGTCAGTTTTGTCTTCTCACAGATTGTAAGATCCCTGACAGCAACACCCTATTCTTTGTCTCCACAGCACATGACATGGTTCTAAGCCCACAATATAGGGATAGTAAATAAGTAATTGATGAATAACATGGCATCTCATAAAAACCAAGTGATCAAACAAGAACATATAAAAACAAATTTTCAAAAATTGACCTAGGAAAGTAATCAGACATCAAACAGGGCCATGCTGAGGAAACTGGTTTACTATAATCCACTATCAGAAACTTGTCACAGTGCAGACGAGACACAAAGCTAGAGTTTTGTAGGACAACTGGATGGAGTTCCTAGGCTCAGTCTCGGGTCATCCTGTTATGCTGTTGCAAGCTGCACGCTTGAGTTGTGGCTGAAGCAACTGAGAGAAGCTGGAGCTGCCGCAGCGTTACAGTTCTTTCAATCTGTAGGAAACTCTTTTTTTAAATGTTCAATATGGCTGAGAAAATCCAAGAGGACGTTGTGTGGCTCCGCAGAACACCACATGGTGATGTAAACTAAATCGCTCTAAAGAGGGTCAAGGAAAATTACAATTATTCCAAGACTTAAATCTTGTGAAAGGTAGTTAGAAACAAAAGAATTATGGTGTTGAATAGCTAGGTATAGGAAGAGATTTCACACCAAGTACTAAATGTATTTTAACAAATGCCATCCAACCTATTTGATTGTGTAATTTTCTGGAAGAATTACCTAGTACAGGCATGTTTTCTATATGTCTTCATTGATCCATGGACAGGATAAGCCATAGATAATTAAGGGTGAAATTGTATATGTTTCAACTGTAAAAAAATAAAAGAAATAAAAAGCCACAGTCTTCAAACTCACCATTAAGACTCCTTTCATCTCATAGCTCACTAGCAAATTGAGTATATAAAGCACCTCTCACACAGAAAGTCAGAGAGCAAAGCACTAAAGCAAAATAAATACCAGTGATTAAGGAAAATTGAAAGCAGCAGTAAAAATATGTTTCTTTAGTCTACTTTTAAATACAGATTGGGAACTGCAAATAACTGGGATTACATAAAAGTCTAATTTTTTTTGTTTGTTTGTTTGTTTTCGTGGTTTTATGGTATTGAATACAAATAAGGAAAAGAAACTTGTTGCTGCAAATCTCAGCAATCCTTTTGAGATTATTTCTTTTAAACATTCGCCTTAACTTATTTAGTAATCATGATTAAAGTCACTCAAATGCTTTGTTATTTCTTAGGCTGCCCCATTTTGACATACGTGAGTTATTTTCAGTGATTTTAGGGAAAATGGTTTAAATTGGTTTTTCTTAACCCGAGAAGATACCAAGAGGGAAGGCAAGCTCTCAGGTCTTCGTGGTAGTAGTGGACAATGTACAGAGTTCAGGGAGAATATTTTATTCTGCATTGAGCAATATTGAGATAATTCACCAGGGGATTTGTGGTTCTTCAATGGGATAAAATTGAACTGTTTAGAAAAGTCAAGGAAACACTTGGATGCTGATTTCCTGGTGGATGGTGGTTGTCAATGGTTGCTTCTTTTAGCATAACCATTGACCCATTGAAGTACTTCAAAGAATACTCTGGCGGCCATGAATTTAGAGAAAGAAGAAGCAAATGGAAATTTTGCAGTTCTAGATACTTTTTATATATAATTTTTTTTCAACACTGCAGTTAAAGAAAAGGCATTTAATAAAGGATGAGTGTTGGTTTTGGTGAATAGACAGCACGATTAAAGTAAAAAGTATATTTTTAATTAAGAAATTTAGGAAAATGTCTCACTCTTTCTCTCTTGCTTTCCTTGCCTCTGCTTCTTTTAACTTACTCTCATTCCTTTTCTCTCTTGGGTCCTCCCCCACCTTTTTTTTTGGCCAACATCCTAATCCTAACAGTTGTTCCTGTATATCATTTTCTTATTTCCTTTATTTAAGATTTTTAGACCACTGCATGTTTACTGATGAAAATAAGTCCCTAGTCATGTACCTACCAAGTTGAAAAGCGACCAAGCAGGGCTTAAGAAAAAGAAGGAACAGTAGGACATGTAAGAAATTTGCCTTTCTTTCTTTTTTTCCTCAGTTTTCTTTGGTTTCCACAATTATATGTTGGAGAGGAATTCTGAGTGTATTTCCCCTAAGCTTACAACTTTGGCAAAAGTAAAGAAGGAGGTGTCTGTTGTTATTAGAGTGGGTAGGTAGCATTTGTTAAGCTTGGCTAGAACCCATGCAAATAGAATTTTGGAAGGTTTAGTGATTTTTTTTTGTTAAAGCTATTTACAGGCTATTCCTCAGTATGCAACTCAGATGATATTTTGAGTATTAATACAATTATTCCATGAACTGCTTTGATTTTGTTGGCTGAAATGTACCTTATAAATTATGATTTTACTATTGCAGAATTAAGTAGATTCATATTTCGTTTCTCTTCTCAAGGATTAGGTAGAATTTCTCAATCAGATAGATTTCTAAGTATGGTGAAAAATAGCTATGAATCATCAAAACTTTTCAAAGTTGCCTAGCATCCAGTATATGCACTCAAACGATGTTCACTTCCATTTCTTTTCAAAGTTATCTCTAGACCACCTTAGTATCTCCTTTCCTTATATCTTGAATTGTTTTCAAAATTCTGAAGCACTTGATAAAAGTGGTATACATTTCCCAGCTATGCTTCCAGGAAATTCTGATCTTGGAAGTTGTGGGTGGGGTCTAGGAAACATTTTAAAATAAAACCCTTAAGTGATTCTCAAAATCAGACAACTGCTTGAGAGTAGTAGTACTTAAACCTGACTACTTAGGCAGCTAAAAAAAAAAAATTCCTGGTCTCTGGATCTTCCCTCAAACCAATATATATGGAACCTTTGATGCCAAGGCCCAGGAATCAGTATTTTTAAGAGTCCTCAGGTGGCTTTTATGTCCATCTAAGATTGAGAATTGCTGCTTTCAAGCAACACTCAAGTGAATATTAAAACAGCTTCTGAAAAAACATTCCGTGGGATAATAAATTTTTACCTTTAGTGTTTCCTTAAGAAAAAGCTATTAAATTCAAGTAAGTATTAACATCAGAATATTTTAGTGTGAGACAAATATTATGTAGAGTCAATCTGAGTACCAGCTATTCAAAATTTCTGGGATAGAATAAGTTAGTCTCCAGATTTTTTTCAAGAACTCTACCAATACTCTATTTGGACTTTTAAATCATGTATAATTCACTCTGGTAACTAGTTAGGAACAGACTATGATATGCAGATTGGATGCAAATTACCAGGTGAAGTAAGTAGAGAAATGTGGAAGCAAGATTTGAAGTTAATTGCAGTAGAATTTAAAATTATGGTTATAGACAGACTTAATTATCCACCTTTCTTTTTGTTTCTAGAAAAGATACTGCACAGGTGTATTTACCTAGATGATCTCCAGTGTGGTGACTCTTAATTACACACCTCAGATTTTGGAAAATGCTGGAAGAGCCAGGTTCTAATCTAGATAACGGCACAAGGATGTTGGAAGATTATTATGCCTCTTGATTTTAGGGAGTTTAGCTTTATTCTTTCAATAAGGTGCATAGTTGAGGAAGATCCAGTACCAGATGGTAATGTTGGCTGGGAGTGGTTTTCTCACCTACATTTGGCAGCTCTACTCGGAAGTGGTGCTTTCAATGTTCGAGACTTCCAGTCTATACTATTTAACATAATCACTGGGAAGCTTTAGGTGGTATAGATGCAATGACACATCTCATTAAAGGTCCTGTAACTAGGAACATCTGACATCTGTGCTGAAAATAGAACTGGATGCAGCCTTCAAGTGGTACAGATTCAAGTGGTATGCTGTTTTTTAAAGACACTACTGAAATTCATTATATTAACCCAGCTTGTAATTTCTAGAGGCATTTTTGACATGGAGAAATAGATTTTAAATTAAGGCACTGCCCATTTAGAGATGGCCTCCTCTTAAATGTGTTCCCTCTTGCCCAGAATTTAGACAATGATTTTAGCTGATTTGTCATTTAATAACAATAGCTACCCTAATTTGAATACCTATGATGTGCTAGGATACTTTATATATAAGCTCTAAACCACCGTCCAGTGTATTCCCATTTTGTGGATGAGGGACCGGTGCCCAGAGAGGTTAAGGAACTTGCCGAAAAGTAGAAAACTCCTGTGACAGAGTCAGGATCCTTTCAGCCTTCTGGCGGCCCAGCAGGGTCTCTGTCCATCTTGCCACCCACCCTGCAGTATGTACAGCAATAGAGTTAATATTCTTTTCCATAAATTACAAAAAGCAGTTGCCCATAGAAGTTTCCCTGCAGCCTGGTACTATAAACTTAACCTCTCCCCCACCCCACCAAAAATGGAAACAATCAGATCAGCCTTCAAGAAGCTTACCATCCTTTAGCACATGAAAGAGTAAGACCTTGATTCCTCATGCACATTTCTAGGTGCTTTTTTTTTTTTTTTTTAAAGATTCCATTTATTTATTTGAGAGACAAAAAGCACAAGCAGAGGGAGGGGCAGAGGGAGAAGCAGACTCCCCACTGATCAGGGAACCCAATGTGGGGTTCCATGGGGCTCAATCCCAGGACCCTGGGATCATGGTCTGAGCTGAAAGCAGATGCTTAACCAACTGAGCCACTCAGGCGCCCTACATTTCTAGGTGCTTTAATGTTAGGTTTTAAAAATTCTACATGATTCTTTTCTTTTTTAAAAGATTTATTTATTTATTTTTAGGGAGAGAGAGAGAGAGAGGAGAAAGCACACAAGCGTGTTGGGGAGGGGCAGAGGGAGAGGGAGAGAGAGAATCTCAACAGACTCCCCACTGAGCAGGGAGCTGATGTGGGTTAGATCTCTTGACCCTGAGATCATGACCTGAGCTGAAAACCAAGAGTTAGATGTTCAACCAACTGAGCCATCCAGGCACCCCTGCATGATTCTTTTTATTAGAGATTTTAGTGAAATTAGGAAGTAATAAGACACATTGAAATGTGTTCATCCTAAATTTGGCCTGGCTCCTCACTGCTGCAGAAATTCATTTTCACCCCACTCCCCATCCCCCCTTTAAAGGCCTAAAGTACAAACCCATTGGGAGTCCCCCCCTTTCCCAAAGGAAATATTTCATTCATATAATGTCTCCTTTGTAATCAACACTGAGAAATGTCACTTTGATTAAACACAACTCTGAATGACTAAGACCACAGTACAATAAATTCTCCAGAGCTATCTTTCAGAACAACTGATTGCTCTCCAGTCTTAATCCTCCAGAGTCTTATTTAATCAAAATGATGTTGCTAATTAAGGATTAAAACCTCCGAATAGAATAAAAAAGAAGGATTTTTCTTTCTCCTTTGGGCAGGTCAAGGAGGCAGAATTTGCTATAAGGAAGTAAAGAGTCCCTTCCACCTTTGGTAAAACTGCATTATTTTCTGACATTTGGACTGAATTCAAAATAGGCCTGAGTGCTTTATAATATTAATATAATTGGAAGGGGGTGGGAAAGACGAAAGAAAGAAAGAAAGAAAGAAAGAAAGAAAGAAAGAAAGAAAGAAAGAAAGAAAGAAGAAAGAAGAGAGAAAGAAAGAGGGAGAGAGAAAGAAAAGGAAAGAAAGAAACTGACTGCCTTGGGTGGTTATATATACAGAGATTATTTATGCTACATTTTTTTTAATTTAATGCTTTAAATATGAATTTTCTTTAAACATTTTGTCTGATTCTGTCTGTGCCTTGATTTTTTCCATTGCTAACATTGCTGGAAATACAGAATATTTAGAAAAATGTTGACAACTCATTTCACAGAAAAGAGGGAACAAAAGAATATTCTCAGATCTACTTGACATTCACTGATGAATAATAACAACAAAATACTCTACCTTAAGATCAAATTTTTTTTTGAATTCGTATTTGATAATAAAAATTGGTTCCTTAAAACCACATAAAACTGTGTAAGAACTCACTGAGAGAGAAAAAGATTCACAGAAAGGCAGTTTGATTTTCATGGAATATAAACTCTTTTAGGTGTTAAGGGTGAAGTGAATGCCAAACAGAAGTGCTGGCTGATGTTTCAACAAATTGTAAAATACTTTTTCTGTTCTTTTTTATCTTCTCTGTGCACTGTCCTGTGAATTTATAATCTCTGCCAAATTCGCTTCTTACAGTGTAGACAGAACTAATAACAGCTACCATTTATGATCACCTACTATGTGCCAGGTTCTCTGCCTGCAAGACACACATTATTGCCTCTAATAAAACCCAAGAAGAGGTATTATTGATAGCCCTTCACAAATGATTAAACTGAGACTAACAGAGAAGGTCAGATAGCTCGTGTTAAGTAGAGTCGAGACCTATTTGGCTCCAAAGCCACCTTCTATTCAGTATGACAAGCCAGTGTGTTTCCGGAAGGTGCTGGTAAGCTGCGTGGGTCTGTGCCTGACTCATAGGCCCCCCACACTTACTGGCTGAATCCTGTCCCAGGCACTGTCATGTCGTCACTTGACCCAGCCCAGTCAATGACAAACACCGAATTACTACAATCAAAATAGGACCAGAGAGCAAACAATGAGAAATTCCAGAAGGGAGAGGAATGTCATAAGGCTCATTTCACTCCTAGCCAGTACGACTTACCAGTTAAAAAAAGACATTTGTTTCTGGGACCCACGCTCCTGAAGGTTGTAGGCACCCGGCGGACAAATGATGGCTCTCATTCCTCCTGTACCAAGGCAGATGGCCAACAGGGCTGTGTAGAACAGCTTCTTCTGCTCCTCTTTCGGTATATGGTTAATCATATGGTGAGTGCCTATATAGAAATCTTCCAAGGGAAAAGCAACCACGGATAACAAAGCAGTGCCTGTAGAGAGAGAAAAAAGGAGAATGAATATGGCACAGACCAACCCAATCACCAAACCACATTATAAATAAGGTTTTTCCTCTGAAAGGAGCATCATTATGTGATTGTCTTCTTGAAATATTTGTTAGTCACTGCGATTCTGGAGACAGCATGATTTTTCTAAATGTGTAATTTTTCTTCTCTCTGTGTTTTAATTAATCCAGGGGCCTAGTTTTTCCCCCCTTCAACTTGACCTCTCTTCTCTCACAGACTGTATGAGCAAGTCATGTCCATTTTAACAACATTTGGAAATAGATCATATACGAAACAAGAGATGCCTGTAATCTCACCCCCCAGAGAAAACCACTGTTAGTGAGGGTTATTTGTTCTCAGTCACTAGAGTGATAGAAAACTCAAAGATCTCAGACTTGTCAGGAGCCTGTTAAAGAAAATGTTTTATGGAGAACATTATCATAGTGGTAAGAAGAACGTAGATCTCTTTGCCTTTTCTACTTCTCTTTCTCCTTTTCATGCCCTTTGATTTCTTTCACTTCTTATGCCCCTGAGCAGAGCCATCTTGGCTCACACAGAGGTGAGAAGGTGAGGTGGGTGATTCGGTACCGGGCAGGAGGAGGGGGAGCAGGGAGGACAGGAAGGGACAAGGGATGGGGGTCCAGCCTCTTCTCACTTTCATCTCAGAGGGACCACACTCGAACACTTTCCTTGTTTAATAGAAATTGCGATTCAATTCCATACTTTTGTGCAGCTCTTTAAATTCTGTAAAACATTTATATGTATTATATTGTTTCATCTTGGAAAAACTTGGTGATGTCAGAAGATAGATTTTCTTATTCCAATTTTTCAAAAAAAAAAAAAAACCCAGGTTCAGTGAGTTTAAGGGACTTGCCCAATGTTACAGAGTAACCCAGATATAATCTGGGCTTTATTAATTTAACATTCATATTTTTCGTATGATTTTTTATATGGTGGCTGTATGTGGTTAGTTTTCTCAATTGGACTATAAGTTCCTTAAAGGCAGAAATAGGGTCTAATGTTTTTATCTCCCTTACAGTGGCTTTTATAATCTGAAGAATATATGCACTCAATATGTGGTAACAAATTGATTTACCATGAGAATGGGTCCTTTAAATTACTGAGTTTGAAATGTTTCAATTTAAGTTGGGCCAGATATGATGCCAACTACTTCTCTCTGCCACTCAGTTCTCCTTGTCTCTGGAAGTGTGATGTGAGGCCTGGCGAGGCTAAGGGTTATCCAAAGGGAGTGGGCAGAGAGTGGCTTCTTGCAGACAAAGCACTCTTAGTGGTTCCTTTGTGTAAATTAGAAAGGCATCCTACTTCCATCTTTTGCGGAAATGTCATAATATACTGATTTCATTAGATCAAAACTTTGTTTTTATCTGTTGTAAAATTGAAGTAATAAAGATACAAGCCTATGACATGTATGATAGAAAGTCTCCTCTTTGATGTGTGCTGTATTGTGCCCTCCATAATCAGCACACATACTTGGTAGCTCTGTATAAAACAGCAGGATGTGTCATATCCTCTGCTGGGTGGTTGGGGTCCCCTGGTGTGCTCTCCAGGAGCTAACGAGTCCATCAGAGAAGACAGACCTTCAGGTGGAAATTAGATTATGATGTGGTAAGTGAAATTATAGAGGTATGATTAGAATGTGGTTGAGCAACGTGGGTGTTGAAGGAAGGACAGGATTTTTCAAGTCTTGGCTATGGAGTAGAAAGATAAAGGAAGGTTGACAATTTCAGGCAT
Organism: Phoca vitulina; assembly: GCF_004348235.1. Lineage (NCBI taxonomy): Eukaryota > Metazoa > Chordata > Mammalia > Carnivora > Phocidae > Phoca > Phoca vitulina. Next base: position 4,955,460 of record NW_022589767.1, read on the forward strand.
AGAAAGAAAGCACAAGTAACAGTAGAGAAGTAGGGGATTAGAGGCAAGCAAAAGTTCAGCATGGTTGAGGTCATATACTGAGACAAAAGTCTGGAAAGGTAAATTTGGGACAGATTGTAAAGGTTCTTATGTACTAAATTGGATTTTGTTTTTTAGATTATACAGCTGATATGATTTATTCTATAGATTTATATAGATATATATAGATTTATTCTTATTTATTCTTAGTCAATGTTGTTAGTAGAAAGGTATATGGATTGGAGTCATACTGACCTCTGATAGCCCAGTAAGTAGGCCATTGTAATGGTCAAGAAAAAGAAAGCTGCATTTTTGAGCTAAGGGCTAACATTTGAAACAGAAGACATATTTTTGATAGAACCTCTGATACTCAGTGACTGGTTGGAATTTGATGGCAGCCATGAGTGGGGGGGGCACAAGGAAATGGCTTTTCGTAAGAAAATGAATGGATATGGAGTTGATTTAGGTCTTTTATTTGTCAAATTCTAAAACTGGCACTCAGGCCTAGTCTGATGGCTTATGCAGGAATTTAGACTGATGGGAATTGCCATGTTAAATGAGAAGTTGCCAAGTGCCCTGGGTATGGCCTGTTACCAAGACAAGAAGAGTAAATCATTCAGACACTTGCTTAAATGTCTCCTTATCAGAAAACATTCTCTGATACAGAACAGCAACCATGTCACTGTCTAGTCTGCCCTGTCTCCCCCTTACCCACCTATATTTTTCATCGTAACGCTCCTGAGCACCTGACATAATATCATTTGCTTGTTTATTTTCTCTTTCCCACACTGGAAAGTCAACTTTGGCAGACAAGAGACTGCTTTCTTTTCTGTTGCATTCCCAGATCTTGGGATAAGGCCAGAGTGGTCACTGAAGAATATTTGTTGAATGTTGAGTGAATATTTGCCATGCAGTAACTTCGTTTTTACTTAACAAAGCTGAGGCAGTAAAGAGTTATACGTTTGAATCACACTCTAACTGATGAATGGTGAATGGTAATTTATCACCTGTCTGAAATTGGGGGATATGTTGAATATCCGATATCCAGCCCTTCCTCATTTATCTCTTCCCCTGTCCCCCCAAACTTGCATTTCTGCTACATTTCACAGTATCAGTGAGCCACATACTAGCTTCCTAAGTTCCTCAGCTCAGAAACTTGGAGTTAATTTTTGTTCCTCCATCATATTTGTGCTCTTGTTTAGTTGTCAAGTTTTTATGGTTTTTCACATGTTCTGTCCTGGATTGACACTTCTCCTAGACCGTCCTCCTGAGATGTTCTGGTCTCCCTCTATTTAACCTCTCACTGTGGTTTCCTATCCTGTTTATTGAAAAAAACATTTCTCAGATGTTTTTCATCATATCTTCAGTGACTCCTTGTTGTCCAGAAGAACAACTTGAACTTTTTAGCCCCAAATTCTAGACTGTTCATCAACTTACTTTCTATACTTTATCAAACAATCTTGATATTTCCCCAACATTTCCCAGGATCACTTCACTCCCAAAGTTTTGTAGATATATTTATTTTTCTCTATGTAAAGAAGCTTAGTGTAACGTTTGAATTCACTCATTTATTTATGAACTATGTAGCCATAGTTCATAACATAGAAATCATGCCTCCATATGCAATCTTACTCTATGACTAATTAAAAACCACCTTTTGATGAAAACATTCTTCAATTATTCTACCTGAACTTCAAAAACCTTTTTAGCACATTTCATCTTAGTTGTGAAGCAAATGAACTTCATGTTTCACATAGAATTTGTCACGAATTTGGGCTTGGGGTAGGAAGGGGGAAAAGCAGGGTGTTTGAAGGAGTACAGAAGACAGGTATGTAAAGAGATAATTATTATAAAATACAATCAGTACAACAATATAGGCATCAAAGCATCCACACATCCACACACACACATATGCACATATGTTTACTAGCGTCCCTCAAATAATACAAAGAACAAAGTAAATTGAAACTACATTCTTACTTCATTTATCACATTTTACACTAAGAGCAAAATTAGGATAAGAGAGAGTAAAAACTCAAACAAAAATCTATTCAGTTAAGTTGCAAAATGATCCAGTCAGAAGAGGACACTCACCTAGAAAATGTAGACATAAGCAAGCATATACCAGTTTGTTTCTTCCTAGACAGACATCAGCAAGCCATCCCACAAACATAGGGCTAAGTATTGAAGTTCCAATAAAACACAAGTTCAAAATGGCTGCCTGGTAATTGGGATAGCCAAGCTTGACAGTGCAAAAGGGGATTATATTGCAGATGACTTCAAAGAAAGTGAACCTCTCACACATCTCCACCAGAAGCAAGCAGATTCCAACCCAAATTTTTTTCACGGTGTATGATGAAGCAAAATAACCAGTATGTCTTAGAGTTTTCTCCTTCTCAGGGCTGTGATGTAAGGATACTCTCTCATCCATTGTTTCAAAAGTCTGTAACAGGCATGACTACCCTCCTTGAATGCAACTTATGTCAGTGTTTTGAACTTGGTGATTTTTTTACTCCCACCCTTCTAATGAAAAAATAAGTAAGATCTTTGCTTTGAATTTCACAACTCCATGCTAAAGTTTCATAAGGTTTTTTGCACATTAACGTGGGGGAGCACAGGAGAGGAGACCCAAGTATTTAAATGTTCACGGTAGCCCAGTGTAGCCAAATTTGATTTGTCTAATTATTTAGAGGCTAATTAGGCTCTTCCTCCAAACTTATATTGTATTACATGAACCCTGTTGCATACGTGTGGAAACTCATCTGCCTCACACTGATAAAGGTTTAAATACTGAGGCAAAAGAAGCAGTTTTTCAGGAGAATTTGAGCACTAGATCAAGAAATAATTTGAGTCTAATAATTTCTGATACTTTAATTAAACAAGCCAGAACAGCACCGAGAGATAAAGCGCGAAAGGAAATCTGTTTTGAGGGGGCAGGATACCTTATCATTATTACATTTCTTGTTATTTTTGGTTGGAATTCTGATAAGAAAGCTAATTAGGTAACAAAAGTGCTAGTACATTTAGGTAACAAGCAGAGTTTGCAAGAAAGTAATTTAAGTGCACTAATGAAAGGAGAAAATATTAAACAAAAACCCTTTTCCTTTAAGTTGACCCCATGCTTGTAGAACAGCCTCTCGGAGGAAATCGGAATCAAAAGGTGCTTTTTGACTCCTTATTATTAGTCAGCAGCAGGGACACAGCAACCATCTTACACATGCTTTGGGGAATATTGGATCTGGTATCACCCTGACCCTCCTCCAGCTGGGTAAATGGATGTTAGCATTCTATTTTGGAAAGCAGGAGGGCACCAATTAAGCTAAAAAAAGCAGCAGCAAAAGAGAACACTTGAACGTTTAGGGATTTAGCTGCAAGGACATAGGAAGACAAGCAGATGGAACTATTGGGTTAAAGTCATAATAACTCAACACACAGGGAGTGAGTAAAGGAATGTTAATTTTATGTTGGAGTCAGAAGCAAAAGACTGATAAGGGTTTTTGACTCTGATTCTTATCTTTTGACCTGAGAGATTGGGAGCAAACACTTTGCTTCAGTTCCTTCTAATAGTTTCCTTCTATTTTCGTCTGCTCAGCATCACTCTCCCCTCTTTGGTAACAATGCCCTATTTTTCCTTTGTGTAGAGTGATCATGCAATTTATTATCTAAACTTGGACACTTCCCTGAGTGAAAATGAAGATATTTAGAGGTATTCCTGAAAAACAGATATAAACTGGGACCATCTAGGGTAAGCCCCAACAAATGTCTTACCTTTGGGGAATAACTTCCTTCTACTCCATGATATCCTGGTGGGGTTTTCTTCTGGCCAAAGGAATCAACACATGGTCCAAGGCAATCCTCTTATAGTTTCTCCCTAAGAATTTTAATCATGAGTGTAATGACTCCAATTTGGACATGGAAGCTGAGTCATTCAGATGGCAGCTCTCAGAAAAGGGATTTTTCGTGAGGTTCTGATGGAAAATTCAGTGCCATCCTGGTTCTTATCCTTCAGGAGACATGATTAGTTTTTCCTCTGTAAAGGACTCCCTTTCCAATCAAGTTTAGTTTGACTAAGGTAGCCATGTTTGATTTCTGTGGTTGACAGAGAACCCAAAGTGATACTTTATGTTGTTGTTTGCCCCAGATTCAGGGAAAGTTTTTCTCCAGCCACTGGGTATGTATTTAACCGGCACCTGACAAAGGACTCGTGCAGGATTATATCATAAGTAGGGTAGTCCTAACACTTTCCAGAGCCTGATGATAAGCATGTTTGAATTCTTCGGCTACAGCGTGTATCCTTGTCCCCAAACAGGCCATAGGTAGTGGCAACCTGTGGTTTGGAGATGGTTGAGTCAGGCAGAGCAAGAGCATTTGCTGAGTAGAGTTAAAGCAATAGGAAAACACCTCTTTTTTATTGCCATTTCTCAATACCAAGCTCAGAGGGAGCGTAAAGGACAAATACCAATTCCACAAGAATAACATTTGGCAGGGAATATTGAATGCCATCATCTTTACCAACAACCTTGAGCTCTTGAGTGGGGGCTTATGCATCCTTTAGCTTCATGCAAAATTCCCCCCACCCCAAACCTCAGCTTGTTCTTTTTCTCTCTCCATCTCCCTTAATAAAATCATATTTTTCCTCCATTTTAAGAGCAATACATGTAGACTGGATCCAATGTAGAAAATATCTAGAAATAGAAATAAAGTGAAGTTTTTGCAGAATTTATTTTGATGTTTTCCCCCATGTGACTGTTTTTTATTAATAGACTTTAAATATTTAAATTATATAATTATATGCAACTTCTGTATAATGCATTTTCTTTCCTTTTTATAGTTAATTTAACATTTCATTATGAAGTCTTTGTGAACATAAAGTTTTATGGTTGTATTAATAGATACATCATTCACTTAACTATTCCTCCATTTTTGGTTGGTTACATTTGTCTCAGATCAGTTATAAACCAGATGTTCTTCAAGTTTTGATTATACACCCACATCTAAAAGAAAAAATACCTTTATAAACAATGCTGGAATGAGTAAATTTGTTCATAAAACTTCCCCCATTCCCACATTATATTCTTAAAACATTTTTTTTTTAAATTCCAGTTAGTTAGCATACACTGTAATATTCATTTCAGGTGTACAGTTTAGTGATTCAGCACTTAACATACAATATCTGGTGCTCATCACAAGTGCCCTCTTAAATCCCCATCACCTATTTAACCTGTCGCCCCACCACCCATCTGGTAATCCTCAATTTGTTCTCTGTAGTTAAGAGTCTGTTTCTTGGTTTTCCTCTCTCTTGTTTCCCTCCTATGATCATTTGTTTTTTCCACAATAGCCAAATTACGTAAAGAGCCCAAATGTCCATCGACTGACAAATGGATAAAAAAGAGGCACACACACACACACACACACACAGGCACACAAATGGAATATTACTCAGCCATCAAAAAGAATGAAATCTTGCCATTTGCAACAACATGGATGGAGCTAGAGAGTATTATGCTAAATGAAATAAGTCAGTCAGAGAAAAATAAATGCATATGATTATACTCATAGGTGGAATTTAAGAAACCCACATTATATTCGTAGACTAGTATTTAACAGTATTACTGAGTTAAAATGTGGGAAAGTTTTCAGGCATGTTGATATAAGTCAAATTGCAATACAAACTTCAGGCATTTTTTTTTTTAAGTGAAAAGCCCATGTTGTTTTTGGAATGCAAAGACTATACTTAACACTAGAATTTTTTTTAGATTTTATTTACTTATTTTTACAGAGAGAAAGAGAGAGAGAGAGAGAGCAAGCACAAGCAAGAGGGAACAGCAGAGAGAGAGGGAGATGCAGGCTCCCTATCGAGCAGGGAGCCCGACGTGGGGCTCGATCCCAGGACCCTGGGATCATGACCTGAGCCAAAGGCAGACACTTAAGCAACTGAGCCACCCAGGTACCCCAACACTAGAATTCTTCACTGGCAAAACAAAAGTCATACGTCAATGTGTGGGGTAATAATGTTGACCATACTTACAGGTATTGGAAAATGTATCTTATTTAATATGGAAAATTAGTCAGAGGCTCATTTGAGGAACTAATGATCCTCCATGGTTTTTACTAAGCATCCAGAGCATGAATGCATCAGATCCCATGAGGGTTGCAGGAATGTACCAGAAATGGAAACCTTGCTTTTATGGAGGCCATTTTTAGTAATGTAGGATTATAAAGTATTTTTATAATCTCTAAGTTGATTATAAATTTTGAGAAAACTATAGTATTTTCTAAAATGGTTTTACAATGTGTTGCTGTAACACTTTCAAATTTTATGTACATTTGTGGAATGACTTTTCATAGGTCCTCTAAACACTTAATAAGCATTTTTTAAGGGAAGAGCTTTTCTAGCTCAATAATTCTCTGTATATGATAAGCACAAAGGTCATTTGAAGATATTTATTCTTTTAGGCCTATCAATTCCATTTTATTACATTGACTATGAAGTTTGGTAAAAAATCTGGTTTAAGCATTGTCAAGAACATGAAGGACTGGTCTTAACTATAATTTAATTATTAAAATTGTGCATCAAAGACTTGTTGGAGTGAAATTTTTGCTGCATTGTTTAAGCTGTGAAGTGGAAATGCAAAGGTACATATCAGACTGTAGTTTTGTTTTAGGAAAGACATTCTCTGTGTTAACCCTTACTCTTCCATTATACAGAGGCTCTGGCAATTGTATGTATTTTTACCCCTATCCTCCTATCTAGTGCGAAGGAGAATTACTTCAGACTCCAGCAGATAATAGCTCATGCCGTCCCAAGTATGCAAAAAATGTTCTATTCTTTTTCTGAGGATAACTAAGAATGAAGGCCGTTGTACTCCTAAGGGGATTTCCTTCCATACCACTAATGACTATTATGAATTTTGCTATTGTACTGAAATCTACATAGAAGATATATTTGTATAAAGTAAGTAAGATGAGGGTGATTTATCACAGGTACACTATAATAATTTTATGTGTCAACTTGGCTGGGCCACAGTGCCCAGAAAATTTGGCCAAACAATATTCTGGATGTTTCTGTGAAGGCATTTTTGGATGAGATTTACATTTCAATCACTGTCTTTAAGCAAAGCATATTGCTTTATCCAGTCAATTGAAGGCCAGAATAGAACAAAAGGCTGACTCCCCTGAGCAAGAGGTGATCCTTAAGGAGATTGCCTTTGGACTTTCCTGCAATATTGGCTCTTCCTGGTTTTCCAGCAGACTGCGTTTGGTCCAGAACTGTAACTTTTTCCTGAGTCTCAAGCCTCCCATAGTCCTCAATCAGATTTTGGATTCATGAAGCCTTCACAATCATGTGAGCCAATTCCTTAAAATAAATCTCTTACTGCATAAATGTGTATCCTTTTGGTTCTGTTTCTCTGGAGAACCCTGCCAGATAGACACCATCCATACCATCCCTCTTTTTCTGTTTTTTCTTTCTGTTTTGATCATGAAGAAAAAAACAGAGACGTACTTAAGAATATGGAATTGATAGATCTCAAATCTATATGTGTAACCAAGACATTTGTCCTAAGTTTCTGAAAAACTGATGGACATCTCCATCTAGATTTCTACTAAAAAATCAAACTCATCACATCCTATGCTAACTCATCATCTTCTTTCCAGGTCCTCCTCTTCTTGCTTTACCTTCTTTAACATCACCACCTACCCAAATATTCAAACTGGAAAATTGTGAGATGTCTTAGACTTTTTCTTTATTGTTTCCTTACCTATTTTGTCTACCTTTTCACAGAAAATATTTACTGAGTTCTTACCACATGCCAGGCACTATCTAGACTTTGAGAGCAGGGAAATCCTGTCAATTCAACCTTCTAAACATTTCACAAATCCAACTTTTTCTTCTTCACCTTTTCTACTCTGATCTAAATTTGAACTTTTAACCTTTCTCCTTTTCTCACTGTCTCCAGTATGGCTTCCTTTGATCTCAACCCCAGTCATGTGTACATTATTTTCACCTATTTCCCATATCTGTGGACTCTCTTGCCCCTCTGCCTGTCCTGATTTTTTATCTTATATTGTTTCCTTAGTAGTATTATTTAGAATGATTTGTTCTTTAAAATCAAGTAAGTCTATTTAACAGGAAACTTTAAATTATTACTATAAATGGCATCACTTGCCATAATAACAGATAAAAATAAATATAATAATCCTAATTAAAAATAATAGCTAACATTTATTAAGTGCTTTTTTTGGTCAGGTTCCATTCTAAGAATTAATTAATTTATCTTTGAAACCATTTAATGATGTAAATGCTATTTTTATGAACCCCATTTTACAGTTATGGAAACTGAGGCACAAAATAAATTAACTTATTCAAGATAATTAATTATACAGCAGAGACTTCAACCTGGGTGCTCTGACTCCAGAGCCTACACTTAACAGATGTTTTTTCTTTCATATAATAAAAATATGGAAAGATATTATGTAAAAAACCACTTTTTTCTCCACAGAATTCTACATTATTTAATGTCCAAACTACGTATCACCTAAAATCATTTCTAATTCCAAGGTATTGGGAAACATTCTTCTATGTAATTCTCCCTAAACCCTCCAGAAACTTTTTTTTTTTTTTTTTTAATTTTGTGATGAGAACCTTCCCTTGCCAGTCTGCCATGGAGCTGGATGACATGCTCACGGTTTCATGACTAGGCTATGCTCTTTCATCTTTTTATCTTTTCACATGCCATTGCTTCCACTCAGGGAGCCTCTTTTCATTCCTTAAAACTCAGCATAAGTATCACATCCTCAGTAAAGGCTCCTCTGATTCTCAGATAGTCTTTTCTGTGCTCTTAAAACACTGTATCTCTTTCTCTCTTTTGATACATATACATATATTAATTAGTTTGCATGACTTTTCCTCACTGACTGTGAGATCTTGGAGAACAGGAGCAGTTTCCTACTTGTCTTTACACCCCCGCTGCCTAGCACACTGCCTGGAATGTACTAGTGGTTTCAGCATGTGCCTAGGGGCTGAGGGTCGCTGTGATGTTTGCCATATTCAGACACAAATAACCTTTATTCCATCAGAGTTCTGCAAGGAGTGCTATTCGTTTAGTTTTTCCCAGTCTGCTACCAGGATCTTGACTCTTAATAACTGGGTAAAATCCACTTGATGCCTATATATTAAAACATTTTAAATGGATAAATGCGTAGTTGACTTCCTGAGTGAATAAATGAAAGAATGGTTAAGGATTTGACGTCCTTGGGACGTTATGAAGGAAACAAAAGCGTTCCTATGCACCAGTGGACCTTATCTGACCACGACCAAATATTTATTAAGCACCTAGTAGAAGCCAGGCTCTGAGGATCCTGTAATGACGAAATACTAGCCTTGGCTTTCTGGGGCTACAGTGTAATAAGGAATATCAACAATCCAGCAAGGACTACGGTCCAGTGAGCTGGGTGCCATGATGGAGGAAAAAGAAAGGGCCACAGAGCACACAGCAGAGCTTCTGTCCCAACCTCAGCAAGTTCACAGAAGGGTTCCCATTGAAGCAATATCTCTGCTTGGGTTCTTTTGAGGGACAGAATTCAGCTTGGAGAAAATATGTAAGGTGAGAGGTGCTCCTAACAGAGAGCTTGTTCTCTGTAATGTAGAATGTTTACTCTTGAAGGACCTAAGAGGTTCTTTTTTTTTAATGGTTTGAGGCAGGAGCAGATTCAGAAGACCTGGATCAGGGAGCTACAAGGATTTGGGGAGACATGAATCCTGAAGCTGAAAAGATAAAAAAACAGATCATAAATGGCTTTATGAGACAGAATTTTGACTGGTTCTCGAAGTCATTTTTCTTCTATATGCCAGACTTATCTAAGTAGAATGAATTTCTACCAAAAGCAAAGTATAAAGGACTAAAGCTTTTCATACCAAATCATTTTTTTTTCTACTCAAGATCAGAAGTATGGGCATGAGTTAAGAGGTACTGGAAAGACCCAATAATTTCTAGATACTTCTTTCTCTCACCACCACCACTTAGAGCACTAATATAGTAATCTAGGGAAAATAAATGGAAAAAAGTACTAGGGTTTGATAGAAAAGCAGACACAGAAGCTTTAGGGCTCCTTGGATGTGTGGCACGAGGAAATAAGGGCATTAAGGATGATGTACAGCTTTCTAGTGTAGACATTTCAGTGGGTAGCGGTCTTATGCAGCACAAAGGAACAGATCTGGGGTAAAGGAAGATGACTACTATGTGACAGATGGAGTTTGAGGCCCCAACATCATATTCGATAGGCCATGAAAGAGGGGAATCAAATTCGCTTTCTTTGTGCATGTGGAAAGAGTTACTTCTTGCTTTGAGCCCAGGTAAAAGGTATTCTTCAACGAAACTTTGTATAACAATGTTAAACATTCCCAAAGCAAAGAAAGCTTAGAACATGGCTTTCTAGCTAATCACCTCTATTGAATACCATTCAAATTTCATGAGAATTTATGGGGCACTATGCCACCCCCAAGGAAGGAGCCTACAGATGGCTATAAGAGACTATAGCCAATGCTAAACATAAACTGTAGAACAACAATAATCTTTTTTTGAGAAAAAATTAAAGTTTTTATTAAAATAGGAAAATGGATATGCTTTAGTTGTTTTAAAATTAATTACAAAATACGAATCTAATTTAAATTTCTTTGAGTCACTTCCTCTTATTTCTTGGAGTAAACTAAACAATGTGGCTGTTATTTTAACACTAGATTATATTTTCATTAAAAGAAAAATGAAAGCAGTTGGATCATGTACTATGTTAATCAACGAGAAGGTGAAACTAAGTCCCTGTCATTCATCTCAGATTTGGGTTTTGCCTGCACCAATTTTGGGGAAAATATGTAGGAGGAAATAATTAACTTCTATAGCACTGGTCTTGAAAACTTAAAATAATGATGAATGTTAAAGCCCCTTCCACACCCCTCCCTCCCAGCTCTTAAACCAATCATTTGTTTAGAATATGAGCTTGGCCATAAGTTAACAGACGTGCTTTAAAGGAATGATGGCTCCCTAAGCAAGATGTCTTACCATTGGTGGGGGAGTATTGGAGATGGTGGATACACAGGACCAGGTGGATACACAGGACAGTATCTCATTTTAGACACCCATAATTTTAGACCAACTATCCTCTAATTTCAAATTTGTATGATTTTAGATCTGGAAGAGGGCATTTTGGCCACGCTCCTTGTTTCACAGTGTTTTACAACTGAAGGTCTGAGAGGTGAAATGACTGGTCTAAGCTATTTTAACTAATTAATAGCCTGTCCTGCCATAAATTCATGTCCTTTTGCTGCCAGTCTAATTTTATTTTTATAACATTGCAGTTGGGTAAAAATAAGTCTTAGAGCTTTGAAATTTGAGTACTTTGAAAATTAGAAACTGACCTGGAACAATAGAGCTTATGCTTAATCAAATCTGCAATATTGTAGAAATGCTTTTAGACCCAGTTCTTCCACTGTCTACACAAATGTGTACAATAAAATTTTTAAGAACTCCGTTTTCTTAAACAGTGACTAAGGGCCTTGGAGTAGATGAGATTTAAGGCCCTTTCTGGTTCTCTGCTTCTAATTTCCCTTGCTAAAGACCTTGGAAATTTACAAGAAATATATCCCTTTCACAGTAGTAATGGAATTGTCTTCCTATAAATTTTTCCTTTTGTATATGTAAACTATGCAGAGGGCATAAGTAAGATTTAACTATTTTAAAAGATACAATTACCTTGGTTATGGCTAGATTTCTATCTTCATGGTACTGTCCCTGTGGATCCAATTTGAGAGGTGGGGAAGGTGGAAAGCAAAGGAAGAGCTACTACATTGCTCTCTTTCTCTGGACCCCAGAGTTAAAAATTATTATCCCTGGTCTTTCAAAATTTATACAAGAGAAAAAAACCAGAAAATTAAAAAATATATAGCTATAAATAGCACTTTGGTTCTGATTTTATTGTTTTTTCAAACTCTGCAAATTTTATTCTGGGGACTTTATTCGAACACATGTAATTACCTAAGCTAAGCAGTTTTTCATACTTTCAAAGCTCTTGCATTATTGCACCTGTACGACGGCTTTATAATTCAGTAGTAATTGAACAGCAATTATTTTTCATGATGCATGTACATTTTTATATCAGATTGTTGGCAGATATTCTTTATGATGATGTCGTTTTCACTAATGAGGAAATTAGAGCAAGTTATCTCATAGAGTGAGAGGTCTTTTTCTGACTCATTTCCTAGCTCTTGATATGGATTTTAGAAAAGTTTTTGTATTGTAAAACAGCATCCACAGATAGGAACAATGTTATCTGTGAATCCACGGAGGGTAAGGGGAGTGTTGAACTATTTTATAGGAAGAGTAAGATCCTGTCTGTCTCGTCCATATGACAGACTCTGATATTAAACTCATATATTCAGCTATGTATGTATTTAGATTATAAAATTCCAAGAGAACAAAGACCAAACCTTTTAAGGTTTTCACAGTATTTGCTTAATATAGGTCCTCAAAGGACAGACTGACAGACTAACTTCCTCGATAGTTTGGCATAGCACAAGAAAGCAGAGGACTGGTATGGTTTTCCAGTGAACTCAGGCACCAAATCAACTCAATCTAGAGCATTTAGGACCAATAAAAATTTAACATTTATTGAATACTTGTATGTCAGGCATTCTGCTTGATGCTAAGGATTCAAGGGTGAATAAGATCTGATCATTAACCTTCAATTTCCTCCAATAAGTATATATTTTAGATATGCTATATAAACATGTAACTATGAAAAGATTACTTAATTCAACCAAGAAATATTTATTTAATATTTGTTTGTGCTAGAAAACTATAATAAGTAGAGAGGATTCAGAGAAAAAGACACAGATCTGGCCTTCAAGGAATTCATAGTCTGGTGGTAGAGATGGAAATAAAAATAAAATTAGAAAACAGTGACAACTGTTCTCATAGAAGTATGCACAGGGCACTATGGGATAATGGATAAAATACACCTTAATGTGACTGTATACAAAAGGCTTTCTGGAGGAGGTATGCTTGAATGAAATCTCAATGGAAGAGCAATGGGTTATCTAGGCCAAGAAAGAAAGGAAGTGCGTTCCGGGAAGAGGGAGGAGTGAGCCACAGGCGATGATATGTGAAACCAAAAAACTGCAGATATTTTGATAGTACTAGAGCACAGTGAAAAGAAGGTGTGGCGAGAGATAAGTTAGATGAGGTGAAATTGTGGAGTCTTTTGTCATGATAAAGAGTATAGATTTTATTCTGAACTTAGTAGAATGCCATCAAAAGTTTCCACCTACAGATTGATGGAGTCAGAACTATATTCTAAGGAGCAATGAGGAACATTTTTCTAGCAGCAATGTGAAGAATGAACAGGAGGCCATAGAAATTGATTAGTATAGAAACAATCTCGGTGATAAGTGATGAGAGTCTATTTAAGGGTATTTTTAAACGTTTATTTATACCAAGATGTTTTTTGTTTCAGTGTGTGGTATTCCTCATTTGATATTAAATATATATTAGTAGTAGTGGCTGGGTGTCGGGGGGGGGGGGTTGCCCATCCATCTCCAGTGAACACAGATCATCCTGCACTGCCCTTGACAGACGGCAGAAGGTGCATGTCCACCAAAACACTGAATTCTGAGCGCTCTGTGGTGAGCCCCAAAGCCAACAGGGGGCAGGCAAACTCACCATTACTGAGCCGTATGGAGCACCTGCACATTCTTTTGGAGGACTACAGTGTAAGCTCAGTGAGGAAAGAGCTTCATTTCCTCCAGACCTACTACGGAGATACCACAGTGGCTACTGGACAATGTGAGGAGGCATTCAGTGTGGAAAATCTTCCCTGTCCCCATTCCAACTGATGAGGTGGCTGTGTGTTTTGGGATATCCAGGACTTTGTTTTTTGTACTGAAGTATAATTAACATACAGTGTTATATTAGTTTCAGGTGTACAATATAATGATTCCACATTTCTATACATTACTCAGTGCTCATCACTAGTGTACTCTTAATCTCCTTTATCTATTTCACGCATCCCCCCACTCACCTTCCCTTTGGTAACCACCAGTTTGTTCTCTGCATTTAAGAGTCTTTTTTTTTGTCTCTTTTTTGTTGTTGTTCATTTGTTTGTTTGTTTTTTTTAAACATGTGAGTGAAATCATCTGTGTTTTGTCTTTCTCTGTCTGACTCCTTTCATTTAGTATTATAACCTTCAGGTCCATCCATGTTGTTACAAAAGGCAAGATCTCATTCTTTTTTTATGGCTGAGTAATATTCCATTATATATACAACATCTTCTTTATTCACTCATCTATGGATGGACAGTTAGATTACATCCATATCTTGGCTATTTCAAATAATGCTGCAGTAAACATAGGGGTACATGTAGCTTTTTAAATTAATGTTTTTGTTTTCTTTGGATAAATACTCAGTAGAGGAATTACGGGATCATATGGTAATTCTATTCTTTATTTTTAATTTTTTAAGAAATCTTCACACTGTTTTCCACAGTGGTTGTACTAATTTGTGTTTCCACCAACAGTGCACAAAGTTTCCTTTTTCTCCACATCCTCGACAACACTTGTTATTTCTTGTCTTTTTGATTCTAGCCATTCTGACAGGTGTAAGGTGATATCTCAGTTTTGATGTGCAGTTCCCTAACGAATGGTGATGGTGAACATCTTTTCATGTGTCTATTTAAGGGTGTTTTAATGGGCATAGAAAACCACATTAGTGAGTTATGAAAGAGGGAAAATTACAAATATTTCCGGCAGATTTAAATATCTGTGCTAGGGGAGGAGAAATCAATTTTGACTCCCAGGCTTCTGGTTGGAGAAATTTCACAATGATATTTCCTGAGACACAGGTTGGTGGAGGGTTGTGGTGGGAAACTTGATGGGCTTGAGGAAAATAATGAACTAAGTTTGTTATGAGGTTTTTGAGAAGCCATGGATCATACAGAAAGAGATATCCAGTATATTCATATCTGAAGTTGTAGAGGCAAACATGGACCAGAGATACAGACTGAGTCATCTATTTACTGATGCTAGATGGAAACATAAAAGTAGTTGATGCCATTCAAGAAGGGTGGGGAGAGAAAAACAAAGGCAATACAAAACATCTTGGAGAATTTTAAGACAGAAAAAGAGTGTAAGTGTAAGTGGAAACATAACAAGAAAATGGGTGTGGCAGCAAGGATGGGATTGCCCAGTAGATTTAAAAAGTACTGAATGTTAAATGTCAAGTTAGATAAGAAATAAAATGTACTTTATGTGACTTAATAATATCTTTGATGAGGAACCAATTTCATTCGTACATTAAGTGCTATACTGAAGGTGTTTTCAAAGTGCTCAAAGCATGTTACTTGACACCTATATAAGATGCCTATATAAGAGGTGAGGTGAGGAGACAATCCATTGACATTTGAGCTGGGCCTGAAGAGAGTAGGAACTTGCCTTATGGAAAAGGTGAAAAAGAGTTCTATCCAGAGTATGAGCAAAACCCTGAAGTCTGATAAACCTGGAATACTTGGGTCACTGTGTGGCTGGGAATAACCTGATCCTCCCCCTTCTCCAGGTCTCCAATTTCCACATGTGCCACTCAACCTGAACAAACTGAAGCAGAAGCCAATTGGTAAACGAGCTTCAGGAACAGAATTTTCCGAGGGCACACCCCAGTGATACAGAGCCAACTAGGAGGAAAGCATGGAATGAACAAGTAATAATAGAGATGGACAGAAATAGTATCTCAAAAGACATGTCTTAGGTACTGATGACCAAATATTCTGACTGGTTGGAATGGGCCAGGGATAAAAAAAGGTGACTTAATTCCCCCATTCCTGGGTCCCCCTACACATGTGGGTGAATAATATTTGACTGGGATGGAAAATACAGAAGAAAGAGCAGGTTGGGACCAGATATTGAGCTTGAATAGAGGCATATGGTTGAAGTTACTAAGAAACATTCAGATATCAATAGAAGAAATATGAGCCTGGGGCACAAGAATATGAGCCATAATGATGTTGTTTTGAGAATCATCAATGTATAGATCATCATTAGAATGAAAAGAATAGATGAGGTCATCCAGGAAAGGTGTGTATAGATAGAAAAGAAGACCACCAAGGACACTTCCTTGTGGGGGGGCTTGAAAGTTCTGGATTAGATATTTATAATATCTGCTTTCATCAACCATCCTTCTAGATACTGATGTCTTTGTTGCCAAGGGTATCCATGGTAAGAAGGTTAGTGAAGTGAAAGACTGAGGTTATTCTGATATTGCTAAGTATTCTAATATTACTTTTTAAAAAGAACTTCCAGTACTGAGAGAAAGAAAAGTTTAGATTGTTTAATTCTTTATTTGCTTGTATTTTTAATGTTTTTAACAAAAATAGCCACACAGATGATTTCGGTTGACTCATTTCACTTCATCCTTTAATTTCCAAATACTTCCTTTTTTGGGCTTGTGTACTTATAGTCATACCCAGTTAATCTGCTTTAAAGAATCTACTTTGGGTCTTACTTTGGCCACCTCTACTGAGAGAAATCAATGACTATTTCCTCAATCTCTTTGTGTTGTGCTGACAGTCTCCATTTAACACCCAGAGAGCACAGAACATTTAGTTGTTGCATTCCCTTACATTTGCAATTCATTTTCTGTGTCAATTCATGTGGCTGATATTATAAAAATCATTTTAAACCTAGTTTAACTTTTCTTTTTTAACGTTTGGCTTATTCATAATTTTATGAGCTATAAATTTTATTGCATTGTGAATTGTCTTTCCCATCTGCAGATAACTCTGAGGAAGCCCTTGGAGGAATTGCTTAGGATGTGGTAAAAAATGAAAAGAAAGAGACTTCTGTTGTGATTTGGTTCATGTTAGGCCAAAATGTATCCTTGAGTAGAAAATGACCAGGAAGGAAAGGTTTGGGCTCCATAAATCTGGTTTTATTTGAAGTATTCACTCTAGCTGAACAGGTAAATGCTGTCCACAACATGCAAAATGAATATGAAATTTAATACAATTGCATGGTTTACTGAAAACAATAGCTCTAACTAATTCGTATAAAGTCCTTCTCAGCGAAAGATTTTCTTCAGTGTGAATTATCCAGATAAACTATCAACAAGAACTAAAATGATGAGAATATGCAAGTTTCTAGGGGTGTGTGTGTGTGTGTGTGTGTGTGTGTGTGTGAAATATTGACTTAGTCTTGGTACAGTTAAAGCTGGAATTATTATGATCATACCAAATATTTATTGAAGGTTTTGGGATTTCCACACCCATATTTTATTATTAAGGTAAAGGCAGAAATATGTAGAAGAAAAATTATACTGATTGGCTTCATGTAAGGTTTATTTATTTTGACAGAGTCTAAATGACTCAAAGCGTATTAAAAAACAGCTAAAATGAATTTTGAGTCCAAGTTCACTTGGTTTGTTGATTTAGCACAAATATAATTTTATCTGATCACTAACTATTTAAACTTACTGTTTTTATATTTCCAATAATGTATAATTATTCCTCTAGAGAGTTTGGAGAGGTCCAGTACCAGAGTATTAAGAAGTAGTAAATCCTAGATTTGAATATTGCTCTTCCGGCTCAAACCTCACTCTTTTAATTTTGCTGCCTTGTAGACACTGTCTGTCCATGATATATATTTTCACCATGTCCATAAACACCCAACATGTCACCAGTGTAAGGCCTTTTCCTCAGCTTTTTCTTCTGTCTAGAATGCTTTTCCCCTAGATATCCACATGTCTAACTTCTTCACTCCCAACAAGACTTTGCTCAGATACCATCTTCTCAATCATACATGCACTGAGCTTCCTCTTTAAAATTGCTTTCTGTTTCCCCACTCACACATTAGGGGGACCAACTTGTCCTGGTTTGCCTGGGATTTTTCTGGTTTTAACACTGCAAGTCCCACATCCTAAGAAACCCCCTCAGCCCAATATACCTTACTCTGCCTAAGTTTTTTTTTTCCATCCATCCATCCATCCATCCATCCATCCATTTATCTATCTATCCACACAGATACCACACAAACATGTGCACACACACACACACACACACATTTAACTGAATATTTCCCTATTGTAGAATTAAGTTCCATAATAGCAGGATGCTTTGCTATTCCCCAGCCCTCCACCCCCCATGGAAACATCCAATGGCTTCAAAGTAGTGCTCAAAGAATACTTGTTTAATGAATGAAAAAGTTTATATGTCAGGGCAGATTAGTAAAAATTAGAATAGAAAGGCCATGTTGATATTCCATCTGTTCAAATAGCTACCAGAATTATGTTCTGATTTTTATTATTTTCCTAGCTCGTACTTACAGGTAAACTCTGAATGAGTCAGAGTTTCCAAATGTAATGCCTTAAGTACTGGTAGTTTGAACTGAAAATTGAGATTTATATAATGAAAATGCTGATTCATATCAGAATTGTGCTACAGGATAGTCAGATTGGATAGAAACTTTCAGTGTGTCTCAGTCTGTTGGAGACACTGTTAGAAAAATAAAGAAAAAAGAAGGAAATAATGGGCCTAAAAGAGCATTATAGAACTTGCTTGGCATCTAACTTTAAAGAAGGCATGGAACAGTAAGTACTAGCAGATTTAGATTCAAATTCAATCAACCAAAATGTGCTTAGGCACTTTTATATGTAGCATACAGATATATGTTATCTAGTGAAACAAACAAAACAAAACACCAGAACACAAATATAATAAACCTGGGTATGTTTTAGATGGTGTTGGGGAGGAAAATTTTTCATTTACCATTCAAAGATTCTTCCAGCTTGTCTAAGCATTAAGTTGACATGAGACAGACGAACAGAAAAAAAAAATCAAATTTAATTTCACGTGTATGGGATTCCCACTTACATTAGGGGTTCAAAAGCAGAAAGACAAAATGAGGTATATACTGCCATCCTGTGCTAAAGAATGGGATAGGGGCCTGGGGCTTCAAGGGGGAAGGAGGGCAATTCACAGGGCAATAAGAAGAGCAGATGTTTGGTAATTAGATGTTCACTCTGCCATACAAATGGGTCATTCCGATAAAATTTACCTCTGGTAATAATTCTGATTCTGGAAAAGATCTCCAATTTATATTCCTCTAGGTACTAAAGGGAGCGGCAAGATCTCCATTTGAGCCTTCAGCTCAAAATTATCCACATTTTGGGGATTCTTGCTCAGAATACCTTCAGTGGCATCAATGGAAGTACGACAAGTAAAAATGAAGTCATTAGCCCAGGGAAATGGCATGATTTACCAGGATTACTCAGAGAGTCTCTCTCTACACGTCTTTATTATGTTTTCTTTTTCGCTTACGTCCTGGCTCTGTGGCTAAGCATTGCTACCTTTCATTTTTCCCCTGCTCCTTTCTCAGTTAAACTTCTGTGGTTTGGGGTATTTCTCCTCTTTCACTATCTTTCACATCCAATCACTCATCGGGCTGTACCCTTTTTACCTTCAGATATTTTTCAGATTGTCTCCTCTTTTTTATCCTTAGTGTTCCTTAATCAGGCCTTTATTATCCTTTGCCATAATTATTGTAAGAGATTTCCTATTGATTACCCTGTCTCTACTTTGGTGACATTACAATCCTTTCTCTATTTAGCTGCCATCATCCTCTCTTTACCCTGTCACTCTCTAGGATGAAGCCCTTGCTCCCAAAGAAGACTCATATTGCTCACCATAATCTGGCCTCTCCTTCTCCCTTCAGGGCTCTCTCTGCTTCAACATCGAACTCCTCATAGTTCCCAACACAGCTATGGCCTTACTTTCTTTCCTTTGGCCCATGACGTTTCCTATTTTGTGGATACTATCCTCTCCAGGTGGCTAAGTTCTCTTCACATTTCCAGATTTATTTCAGCTTTCCTGTCCTCTAGGAAGATGTCCCTATGCTTCCGTCCATAGCAGGTGACATGTTCTTTCTCTGTGCTTCTATTTCACTGTACTTCAAGATCTTACATCATTACTATTTATATCTCCTTTGCCCACTTTGTCCTTCTCTCTTGAAGACATGGATGGAGTCTTAGTCCTCTTTAAATTAACAGCATCTGGCAAAGTGCTTGCTGATAAGACAACTATTCATTGAATGATTGAATAAATGAATGAATGTTTATATGGCTTCACTCTTACCAGCATTACATCTACGGGCATGCTCGAGTCATTCATCGATCAGCAACAGACTTCCTTTTAACTCTCTTTTCAAAGGAATCTCTTTGGTTTTTCTCATGGAGAATCTTCTTTTACTTCGACACCTGACAAATGAGTCACTGAGTCACACCTCAGCTGTAATGAAATTTTCCTTCTACTGCCAATTCTCTGTTCCTCATGGAAGGATCCATGTTAAAACTTTTTACTTTATTCCCTTCAGACTATTGTAATAGTTTTTTGGCTGGTGTCCCAGCACGCATAATTAACAGACTTCAGCTGGTATGAAATGTTGCCGCTAAAATCCGATCCAACACTAGATCAAATAAGCACATAACTCTGGTTTTTGTGTCATCAAAATTAGAGATGGAAAATTATTATTAGTTCCGCATAGACCCATTCCTCTGGGGAATTAAGGCAAAATTATTCCCCTCTGGTGTTTTGTCCACTGAGTTTAAGTCAATCAAGCAACAGGTCCTCTACTATTTCCCTTGGGAGATTCTTTCACTGTCAAATAGAAATGATTAAAAAGAAGAAGGGAAAGACTAAAAAAAACACCCTTCAACTTATATTAGGTTTTCTTAACTTTTTTCTTTCTAGCCTCTGCTCGGTTGCATTCCGAAGCATCTGTATATGATGGAGTGTATCTTTTGGCCAAAAGGTTTATTTTCCTTTGTGATGCTCATTGAAGGCATTGCTTTTATAATGACCCATTTAGTCCCAGTCACTTGGAAATGAGTTAAATACTGCCTCCTTCACACAATCTAAATTGGTTTAACATCTTTCAATGCAAGTTATTTGTGTAATTCCCTGCACATGCTAATGTGTACACCTCAATCTGACTACATAGACATTAGGTCCAAACAAATGATTTCAGGGGCCCAGGAGTGAATTACTGTATTGATCTATTAAATAGACTTAAAATGCTTGTTTGGATTTGGAAGTCACTTGCAATCAGCCACATTTTAGCGAAAGGTTTAGTCTGGGAATGACTTAGTAGTAGGATGCAAAGCCATTGCCTAAGTACCTATAGGCATCAGTATTCCAAGAAGTTTCCCTGAAGGTTTTGGTGACTAGCAGGCTTTGCTATGAGACTTGATGTCAGTTTTCTCCATTAAAATAGTTCTTGAAATCAGATTATGGTCATGGGGGAGAATTTTCCCATGAAAATCTCTTCACAGTTACATTCTACATTCATTAGGGAGGAGATTAACACAGGGGAAAGGAAGCTTGCTGGAATCTGAAGCCAAATGGACTTCCATTCAAATACCAATTCTTCCACCGTCTAGTGAAACATTAAAAATGTTATTTGGCTTTCTAAACCTCTGATTTCTCATTTAAAAATTGGGAATGGTAAAATAATACTCAAATGATTGTTGTGGGGATTAAATGAAATAACATATGTAGTGTATCTTGGCACATGGTAGACACTCAATAAAATTTTTATTTCTTTCTTCCCTTCCCTAGTCTTGTTAAGAAGACTATTCTACTACATAAATCAATGAAGATGTGTTGGAAAATGTAGATGAACATCTGGGATAAATTTAATATGTATTTTAAAGAGATAGGAAATCAAGGTACAGTTTATGTTTAATTATTAATAAATTACCACAAATGTCATTAAATCGAGAGTTCCATATAAGTTTAAGATACTATGGCTACTGCTAATATAATCTACTTAGTGATTCATCACATCCCTTAATAGCTTCCTCTTCACCAATAAAACCCTTTAAACTTTTTTTCCAACGTATCTTTCTATATCCTCAAATATTAT
The DNA here is from genome assembly GCF_004348235.1 of Phoca vitulina. Lineage (NCBI taxonomy): Eukaryota > Metazoa > Chordata > Mammalia > Carnivora > Phocidae > Phoca > Phoca vitulina. Next base: position 4,977,430 of record NW_022589767.1, read on the forward strand.
TTGGGGCACCTCAATCTTGCCTGTTTGTGGCAATAGTATGTAAATGTATCATTATAAAAAGTCATCTCATATGTTCTGGAGGCCTTTTTTCCCCCCTCTTATTTACAATCAATAGGTCAATAATATTAATTAAGTTCTTAGAGCAAGCAAAGTGGGTGTGTGTGTGTGTGTGTGTGTGTTGTTTTGTGGGTGCACGGGAGTGTTGATCAAAAAGTGGAAGAAGGAAGCATTATGCCATTTAATTGGATCCTGTCTCCAAAGCTTCCATCATCCTCCAGGCTGATTTTTGAGGTCCTTGAAGCTTTATTATTTGTTTTGTGTTGCTGTATATCTTTCTTTGTTGCTTAAGTAAAAGACAGTGGATTCTTTGGACTTACAATGTGGGTGTGGTATGGGGGGTGCAGTAGGAGTGTCCCAGCCTTACACTACCAGATGGATTTCTTGCTAGTCTGGGCCAAGACCGTAGGAAGCCAGTTTGATTAAGGTCCTATAGGATAAACTGCTGTGTGGATTGTGGTCTTTAGTACATGAGCTATAAAAAAGCTGGTGGTGTCAAGGATTTCTAGATTGTGTTTCAAGCTAAGTTATGATTCAGTAAAGAGAATCCATCCTTTTTTCACTCTCTGATTTGTTTTCCCACCCAAAAAAGTTTTTTTTGCTGCCTTAGCATTTAAGTTGCATGTTATATTTTAAGAGGTTTTCTAACTTTTTTTCCTTAAATAACTCTGTGAGACAGATCAAAATCAACCCTGGCTGAAGAAAAATAGTTCTTAGAGGCAGATGTTTACTTTAACTTGTTTCTATCTAGAAATAAGCTCTGATCCCATTAAAAGAAGTGTCACAGCAGTATTAATTTGGTTATTTTTACATAAATTTGCATTAATATCCAAGATCCTACTCCAGGTATGCAAAATAAAGTAGCATTAATTAATTAGTGCTACCTCTGTCAACTACATTCAAGCCCAAGATTCAAAGCGTGAAAGTGGCTGAAACACACAACAAGTATATAAACCAATTAGTGCTAATTCATGCTTAGAGGAGATGCATAAAGCAAGTTTTCATACACGCACACACAAAGGAGGATGTCACAAATAGATACCTTCATGTTTGTAGGTGGAAACATGACCACTCCCTTTCCACTCCTCCCTGCCCCCCCCCATTCCAAAGAAACGTGCCGCAAATAACAGCAAACACACACAGGCTGGAGGGACAGAAAGCCTTTGTCAAGAACTTAATAAAGCTTAGATATACAGTTTTTCAAATTGTATTATTATTTTAGTTTTTAAATATGCCCCACTCTCAAAAACTCAGTGCAGAATTAAATGAGGTGGGGGTAGGGAGATGAATTGCTCTCCATTGGTATATTGTGGGGGTGTGGGGGGTGGTTTTGAGAGGGATGCAGAGGGAAGGGAAGGACAGGGAGGGAAAGAGGGAGTAGCGAGGAATTCTAAGCAGTAAGGAAGACAGAAATCCTCCAACGGCTGTCTATATACTTTGATTCACTAGAGCAGACAGTATTAATGGGGAGAGATTAGAGAATAAGAAGAGGACAAAACTTTGGGGAAAACTGTAATTTATGAAAACAAGGAAGAAAAAGTGCCCGTGAAGGAGATTAGAAGCAAGTTTTCCTTTTCCTGAATATCCTCCACCTTCTTAATTTTCATAGTAACGACACAGCACATAACTCAGAGTGTGGTTATCCCCATCCTGGACCATCGTTAACATCTTTTCTCTGAGCTCTGGACTTTGGAGAAAAATTGGAAGCAACCTAACTTTCACCAATGGGAGAATTAAGAAAGAGCTTGTATTAAATTCACATATGAACATTATACAGCAGGTAAATTGAGTGAACTAGACCTACATTTATTAACAAGGAAAAAACCTCAAAAACGTAAGGGTGAATGGGGGAAAATGTGCAAAATGATATATCCAGTATGACACCATGCATATAAAGTTTAAAAACTAAAAAAAAAATTAGTTATCGTCATGGAAACATACATAGGAATGGGAATGATAAGCAGGAATTTCGGAATAGAAGTTACGTTCAGAAAGAGAGTAGAGGGAATGGGATTGGGTAGAGTTGATACACGGCTACAGCTCTGTCTACAATATCATATTACTCCCTTTCTTTTCTGTAAGAATAGAACTTCCACCTGAGTTTAAAAGGGCAACTTGGCTGCCTAGCTAGAGATTATATTTTCTGGTCTTTCTTGCACCCATTGTATGCTCATATGACTAAGTTCTTGGTAGCATGATTAGAAGTGATGCGTGTGACTTTCCAGTCATTCCCTTAGAGGAAATTGCTGTCTCTGCATCTTCTTCCCCTTTTGTAAGTGCTGGAATATGGGCATAATACTGGTAATCTAGTCTCAACCCTGAGAACATGGATGGTACACCAGGGCAGGGGTCCTTGGGCCAATGGCCTCATCTGATGCATATAATAGTAATTCATTAATGTTCATTCTTAGGTCTCATTTTGTTGTGTGAATACACCATGGTTTATCCTGTTGATGGACATTGAGATCATTTCCTATTTGGGGCTATTAAGAATATCCTTATGTAAGTCTCCTTCCTCAAAGATTAGAGTTTCTCTGTGGTATGTTCTGTCTTTAGTCTGTTTGGGCTACTATAACAAAAATACTGTAATCTGGGTGGCTAATAGACAAATATTTATTTCTCACAGCAGGCTGGGAAGTCCAAGATCAAGGTGACAGCAGAGTCAGTGTCCGATGAGGACCCAGCTTCAAGATGGCCACGTTTCCTTTGTGTCCTCACATGGCAGAAGGGGCAAGCGAGCTTTTGCTAGTTGCTTTTTAAGGGCATTAATCACTGAAGGATCCAGACTCATGACCCAAATCACCTCCCAAAGGCCCTGCCTCCTAATATCATCACCTTGGGAATTAGTTTTCAACATATGAATTTGGGGGAGACACAAACATTCAGACCATGGCATATATATTTAGGAATGGAACTGATGAATAATAGGATATGTCTATGTTCAATTTTCCTTAGTACCATCAGAATAAACTTTTTTCTAAGTGGCTGTAACAATTTAAATCATCACCAGCAGTGTGTTAGAGATTCTCACCTTGTTTTTGATTAAATTTTAATTTTTTAATTTATCATCATTTTAATTTTCACAATATCAATTATTCACTTTTTTACTGTGATCTTAATTTACATTTTTCTGATTACCAATGAGGATAGGGATTTTTTTTTTTTTTTTTAAGACTTTATTTACTTGACAGAGCACACAGGAGCAAGAGCAGGGGGAGGGGCAGAGAAAGAGGGAGAAGCAGACTCCCTGCTGAGCAGGAAACCCCAACAGGGGGCTCAATCCACCCTCCCCGCCCAGATCCTGACCAGGAGCCCCGAGCCCCAAAGGCAGACACTTAACCCACTTAACCAACTGAGCCACCCAGGCACCTCCCCAAGGATAAGCATCTTTGCTTATGCTTGGGGCTATTTGCCTTTGCGGTGAAATGCCCATCCATATTTCTGCTAATTTTTCTATTGTGTTGTCTTTTGCTTATTGGTTCTACATATAAATCCTTTGTTAAAAATATGTGTAGCAAAAGTCTCCTGTTCTGTGATTTGTCTTTCTTTTTTTTAAAGATTTTATTTACTTATTTATTTGAGAGAGAGAGAGAGAGAGCATGTGGGGAAGAGCAGAGGCGGAGGGAGAGGAAGAGAGAAAGAATCTCCAGCAGACTCCATGCTGAGCACGGAGCCCAACTAGGAACTGGATCTCAGGACTCTGAGATCAAGACCTCACCGGGAACCGAGTCAGCCACTTAACCGACTGAGCCACCCAGGCACCCCTCTGTGATTTTTCCTTTTAACTCCTTATATCTTTTGATGAATTCAAGTTTTTAGATTCAATGTAGCAATATACCAATCTTTTACTATATGGTGTGCCACTTTTATTATCATTTAAGAAATCCCTGCACTCTGAGGTTGTAAAGATATTCTATATTTTATTCTATAATTTCCATAGTTTTACCTTTCATATTTGCCTTAAATCTACAATTAGTAACTGATTTTTGGATATGATATGGGTTAAGAATCAAATCTAATTAATTTCTGTGTAGATAACCAATTGTCCTAGACCCACTGATTTAATAACGATTATTTCCCGCCCCCCCCCCCCCCCCCCGCTTCCCCGGCCACTGATCTCTAATTCCTGCTCCAGGTTATTTGTGTGGGATTATTATTTCTGGAAGTTTTCTTTTCCATTATTCTACTTATCTAACCCCATGCAAATGCCACATGTTCCTATTATAACTTTAATAGAAGTGTTGGTGTCAGGATATATCTCCTTCTCCTCCTCTTCTAATGGAAGATTATTTTGAAAAGTCTTGTTTCTTTGCTATTCTATCTTACCTTCAGAATCGGATTGTCATCTTGTTCCATTGTATTTGTAGATCCCATTGTTCTTATAGATTAATCTGGGGGATAATTTTGGTTCCTGTTCTTAATTTATTTTTAAGTTTAGGTAAACACGCTTCTTTTGTATAACTTTATCATAAGCCTGACTTTTATACGTTTTTGTTTTACAGAGGTTATAATCTCGATTCAAAATTAAACAGAGCAAGTAAAGAGGTAATAGGTAAAGAATGGTTTAAAAAAAGAAAGGAGAAGAGTTTTGGTTGTTGCTTAAAGGAGAAATTACACATTCAGGAAAAAAAAAAATACCTTAGATGGAAACAATGGAAGTGCAAATCCTAAAGGAAAAACATGAGGAGCAAAGCATGTGCTTGATCTTGAAGAGCGAGGTAAGGAAGTAGAGGCCATGCTGGCTACCAGCTGGCCCAGAGTGGTGTAAGATGGCTCAGCTGCATTCTGGAGCACTCCCTGAGGGAGAGAGCAGAGGATCCTGAGGTAAATACTGAGGGTGGGAAAGAATGAGTTCATTATGTAAATAATAGTTGCAAGCCAGATGTTCATAGCTTGGGCATACCTTACTTGCCTAAGGCAGTTGTACAATGCATTTTGAGCAAGTTTTCATATCCTCAGGGGCCTTGCTATCAAATTCCAAAATTACTCCCTCTCCTCAGACAGCTTTTCTCACAACTGCTGAAAAAAGAAACTGTTAGGAGGGCTTCACATTGAGGAAATGCTGGTAAAGTGTGTTGCATGCAAACAGGAACATAGTGGGAATTGAGCAATTCAGATAATTATTGTCATGAATGTTGGACTGTGTAAAAAAAAAAGAAAAGATCTTGCTTTTCCGTGTTTGTATACTGAAGTACATAAAATGAAAAAAAAGAATGCCATGAACCTAATTTTTTGAAAAACCAAATAGGCTTTTAGCTGCTCAGATCCCATAAAAATCAAAAGGACAAATGTGACTTAAACTCGCTTTACTGAAGCGAATTTTCACAACCTGGCATTTAAAGTGAGCTTTGGGGCTCTCAAATAATCTCACAGGCATGTAAAATCTGATACTATATCTGCATGTAAGTATTCTGCTCTGGGATTTGGAATCCCAATTGGCAACCTGGGAAAACCATATTACTTACACTTGCTCAAATAGTCTCTAATTAGTTCTTCTGACCCTCTTGTATGCTAATCAATGGCCCATTACAGAACATTAAAGCTGAATTCTTTCCATTAAAAATGATTTCCTTGCTAGTGAACATGATCTAGGTTTAATGTACGATGTTGGTTAACATTAGATTGTTCTAATGTACAGTGAATGCTTTCCAGTATGAAGTGATTGTAACACTAATCAGGCTTTCTGGTTCAGTCAGTTAGCTGAGAGGGGGACGAGTCTTCCCACAGGGGTCTAAATATTGCTTATATTCTTAGTTTGTTTTTGGTCTATTACTTTTTGATCTAAAGAGCTGAAAGCTCTAATGTGAAATTGTATAATGAGCCTTGGAAAATTATGAGCCTAAAGAGACTTTTATATCACCTCATCAGGTCAATTTTTAAGTTTTATTTGGTTAGTGGTACAAACAGGCTGATGCCATAAGAACTTCTGGGATTCTGGCACGTTCCTCAGACCTTCCAAGGCCCCCTTGGCACCCAGTGCAGTGTCCCACATAGTAAGACTACATGGTAGATTAATATCATTAGATGATTCTGAGGGACTGGTCATTAATATTTCTGAAATGCTTATCTAATCAATCAATATACAAATATTTATTGGGCATCTATATGTGCCCAGAACTGTGCATGACAAGCCCTAAGGAAAATTTAAAAAATGCATTAATAAGGCTCCGTGAAACAATACCATAGGGATTAAATTATATTTTATTATTTTAGATACTTATAATTATCTTAGATTAGGAGTATCCCCAAAAAACTGGGCCATAGGCTTACTAACTACATGTGAATCAGAATGTTCACTAGGAGGTCAGGGAAGATTTTAATACAACAAGCACATTTTTTTTTTCCTGAGTTGATATGGTTGATATGGGAATTGTACTCACTAAACTAATATTTATTGAGCACCTGGCATGTGCCTAGCACCCTGCTAGGTTCTAGGCACATAGACAGAAAGTTATGACTGCCTTTCAGAAGAGCATGGTCACATGGAAAAGAGGGAGACATATAAACAAATATTCTGGTTAAATGGACTAAGCATCACCATAGCTGTTTTAGACAGACTGACCCCATATCCCTGCTGAGCTGGGCTTTGCTCATCCAGATGGAGAGGAAAGAAGTCTATGACTGGACAGGGATAGCAGATGAAGCCAAAGGAATTGGTCAAGGATGTTGAATAAATAGGAAAGTACAGGGAATAGGAAGTAGATGCAGGAAAGAGGAGGTACTTGTTGAGTGGTATGAGGTCTGGTGGAGCCTTGGGGACTTAGCACTCAGCATTGCAAGGGCTTCCTACCTGCTCTTCTTATTTTCAGCCTGAGCTCATGATTATCAAGGGCATTTTTTCTCAGAATATTGCCCATTTATACCCTCCTCTCCAAGGTTGCCCGATTTTTTAAGAAAATAAACCCAGCCTCCTCATTTTGGCTTTTGAGATCTTCTACAGTTTGACAGCAACATGCAATTTTGGCTCACAAAAATGGCATTTTTATATGTTTCAACCACTTAACTTTGTCTCTCTCTACTCCATAAATAGGCTCAACTTTAGTCAAGTTTGACTTCTTTATTGTATCTGTGTCTTTTTCAAAAATTCTGCTCATTACTAACAGCCCTTTATTGGACCTGACAGCCCTTTACTGGAGCTAACAGCTCCTCTATCATGTTCTTCCTGGTCCTCCTTCATCCCTGTCCACAGGGAGATTCTTCCTCACTTGAACCCACACTGTAACTTATTTCTCTCTATCGTGTCTTCTGTTTTATATTATTGTTATTTATGTACATGTATGCTTTTAATCTGTTTGATTATAAGAGAATCTTGTTGTACTCAACTTCTGGTCTTTTTTCTCCCTCTGCTTATGAAGCCAATGTCCATCTTGTCAGTTCAGATGAAAGAATGAATACTAGAGATCATATCACCCCAGGCACAGCTGGATCAATCAAGGAACCTATAGGAATGCAACTCCACTAGCTTACAAGGTGTTAATCAGCACCACCCTAAAGACAGAGTCACCAGATGTACCTAATGAAATCTCTAATGTAAAGAATAAACATATTTTTCAGATTCCAAGTCTCCTGAGATGGAAAAGACCTCCAGGGCACCAGAAGAAGTGGCACCAGAGCATCTACTAATATGACCTTATGGGCCCCCAATCAGTGGGTTCCACCTTCTCAGAAGATCTCTGCCCCAAATTTTGCCCTTAAAAACTCTCACTTCCAAGTCATCAGAGAGTTGGGGACTTTTGAGCATTAGCTCCCCATTCTCCTGGGTGGTGCCACACCAATAAATAGCCTATCTTCTTCACTGCAAAAGCTCAGTGTCAGTTTTTATTGGTTTGCTGAGCATTGAGTAGAGGAACTCTTGTTTGGAGCGGTTACATGTACAGCAATCTGCATAATGTAAGACCATAAATACCAGTTACAAAAGATAAAACTGAGTGCTGGATGGAGTTGATAGGGAGAGCCTTGAAAATCCCAGACAGAAGATAGGAGAGATGGGGAGATGTTCAGTTGTCATCTTCTGGAAGACTGATGGAAGAATCCCTCTTGCTCTCACTTTCTTCGTCTCTCATTCTCTCTGTCAGGTGTGTCTCCGTGTGTGTGTGTGTGTGTGTGTGTGTGTGTGTGTGTTTGAGGGTCTTCTAAATATTTAAATTAAGATTAGGAAGTCTCTCCTAAAAGCATTAATAGTTGCAACTATGCAAAACCATTATAACCTTATTTATTGTGTAATGAGATTGACAGCCTCATTTAAACATTGTGAATAATGCAAAATGCCTTTGTTGGGGATTCTACTATACAGTTTTCCAACAGTTTCAATTAATGAATACAAATTATTTTCAATGCCAGTGATTTCCGAGAATGATTTGACCCTAAAGATTTTTTTTGTTCCCCACTTGCATAATAAAAATTTTGTAAAGAAACATTTTATATACATATATATCTTAAGGAAATTATTTAGGAGCGCAGCAGAATATTTATGGATACAGACAGAAAATCTGAATTCAGTTCTTGTGTGATGAAAGATATGTATGAAAAAAGTAAAAGGAAACATGAGGAGGAAATAGAACAGCACATACATTCAAATAAACAGTGCTAATCTGTATCTGCTAACACATTTCCAGAGATAGCTAGCTTACTACTCATGGTGCTCTTTTCATACCTGTAGGAGATAAGCATTTTTTCAGATGTGGAAACAGGCCTATAAAGATCACGTAATATGTTCTCATTTTCTTTCTTGCTTGCTCTAGCTTTTGCTCTCTCTTTCCTCATTTAAAGAAAAACTCCGTATGAATGAAGAACTCACTAATCCATACTCATCCTCTATACTCTTGCTCTATTCTATTTGCTGGCCAACCTTTTAACCCCAGGGTCTACTCTAAAGTAGCGAATTGTTCAGAGGCAGACACTTATTTAAGTTAGGCAAAATTTCTTTTGTTTTAATCCCTTCTCTTTCTCTGCTTATTCTACCTAGCAGCTCTAAAATATAGTTACTGATCTTCATTGAATCTAGGCTTTATATCTATATTATTATTCCTGTTTTACTGATAAGTAAAATGAGGCCCAGAAAATTTATGAGACTTCCCCAAAGTCACTGGGATTCTGGGATTACAGGTTGAATTGTATCTCCCTACTCCCTGCCCCTCCACCCCTGCCTTCATTCATATCCTGAAGTCTGAATTCCTAGTACTTAAGCATGTGACCTTATTTGGAAATAGGGTTGTTGCAGATGTAATTAATTAAATTGAGATGAGATCATACTGGAGTAGGATGGGCCCCTAATCTAATACGACTGGAGTCCTTATAAAAGAGGGAAAACTGGGAACAGATGCACATCCAGGTTAATCACTGTGTGAAGATGAAGACAAAGATTGGGGTGATGCCTCTATTAGCCAAGGAATTCCAAAGATGGACAGCAAACCACTAAAAACAATGGGCGGGAGAGGCATAACACATATTCTTCCTCATAGTTCTGAAAAGGAACCAACCCTGCCAACACCTTGATTTTGGACTTCAAGCTTCTAGAGCTATGAGACAATAAGTTTCTGTTGTTTAGCTGCAGAGTAGATTAGAAAAAAAAGATTAGAGAAAGGAGATAGATTAGGAAAATTTCCTAAGTAGGCTTCTAGGCATGTAGAGTTTTAATATTTTAGGAAAACCTATAGGGGACTGACATGTTTTAGTAAAAACAGTTCTGATCAAAAGAGGCCATAGGAGGCTTCTCATGGTTTTTGTGGTAGACCCAGGTTATGCATCAGCCCAGGTCCACCTAGGTCCATCTGTCCTCAAACCCAGCTTCTACTATTTGCCTCTGTCCCTGGCCTGAGCAGCCCCAGCAATGTCACTAAGCAGGCTCGTGAGCCTCTGTGACAGCTACAATCAATCATTTCATCTCCTAACACCACCAATTGACTCAGCCTCCTCTGGAGCAAGGTCAGCCCCTGGCACAACCTTCACAGCTGCATGACACACAAATCTCTTTTAAAGCTGTCTGTGGCTTTAACAGTGTGTTTTAACTTGGTATGGAGGTACCTAAGCCTATCATGGTCTTTTAGCAGAGGATGTAAATACAAGGTGGATTAGTTGTGCTATACTGTGACTTTCATCCAGCATTGTCCTTGATACTCCAGTACTTCTCTAATGGGCCTATAAATAGAGTGACCATGGTGGCAGCAATGGAGTCTTAAGATGAGTTCAACAACAGGGTCTTCCACTTACTAAGGCAATCTAGCAACCAACACTGCGGAATGTACAATTCGGCAGCAGCTATGACTGGCACCCCTTGTAAACCACCATGTTTTGGGGGCCAGCCACATGATCACAGGTCAATTACATTGAACGCCTTCCATCTTGGAGAAGACAGTAACTCATCCTTACCAGAACTGATAATAGATTGAAGCATATGAATTTGTCAATATATGACCATTTTTGTGTGACATAAATGACAGTTTTATGTGGTTCAACAAAATGCATTATTCTGGATGTGGCTGTGGCAGACAGAATGATGCTCCTCCCTCCCCAAACACATCTATGTCCTAATTCCTGAAACCTATGAGTATGTTAGCTTACATGGTAAATGGGAATTAGAGTTGCAGATGGAATTAAAATTTCTCATTAGCTGACCTTAAGATAGAGAGATTATCCTGGATTTTCTAGATGAGCCCAATGTTAACTGGGTCCTTAGATGTGGAAAGGAGAACCAGAAAGATGGCAATGTGAGAAGGACTCAGCTCAACATTGATGGCTTGGAAAATAGAAGAAGGGGACCATGAGCCAAGGGTTGTGGGCAGCCTCTAGAAAGTGGAAAAGGCAAGGAAACAGATTCCTCCCTAAAGCCTCCAGAAAGGAATGCACCTTGCCAACACCTTGATCTTAGACCAGTGAAATCCATGTTGGACTTCTGATCTTCAAAACTGTAAGATAGTAATTTGTGTTGTAGATCACTAAATGTGGTGATTCATTATAGCTGCAATAGGAAACTAAAATAGTGGGATTATTTTTCTTCCCCGCAGTACCCATACCAGCATTACGTTCCAGTCCTTTACCAAAAGGCTTATCCATTGACACAATATCCCACACAATATTGCCTTGGGCTAAGAGATCTATTTTTTTTTTATTTTTTTTTTTTTGTAAGGGAGGTAAAATATTTGGCTCACTCCCCAGGTATTCATGTGTGTTCCTCGTAATTTACGAGTAGGAAACTTGATAAAATACGGAATAGCCTGTTGAAGGCTTATTTAGGACAATAGCTTAGGGGCAATTTTTGAGGGGGAAGGCCAGTATATTTGTTATACCTGCAACAAGTAGGTGGAGCCATGTCCCTGATAGCAAAAATATTTAGGATGAAGAATGAAAGGATAGGAATAGGATTTGTTTATTTTTATGACACTTTCATTCTCCCACTTACCTCTTATCCTAGAAAATTTAGGTTCTGTGAGGTTAGAACTGAAAGCTATAAATACTGCTTGGCCCCTATGTGGTTTCTGTGCAGTAGACCATGTCAAAAAAAGAATTACTCTATAGGCCGGGGTGATTGACCCTAACTACTCTTAGGATCCAGAGCTTCTACTACACATGAGAGCAGGAAGGAACATATGTAGAACTGAGGGGATTTATTGAGCCTTTTCTTGGTGCTTGTGTGTCCTACAATTGTGAACGGGCAATTGTAGCAATCACAACCTGACAAAGATAAGGAAATTAGAGCTCAGACCCTTCTAGAAGGAAGGTCACCCACTCAGTAAGAAATACAGACCAGCTCAAGTTCTGGTCAAGGATGAAAAAAATTGAAATGGATAGGAGAAGAGAGATATGATACATGTCAGTATGGCTATAGGATCAGCCAAAGCAGCTGGGAATGTAGCTTGGGTTGTTAACCTCTTCCAGTTGTTTTAGGAGATGGCAACTGGCACAATCTTGGATGACTGGATTTGTATGTCCCCTCTGGGGGGAGAAGTGAGGGCACCTTGTTTACATATAAGATCATATATTATTAGAGGGTGAAAGCAGAACTGAGCTGCACTGAATGAGCTTTATCAGACTCAGTCAGTTGTGTCCCCACATCAGCTTGCCTCATCACCCCAACCTCAGGGAGTTGCCTTACTTTCTGTCCAGGTGGGTCCAAGCAACAGCTCACACCATACCCTGCTGCAGTCTTAGTCACCTTATTTCCTAATACCACCAATTGCTTACAACTTCTCCAGGAGATGAGGGCTGAGCTTCTACACAAATGTCATGCCACCCATTGCGATGGGGGGAGCCACAGCAGCTGTAGTGTTAGGTCCTACTGAGTGGATACCTAGAGGCTCCAATTTCTCCAGTGGCTGTCCTGAGGGATCCAGTAACCAAGATGGAAGTATGGGAAAGTTAAAGTCCAAGAGATGGACTTTGGCCAGTGAGAGATGGAAGATTATCTGCTCGCCTTTCCTTCCTTTCCCATAGATCTTTCCTAGCAATGCTTTCATACTGCCTCGTGGAACTGAAAAATTCCCTGGATTTCTTTGAGAAGCTGCGCCAGTTCCATAACAGATCATCTTGTATTTGCTTTTCTTTTTTTCTTGGCCTCCTCTTCTTGCTCCTTATCCTTCCCCTCAATAAAATGTTTGCATTTATGCTCTGCCTTAAACTCTGATTTTTAGAAAACCTGGGCTAAGATATTGCACTTGAGACATGTTGAAGACTTGGACTACATGAGTCACAATGCAGATGGCAAAGAAGGGTAGATGCATGAGATAATTAGGGAGATTAAATTCTTGCATTTGCTATTGCATTGGATTGGACTTGGAGAGCTGAGTGAAGGTAAGGGAGGCGATCATGAAAACTCTGAAGTTTATATCAGTGGCAATGACTGTAATGATGCATTAACTGAGGTTTCAAATATTAGACGTTTGGAGAGAAGGTAATGAGCAGAATTTTGAATTCATTCTGCTTGATATAGCTGTGGGACAGCCAAGTGTTGAAGTCTAGGAGGAAGTTGGAAATGTGTTCATGGAGCTAAGGCAGTGGCTTTGGTAAATGAAAGGTTGAGGTCAGCTCACTACAGTGTAAATTTTTTATACACATAGATTTTTTACGGCCACATTTCTGGCAGACACGTCGGTGTGTTTCAGCAGTGAATATAACACCTTTTGGAAAATAAATCATCCAACAGCATTTATTTGAATGTCCCATGCCCTAAAACATTTTAACACTCCTGTCATTTATTTCTTCCAAATCATCTATCATTTATCCTTTCCTGGCTAAGACCACATTTATCCACAGGGCTGGCTATGATGCGCTATCAGAGGACCCAGTAAGGCTGCCCTGTCTCAGGAAACATCTCTCCACTGCCTTGCTCAAGCTTGATATTCACAATTAGTGATTTTACTATTGAAATGAAAGATGTAATTCATCAAAACTCTGTAGGTCATTAGTGGGTTTGGAGAGACTGAGAGTAATAGATTCTTCCTGAGGGAAGATTTTTATTGTAAAGAGAGGTATGTGTGTGTGTATGTGTGTTTGGGGGGGGGAGAAAAGAGGGTGGGGAAAGAAAGAGAGAGAGAGGAATATCATGAATGGTGTAAAATAGTGGTTCTATTTAGTGCTTCTATTTAATGGTTAAGACCTCCGGCTGCCTGGGTTCAGTTCTAGCTGTGTTGCCCCTGGTTCCATCACATTGGAAAAGTTGTTTTCCTGAGATTCAGTCTTGCTGCATCTATAAAATTAAGCATAATCACAGTAAATGCCTGTAGGGCTTCTGTGTGAATTAAATGAGAAAACAGATGAAAAGCACTTAGTGTATAGTAAGCTCTTAATAATTATTAATAATATTTTTGAAGTATGGATTGTGAAGCCAAGGACAAACATTACCTACTTTTTAATACTGTCTGGAAAAGGCCTCTTTGATCATGTATCATCACTTGTTAGTGGATTTAAATTTGGGACCCAATTTTTTCTCTTAATCCATTTACTGTATAATTTAAATAAATAAATTGATTCCAAGCACCCCTTACTCCCACCCCAGTCGAAGTCTCATCCACCTGCCTCGCTTCTTGGTTCGCTGAGAAAGCAGCTTCTCTTGTCGTGTTCACCCATCTACTTGGAAGTTGTACTGTCTGCTTTACCTACAAAATACATCTTAAAATTTTCACCTCTCATCATCTACACAGCCTTGACAATGGCAGTGACCTCCTGATGGACTCTGATTTTCATTTTTTGCCCCTACCATCTGTTCTCCTCTCAATACAGAGACCATATTGAGAATATGGTTTTGATTAGATCAAAATCCAAGTTCCTACACATGGCCTCTAAGCCCTTCCATTATAGATTCCTGCCACATCTCCCACCACATAATGCATCACAAACGTGTGTTCACAAGCAATATCCCTCCTCTGATAGCTACCACAACATCTTCTTCATTTTCTTCATAGCTCTTGTGCCACATCTTTTTGTAATTATCTTGTTTATTGTTTAATTTGTATAAACCTCTCTCTTCTTTAAGGGCTTCATGAGCCTAGATGCTTTATTCCTATCTTGTTTATCTTTGAATCTCTAATGTTAAAAGAGTCTGGCATAGAGAAGTTACACAACAAAGATCTGTTTCATAAATGGATGAATGAGTGAATGGACACAGGACAAATATTGCCCATCCACGTCTCTCTGACTAACAACATTGGAAAATGAAGTGAAAAAGAAGACCACCCACATGATAATAAATACAAAGTGTCTCTGTGCCTGTAGGTAGTTGAAAAGAAGTAGAAGTGAAGGTTTTAACAGCTGAGAAAGCAGAGCATAAGACTAGTGAACACATTGTTTTTGTTTGTTTACCAGGGATTATTCCAAGAAATTTAATCATATTAACTCAGCTGTCACTAGAACCTCCCAGAGTAGAAGCTGTTATTCACATCCTTACTTTATAGATGAGGAACAGTCACAAAGGAGTTGAGTAAGTTGATGCTCAAGATCACACAGTTAGCAAGTGTCAGGACAGGCTGTGAATCTAAGCAGTCGTTGTTCCAGAGCCCGTGCACATGCGCACCCTACTGTCGGACAGTCGGAAGTAGTCTAACAGGCTCATCAGTGTGACACTGACGTGATATGAAGAAAACAAGGACCATATCTCATAAATGTTTATGTACACACCAGCACTTAATCCATTGCCTTACCTGTGATCGTTGTGTATCAAACTGAATCAGATATTGAAGTCCCTGAGAATGTCATCAGGGCAGGTGAGGCAAGAAAGGCCCTAAGCTAGACCTTAAAAAATCAACAGATTAGTTGGGAAAATGTTCTAGAGGTTGGAAAAAAAAAAAGATGATTAAATAAAAATGGGGAGCATTGTGATAATAAATACAAATAATAGAATTTTTATGGAATCCAGAAAAAAAAAAGTAGGGTGAGAATAAATGTGTTTCCAGGGAAAGAATGACATTCAAAAGAAAGAGGGTAACTTTACTAGAGAACACAAATATGTGATTAAATTGGCAAACATAACCGTTCAGTGGAGAGGAATGACTCACTAGGCTGCATAGTTCGATGAAAATATCATCTCTTGAGGCCATGTGATTTTCATTTCTCTGATTCCGTATTTACCAAGTAAACTTTGAATTTAAATTCAGTTTCTCAATGTCTCCTAGCATGGATAAGAAACATAAAAACCGAAAACACAAACAACCTGTCTGCTTTAAAGCAAAAATTTTCCTGGGAAATTATTAGACTTTCTCTGGATTATCAATTCAAGCCATGCTGCTTGAGCCCTTTGGAAGGAACTCTTCCAGCTGTGATTGTGGTGTGAAGATGATTGGAACGTCCTCCCTGCTCTTGGCTTACCTATGAGGTTGTGAGTGTGCTTGCTTTTGGTGTAAATGTGGGCCTCATTGTCACCTGGGGGAGGTGACCACTAAAATCCTCCATCTGTAGCAGTGGAGGGTCAAATACTGGATCCACACGGCTTTGTAGTCATGTATCTCCACCTTAAATGCCCATTGTTCTGAAAGGAAGGAACTTCCCTTTCAGACAATTGGCTCCTTTGGCCACCTTCGACCTTGATCCTCCTTTTCTCTCCTGTGAACTAGTACTGATCTGGTGAACCAGCAGTGGACATTTCCCCAACTGAAGACTAAGCTGATGCCTGACCTTCCATGAGAGCGACATCCTGTAATATGGGTGTTCTGATCTCCTTTTTGGTTGTGGCCTTGAGAAAACTTAAGAGATAAACATTGTGTGATCTTGGCAATAACTTGGAAGATTTTTATTATTTATTTGCATCAAAAGGCCACAGAAGAATAAAGCATTTAAGCCTGTTTTAAGAGCACTCATTTTCAATAAAGAATTATGTAGCATGATCTCTCTCTCTTTCTCTTTTTATTCCCTCCCTCCCCCCAGCCCCACACGCTTCCTCCCAGCATATCATTACATAACCACACTTCCCACGTGGGGTGAGGACTGGAGAGGGGAGCATGGAGATAACATTACCTTGAAAGACTTAAATAAACTTGTTTACCACTGTGACCTTCGCCCTTTGTCCTAGTTCCCAGCTCCTAACATCTTATGACTTTTAGCATCACCCCATAAGCTTTGGTTGTGGGTCCCTCCCAGAGCTAATGTTAATAAGCGGACATAAAAATACTCACAGTTACATAGATCTTTTTTTAATAAATTTTTTATTCTGAACTAATTATAAACATACAGAGAAGTTGCAAAATTAGTACACAGTTCCCATATACCCCTCCACCCAGCCTCCTCTCATGTTAAGAGTTTACATTTTAAATTTTATTTTTTTATTTATCAGAGAGATAGAGAGAGAGAGCACAAGCAGGGGTGGTGGCAGGCAGAGGGAGAAGCAGGCTCCCCGCTGAGCAAGGAGCCCACTGTAGGACTCAATCCCAGGACCCTGGGATCATGACCTGAGCTGAAGGCAGATGCTTAACCGACTGAGCCACCCAGGTGTCCCTGTTCAGAGCTTACATAACCACAGTAACAATGATCAAAATGATGAAATTTACATTGGTACAAGACTTTTTACCAAACTAAAAACCTTATCCTAATTTCTTTTTTTTCATCAATCTTATATAATACACAGTGCTCCTTACATCACGTGCTCTCCTTAACACAATTACATAGACCTTAAATATGAACACATTCTAAGACAAAGGGAGTGGAGTTTACCCCAGGATGGGTGTTTAAGAGCTAGGATCTACAGGCCGGGTGGCTAGAACACTGCTTTACACTCTTGCATCTATGACCTTCACCCCCATGCCTACCTGTCAAGGCCTCACCTCCTCCTCCTCCGGCCTTGACTGAAATCATCGAGCTACATATGAGGCTTTTTTCCTTCCCACCCCTTTTCTCCTCTCTTCTATTACTTTTTCATAGTTAATGTCTATGTGGAACTAACTTACTGCACTGTTTTTCAATTCGTACTCCCCAAAGTCTCCTCTGGAGTCATAAAACCATGAATAAGAGGAATTAGCAAACAGAAAGCCTATGATTTTAGAGTATCTGGGGTAAATGGGAATATAATTAGGCTGGTGCTGGTTTACAATTAGGAGAGGGATTATATCTGCCTTTACTCACTATCTCTGAAGGTAACCTGGAGAAATATGACTAATTTGGGGGAGAATTATCACGTTCGCCCATAGCTCTAGGTCAGGCTCTCTCTCCCTGAGCTGTGGTAAACCTACAGGCCCCTTCTTACAGAGAAAGCACCAGCTAGCACCCCTGCTGCTTTATAAATGCTCTCTCCAACCTGAAGGGTTTGTGCTCACAGCACAGTGCCATTTTCATTTAGAAATGGGCTTCCAATTGTGTTGACACACCTCATTAGCTAAGCCCTACCTCTTAAGTCAGGGACTTTTGTACAGTTGTTAAGTACGGGAGGAAGAAAAAAATAACAAGGAAAGGGAGAAAAGCATCATTCTTCACCTAAATAAATAAGGGAGGACAATGTTCTTTATTCCAAGTCCCTTGCAACATGTAATTCTAAACTTTATTATTGTTGTTGCTATTGTTTTCCTCTATTTCACCTTTCTTCCTTCCCCCCCCGCCCCCCGGGGCAGGAAGTCACATTAGCTGTGGATGAGGAGGGTGAGGTTAGATCTGGGTTGTGCTTTTGAGAATTATAGAGAGATGGCTCAATATTGCTTTTCTCTCTATGGCTTCCACCGCTGTGCATTCTCTTCATTGTCAGGTGTGCCATTTGGAAGTACTCAGTAGAATTTATTTAAATGTTTTATTTTATCAGCCTCTGCTGAGGGCATATTTGGCACTTTATTTTACTTATTGGTTTATTCGATGAGTTGTTTCTCAGTTGTCTAAGGGAATATGTGTCCTGGTAACTACAGCAGGTGTTTAAACGTTTGGCAGGGCTTGTCACTTGGAAGAGAACCAACCCAGCTCGGGCCACATCCTGGGGTAGTAAATTTCGGCTCCACTGTAGGTTTCTCTTGTTCGTCGATGATTTACATGTCAGGAAGAGCATCTAGGAGGTTCTATTGAGTTAGATGACTCTGCCGTCCTCAGAAATATTTAATGAACCAATTCTCATGGTAAGACCAGGCTAGAGACAATTGCTCATTCCTTTTGCTCTTTTTCTTCCTGTTTCTTTCTAGGTGCTTTCTTGAGAAAGAGAATTGCATCATAAACCTGCGGTGTGTAATTAATATGTGATACTTGCCTTTTTCTGGACACTTTTGTGTATTTGATGATTAGCTTTTGCTAACAGCAGAAAGAGGAGGGAGAATGTCAAGTGAGAGAAGCTACTGCAAAGGCTTTATGTAACAAACCATATCGTCAAACATTACCAGAAAAAACACAGCTGCAGAATGGTGGCAACATGCAGGGCAGAAAAGCACCAATGGCCACCAGAGATAACAACATACATTTAATTTCCTTGAAGTTCTTTATTTACAGGTTATGGTTCTGCAAAGCATATTCTGGAACTCTCTTTGGGTAAATTGATAGTTTTTAGAGCCAGAACATTCTTCTTAGTAAACTCAGTGGCCCTCTTCCCAGGTTTCATGGAATTATTTTTGTTTTAGCTCTCATTTTATGTCCTTTTCATTTGACCTATTTTTAAGCTGTAATCTTGCTTCATTCTAATTATTGGCTGTCTTGAATGATTTTTCCAGAGATGTCAAAGGATGATTCTAGTTTTGAAATGCACCACTCCACCTAAAACAATCAGCAAGTAGCCCACTGCCTGAAACATGTATCCTATTCTATTCAAAAACATTTCCTACAGTTTGGGAACTGTGTTAAAGTCTTTACTCACTCATTTAAGACATGGAGATACCACAATCATTCTAGTCAGTCTCAAATTATGCTCTGGAAAAATTGCCCTAGTGTTCCCAAAGCTTGAATAACCGTAATAATCAACTTCTTGAAAATACAGATTCTTGCCTGGAATTAGACTGGTTTGGACCAGAATGTCCAGGGTGTATGGAGTTGAACCAGACCAAAGAAGGTCAGAACCAAGAGTCCAGAGACATACCAAAGCTTCTAGAACACAATGGTAACCAGATGATTGGTCTAGACTCGGGAAGACGAGAATGTGAATATGAAAAGAGAATTTAAAATTGGGAGATGATGCCAAGGAGAAAAAATAGCTGGCATATGAAGCAAGATGAGACGGAATCCCATGTGTCTCCCTAAGCAGAGACAGAGTAGGTAGTTACCACGGGGCCTGTCTCTATAGAGACATCTGGCAGAGATCCAAAGAAACAGCTCTTCAGACATTCAGTAGTAGATGTCAAGAGCCTCCATGCAGGGATGGGGCACAAACTAGGTGTAAGACCAGGTGATAAATATAGCTCAGGGATAGGAACCCAGCCCAACAGAAACTTGGTTGCACTCATCACAGTTGACATTGTGAAAGCAAACAACCTGATTTAACATGGCGATAAAACATCTCAAATATGAGCCCTTAAATTCCTTTTGCCTAAGGCCTGGGCTGGTTGTATTGTATGGGGTAAGTCTCAGCCCATAGGTGAGGACTGAGTGTACATTTTCCCAAGCGATACTCTGCTCCACAGGGCGAGAGCCAAGCACATCACTGCAAACTCCAGGGAGGTATGGGGAAAGAGTGGGTGAGAGACTGGGGCCATGATTTGCAGAAAGGCAGCCTTGGGAAACAGTAGAAGTCAGCAAGCATGGAAACTGTCCTTTGGTGACACATCAGTCTTTTTTCTTCCTACCCTCACCAGCTCTCTGTGCCTCTCACCCATTTTTCTTTCATCTGTTGACATATGCTCCCCAAATAATGTACTTGTGTGGAAGCGTATCTTCATTGCCCTGGGGAAGTATTATATACATTTATTAAGTGGGAACAGAGCTATATGTAATAAGCCCCCCCCTTTTAATGGAAAACATGACTTTTAAGGTAGAGACAGTAGTGAAGCCTGCAACCCCATCACTGAATTACTGTCGGAAGGAAGAATCCAGCCTCTGGCACCTCCGCGGGGCTGGGAGAACCGCTGGAGCCAAAACTGAGAAAACTTCATGTTTTGTAACCCACAGCAGTATTGATTATTCTCTGCTGCCTTCTGTGGGAACCAGAAATAATTGCAGCAAGAAGGCTGGCCAGGGGCATGTGGAAAAAGAGGTTTCCAAGTAGTTGAAGAAGCACCAGGGAAGGGAGTAGCTATCGACTGGGACCTCCAGGTCCCAGGCTGCCTATTGCAACCTGCCTTTTCCTCCATTTACCTTTGGCCAGTGTTGATGTGGAGTAATCGGGAACGTTTCTCCATTCCGTTATCAAGCAAACTCCAAAGGGAAGTCTTCCCAGACCACCTCCTGGTTGCTCTCATTTCTAAATTTTTAGCTGGTGACTAGAGTTACTACGAGGTGGGGACCTGGTACCCAACGACTTAAATAATGCATATTTATTTATATCTTTGAATAAGTTTTTTTTTTTTTTTTTTTTTTAAGGCACTTACTGTTCTAAGAACTGTCACAGTGAAGCTGAAGGGGGTGAGTTTGGGCTGGAAAGACAGTTTCTGTTTCGTGAGTTTAAATTAAATCCTTGGCATTATAAAACATTATAGATACATTACCATTGTCGATTGTGTACCGTTCGTGTGTTTTTGCTATTGCATTATTCAGAATTAAGTTAAAAATTCTTTTTATTGTGTCTTAATGTTTCTAGGATGTGGACAGATCAATATTTCTAGCCTGTGCACACACTCTACCTAAGGGCTGTGAGTCATATTTGCTTTGAAAGAAATAGCACTTAAGGACTGTCAGTCAAGTCAGTTGTAAGAAACATAGAACTCTTTAAGAATTACTCTGCCTCCTCCTCATATCTAAATATAGCTAACCAGTTGCAGTGCCTAAGAAAGATAGCTAAGCTGTATTTAAAAACGGGTGCAATTGCAATTAATCAATGCAAATAAATAATGCAAGGTCTTTTTACCTATATGTATCAAATATAGAATCTTTATTAAATTAACATTTATGTAACAGTATGAGCAAGGCATATTTGTAAGGAAGTGACCCAGTTTACTAAAGTCATTTGTATGTCAATATTATAGTATTTTGTTTTAATAGGTCCCTATGCCCTGGCTGGGAAAACACTGGGCAGTGTGTTCACACACTGGGCTGGGAATGCTAGTCTCCTTTTGGCCACTGCTTAACTGCATGACTTTTAAAAAATTACTGCCTTCATTTCTTCCTTCCCAAGGTCTGAATCTCCTTTCAGACTACAGGTTGAGGACAACTATTGAGAATTGACTGTATATTTTCAGATTTACTTGCTTGTCCCTATGAGAAGTTGGCATTAATATCGTACAGCTTGATAGAGAAGAAATCCTCTTTTAGCACTAAAACTGGCTTGCCTAATTCAGATCAGCTTACTGTTCCTGAGAGTAAATAAAAGCAAAATTGTCCCTTTGGTAGCTAAGAGACAAATAACGTAACAACTATTTATCCAGTGACTACTTACCTTAGGCCCCTCACTATGTTACTTGTGTGTATATTTAATCTTCTCCCTGAGTGAGCTTCCATTTACCTACCACATAATCTATATTTGCAAAGTGACATTTGGATTCTTCTGGCATATTACTGCCACGGGTGCCAATAAAGGAACCATACTGTGCCCTAATATCCCTGATTATATTTGTATCAGGGTCTGTAGAGGTTGTATCAGCAGACGGAACAATGGACTGTACCATTAAATTAGCACAATTTTGCAGCATTGCCTGGCAGACTCTCACACTTAATCCAAGAGGTTATTCAACCCTATCCAATATGATTACTCTATAAATATTTGCCCAAGCTCAGCACCAGCCGTTATATCACTAATCACACGCAGGTTTGTTAGAGCGAAGACCCCCAGCGTCAGCAATTTGAAAAACAAAGCTAATTAGTTTTGATTTAGGGATGGGAAGACTTACTAAGTTGAAAGTGAAGAGTTCGCATAGGATAGCGGCTATTTAGGACACATATGAAGGTGAAAGATTTACTTTTGTTTGCATAGGATTTTGAGAAGGAATGGAAAGACTGTTAGGCTAAGGATATGGCCATATGCGACAAGACCCAGTGATGATGGCAGTGAGGTTGGGCCAAGAGAACAATCACCTTAAAAATGCTACTGCAAGTAAATACCCATTAAATAAATAGTGTACTTTCTATGCAACCAGGTTTAGACAAGTCCCTGGCTTCCCCTTCCAAACAGATCACTGATCCTAAACCCCTCCAATAGGAGAATTCTGGTACTAACAACAGTGTTGACCCATAAGGTTTGATTTGTGGGGAAGGTAGCAAAGGAAGACTTTACCCCTATATCCCTCAGCTACTAGTCTCTTATGGTACTGAGGTTATTATTATTATTATTATTATAGTGTTTGCATCCTTTAAAAAATATTTTGAATTGCAAAAATTTTCCTTAGTAACATATATCTTTATTAGCACCAAATAACACAGTATTACTTATTCCAGTTTCTGGAAAGGCACTATCAGTCAATGGAAAGACCTCTATCCTGAGACATGAAACGAAGAGAACTAACATTAATTGAGCCCTTACATTGGGTCAACCACTGTGCTACCCTCTTTAATACACTTTCATTTCATTCAATACTCAGAACAATTTTATTTGGCAGGGCCCATAATATCCCCTTTAAGGATGAGGACACTGAGACTCTATGGGTTTAAATGACTTAGCTATGGTCGTTTCACACTGTCTCCCATTGAAAACCAGATTCTTCTACTCACAGTTGGGATCTTGGGTAAATTGTTTCTCTCTTTGGGGTCACTTGCCTCCTCTGTGGAATAAGAGGAGCAAGTGAGATCACTGGTCTTTCAGCTTTTTTGATTAAACTACTCTATCAGTAAAAAAAAAAAAAAAGAGCATTTACCCTCTAGCTTATATGTATTATAAGATATATATATATGCACACACAAATATATGCTATTAAGAACCCATTCGCTAAATAACAAGCTCATTTTTTTTCTTAAATTTTACATTTAAAATACATAAAATATAAATCCTAACATATTTCTTCTTCAACTGAATGAATCAAAACTCCTGTGCACCCTACTTTGGAAACTACTGGACTAGATGATCTCCACATGTTCTGAAAATCTACGCTTCTAGGTTGTCTGTTCAGTTTTGCAAATTACAGAAAGAACGCGTTGATAAAAATCTTACTGCCATAGGTTAATTACAACAGAGGAGCCAGGAAGAACTAGAAAAACTAGGTCAGGAAAGTTCAGTTGCAAGCAGTGAATGATGTAATGTGGAGAAACTAGGAACTCAATAAATAGGGAACGAGTAAGGATCAAAGGAGGTTACGATTAATAAAAATAGTCATAATAGTGATAGCATAGTAATAGCAATAGCATCCTTTCTATGTTCTAGGTGCTGTTTAATAATTTTGCGTGTGTTTATTTATTTATTTAATCATCACATTCCTATGAAGTAGGAATGAACTATTATTATATCTGAATGAGAAGTAGAGGAGAAAATATGGAACAGAGAGGTCATGTAACTTATCAAAGGTCATATATCTAATAAATGGCTGAACTGAAATTCAAACCTAGTCACTTGGTCTAAAGAATGAGCTACAAAAAGAAGCAGAGAGGACAAAAGATCATAAAAAAAATTGTTAAGCCTAAGTGGATATTTGTTCATTGTCTTGTTAGAAGCCAAGACTCCCTACATCCTTCCTAAAACCATTCCTCATTTCCCAGTCAACATTTGGATGAGGTTCTCTTTCATCCCCAATTCTGGAGGCAGACCCACACAGCGGTTGTATTAGTTCTCCAGGGTTCTCCAGAGAAACAGAACTAGTAGGATAGATGGATAGATAGATAGATAAATAGAATAAAAGATAAGTAGATTTATTATAAAGAATTGGCTTGTGTGAGGATGGAAGCTGGGAAGTCAAAATCTTCAGTGTGGGCTGGCAGCTTGGAGACTAAGCAGAGCCAATGGTGCAGATGAAGACCACGTGCAGTCTGCTGGAGGATTCCTTCTTGCTCTCAGAGGCTGGACTTTTTGTTCTTTTCAGGTCACCAACTGATTCGATGAGGCCCACCCACATTATGTAGGACAGTCTTCTTATTCAAGGTTCACAAATTTAAATATTAATCTCATCCAAAAACACCTTCCACGTTGACACATTAAAATTCACCACCAAGGCAGTGTTAAGTTATCCAGTGTATTTTATCTACCTCATTTCAGAGATGGATGTGTGGCCCAATTAACACCAATTAGGGTCAGGAAAGCTTACCTCTATGACTTCATACATTTCTGGAGACAGGACTACCTTGCAAACATGAGGGGAGAAGTTGCCTAGAATGCAGCCAACACCAAGCAAGCAAAGCTGAGTAATGGGGAGACTCCAAATTCATTCCATAAAACTTGATCTAAGCCATTAAAGAAACTAGATGTACCTGTGGACTAACCAATTATGTGAGTTAATAAATCCCTTTTAATTGAATTTGCTTTGGGTATTCTGATACTTGGAACGTAAAAAATTCTAACAAATGTATAGAGAGAACTAGGCAGGAGAGGAGCCCAAACTTCTTGAAATCAACCTCGGGTCATAGGCAGCTACCACGTTGTTTCATAAGAGGACAGCTGACTATTAGATCTGGAATAGCATCGCAGACATTTTCATATATTTCTAGGTGCAGAGAAAAGCCTGGATGACCCTTACTGCCAGATAACTCTTGCCTACTTCAGGGTTTCACCTAAGTCTCACTTAATGACTAATAAATAAAGAGAAGGATGTGATCACCCATGAATGAGATCAAAGGCAGAAATATGGAAGGATGTGTGACTAAAATTATCCTAATATACTCTATAAAATAATTCATCTTAAACTCTAGCGAAAAATAATCTTGCAAGAATCACCTCTACAAATACTTTACCTTTTTTTTTAAATCCAGGTCAATCTCTGTGTATTTCTTTAAATTTTTTTTCTATTTTTATTGAGAAATAATTGACATACATCACTACATAAGATTAAAGTATACCGCATGATGGTTTGATTTACATATATTGGGAAATAATTATCACGATAGGTTCGGACAACACCCATCTTCTCATTATAGATACAACAAAAAGAAAAAGAAAGGGAAAAGAATTTTCTCCTCATGACAAGAACTCATAGGATTTATACTCTTAACTTCTCTGTATATCATACAGCGGTGTTAGCCACGGTCATCATGCTGTACACTACATCCCTAGTACTTATCTATCTTTTGACCCTTTTCCTCCAATTTCCCTTCCTTCCACCCTCTGTCTCTGGTAGCCACAAGTCTGATCTATTTTTCTATCGGTTTGGTTTTTGTTTGTTTGTTTGTTTTTAGATTTCACATATAAGTGAGATCATACAGTGTTTGTTTCGAGTGAGTGTTTGCATTTCCTTTGGATATATTTCCAGAAGTGGAATTGCTGGATCATAGGTAGTTTTATTTTTATTTTTTTGAGGATCCTCCATCCTGTTTTCCATAATGGCTACACCAATTTGCATTCTCACAAACAGTGCGCAAGGGTTCCCTTTGCTCCATATCCATACCAGCATTTGTTATCTCTTGTCTTTGTGAAGATGGCCATTCTAACAGGCATGAGATGATATCTCATTTGTATTTCCCTGATGACAAGTGATGTTGAGTATCTTTTCAAGTACCTGCTGACCTTTCATATATCTTCTTTGGAGAAATGCCTATTCAGATCCTTTGCCCATTTTTAAATTGGGTTATCTATTATTATTTTTGTTATTGAGTCATATGAGTTGTTTATATATTTTTTTCTTTAATCTCTTATCAGATACATATTTTGCAAATATTTTTTCCCATTCTGTATGTTGTCTTTTCACTTTGTTTATGGTTTCTTTTGCTGTGCAAAGCTTTTTAGTTTGATGTAATCCCACTTATTTATTTTTCATTCTGTTACTTACGCTTTCAGTGTCATATCCAAAAAATCATTACCAGGACCCATGGTGAGGAGTTTATTACCATGTTTTCTCTTAGCAGTTTCATGGTTTCAGATCTTGCATTAAGTCTTTAATACATTCTGAGTTAATTTTTGTGAGTAGTGTAAGATATAGGTCCAGTTTCATTTTTGGACATGTGGATATCCAAATATCCCAACATCATATATTTAAAAGACTATCTATTCTCCATGGAGTATTCTTGGCTTCCTTATCAAATACT
This sequence comes from Phoca vitulina, assembly GCF_004348235.1. Classification (NCBI taxonomy): domain Eukaryota; kingdom Metazoa; phylum Chordata; class Mammalia; order Carnivora; family Phocidae; genus Phoca; species Phoca vitulina. Next base: position 5,004,109 of record NW_022589767.1, read on the forward strand.
AGCTGACCAGATATGCTTAGGTTTATTTCTAGGCTCTTGGTTCTATTTCATTTGTCTATTTGTTCCTTTGCCAGTACCACACTGTTTTGATGACTGTAGCTTTACAGTATAGCTTGAATCAGAAAGTGTGAAGCCTCCTGCTTTGTTCTTCTTTCTCAGGATTACTCCTGGAGTCTTTTGTGGTTCCATATAAATTTTAGGAGTGTTTTTCTCTACTTCTGTAAAAAATGCTATTGGAATCTTGATAGGGATTGCATTGAATCTATAGATGTCTTTTGGTAGTATTGACATTTTAACAATATTAATTTTTCCAATCCATGAACCTAGGGTACTTTTTCATTTATTTGTACCTTCTTCAATTACTTTCATCAATGTCTTATAGTTTTCAGCACAGAGTTTTTTACACCTTCTAAGTTAAATTTATTCCTAAGTATTTTATTCTTTTTGATGTTATTATAGATAGTATTGATTTTTCTTCTCAGAAAATTTGTTGTTAGTGTAGAGAAATACTACTGATTTTTATATGCTAAGATGTTAATTTTGTATACTGAAACTTTATTGAATTCATTATTTAGATCTAACAGTTTTTTGGTTGAGTCTTTAGGATTTTCTCTTATATAAAATCATGTGATTGGCAAATAGAAACAATTTTACTTCTTTTCCAATTCTGCTAACTTTTGTTTCTTTTTCTTGCCTGACTGCTTTAGGATTTCTGGTACAATGTTGAGTAAGAGTGGTGTGACATCTTCTTGTTTTTCCTGATCTTAGAGAAAAGCTCAGTCATTTGTTGTCTTATACCATTACTTTGTAGACTTGGGTGCATGAAAGAAAAATAGAAAGACGTATATCACTTCAATAATTTTTAGAAGACCAAGACAGAATGTACTCTGGGATTTTCCCTATGGATTGGGCAAGAAAGAGAAAGCAGAATAATGGAAAAATCTAAATGTGTTGCTCAGCTTGGAGGTGGTAAGTTTAGAGATAGGCACATGGAAGCTGGAGTGCTTTCAACTTCAAAGTCAGGCCAAATATGAAATAGACAGAAAAGATGTACCTTCAGGTTCAAACAAATCTTCACTGTCTGTCAAAAGAAGAGCAATGTAGCAATGAGCATCTGGTCAGATAACAGGCCAGGTACTAAAGACAAGTCTTGGGAAATCAGAAAATAACCATTGTAACCATTGAGTAACAGACATTTTTGGCAGGAAGCCTTCTCTAAGGTCTGGAATGAAAGCAAGACTCTAGACATTGAAGACTAGCAAAGGGTAAGGACTCAAGAATTCAAATGAGATGTATGTCACAATCCAGAATTGAATCAGAGAAATGTCACACTCTAAAATAATTGCAATCAGGAATTAGGACAGTATGACATAACAGCAAGAACCTTAGATTTAGAAAATGTAGGTTCTAGTTACCAACTGATTTATCTTGACAGATATTATAACCGCTCTGTGCCTCAGTTTACTCTCTGGTAAAGTAAGAGGATTGGACAAGATGAACCCCAATATTCCATGAGAGTGATTTAGGGATTTCCTAACCAAGGAAATACACATTTGTCCTAATCACTAGAGATTTAGGACCATCTGAGAAACCTGTACCTTGGTGTAAATTATTTTAAATTGTAAGGTTCTGGGTAAGATTTCATTTAAAAACAGAATTATACTTAAAAAAAAGTTTGAAAACCTCTTGAACTGATGCTACTAGAGTTTGTTTCATTATATGAACATGAGAACCAAAATCATTTCTCCTTCCTGCAAATAACCCTAGATGATAAGTGTTTTGTATTTTATTGATATCATTTGAGAGTATTTTGTGAAAAAAAAAAAGCCTAATGTACCTTTGGCAAGGAAAGTAATCAAATATTTAAATTTCTGATCAAATATATTTATTATTGTATTTTACATTAAAAATAATACATACTATGGCAGACAGTTTTCAAAAGTAGAGATAAGTAAAAGGAAGAAAATAGAAATCATACAGATGCCTTTAGGCCAGAAAAAACAATTACCACCATTTTGTTTATTTCCTTCTAGTCCCTGTGTGTGTGTGTGTGTGCGCACACACACATTGTTTCTCAATGTGGGGGCCCTATATTTATATACTGCATATTTAAAGGTGGGTTAAAATAGACTAGTGGGAGTGTTAAAATATTACGAAAGTAATCAAATTATAAGATAATGTAAACATACCGTAAAGGAGGTAAATATGATCTCCTACAAAATTCAGTAGAGAAGGAAATCACTTTTAATTTGGTAAAAGCCTCAGAATTATGGGAAAATAGAAGCTAGGTTAGACTATATAAATTTTAGATAAACTGAGGTGAAAAGAAGATATTGTCAGATAAGACAACAGAGGAGAAGTACAGCAATGGAAACAGGTGGAACGTGTGTCAATTAACCAACCCCAGAGTAAGCAATACATATAGACTCTCTCCCTAGTCTTCTGCTTTCTCTGCCTCTCCTGGAATTCCACATACAGTTAAGATATCAATAATTTGTATACTGGCCCCATAAGCTATTAAAATATTTTGGCATTCTTAAGCCATTGCTGACATTGATTCTGAAGGATGGAGGCTTCACAGTGTTGACAGAAAGTCTCCTGTCATTGTCGATGTAGAGCAATCTATTTTCAGATCTCATGGGAAGCAGGAAGCAACTCTCTTTATCATAATAGGGGGTTTAAACCCCATCCCTATCTTTTTTATCCTCTGTAAGTGAGAGCTGAGATGGTCACTGATCTTACAAAGAGATGGCAGACATGGAGAGCATCATTGTCTGTAGCCCATCAGTGCTTAAAGATCATATTGGAAAGTAAAACCTTTCCATAGAGATCATTTCTGCACTATGAGCAGGTGCCCAAGTAAAGAATGAGACTTCACAGTAAAGTTTCTTTTTTTTTTTTTTTTAAAGATTTTATTTATTTATTTGACAGAGAGACAGCGAGGGTAGGAACACAAGCAAGGGGAGTGGGAGAGGGAGAGAGAGAAGCAGGCTTCCCGCTGAGCGGGGAGCCTGATGCGGGGCTCGATCCCAGGACCCTGGGACCATGACCCGAGCTGAAGGCAGACGCTTAACCGACTGAGCCACCCAGGCGCCCCTTCACAGTAAAGTTTCTAAAGCATGATGCAGCATAGGTTTTGCTGGACAAAACTAGAGTAGAATGTGCAGGAGAAAAAATTATTCTGGATCAACTTATTGCCAGTTATTGAGTTATTGAATCCAATTATTGCCATTTTCTTCCCCAGAAGGAACTGGAACTGTGGTCAGAGCCTGCTGTATGTTCATTGTATGTTAGTGGTTTAACCAAAACATGGCTGTGCTCAAGGGGCCTCTACATTCTCAATCTGTTTGTTGGAGTCCAGCTCAACACCTCTCAGGAGTTCCGGAAAGAAAATCAACTCCCTAGGACTTTTAGAGAGAGTGGAATACTTTCCTGAAGAGTGTATGGGAAAAGAAAGAGGAGGAAGGTTGCATTACATACTGTGTCTGAAATCCTGATGAAAATCCTTATGAGCCACATCTGTTCTTACTCTGAAATTCCTCTTCTTCACCAGCCATCTTGTCTCTTTCTCAACCCTTTGTCCTAGGGCTCCTGCTGACCTATTGGCTCTGGTTTGTAAAGTTTCTGCTCTAGTAACCCTCTCCACTTTTTATCTCTCTTCTATCTTATATAGACTTACTTAAATTCTCTTTATTTAGTTGCCAACTACATTTGAGGGTGTCAAGAAATTGTAAACTAAAAATTTTGCCTAATATAAATTTCATAATTTTACATATGTATACTAAATTTGTTGTTTATTTTCTTTTTTTAATGATCTTATTTATTTATGTGAGAGAGAGAGCACAAACGGGGGAGTGGTAGAGAGAGAGATGGAGAAGCAGGCTCCCTGCTGAGCAGGGAGCCCGATGCAGGACTTGATCCCAGGACTCCGGGATCATGACCTGAGCCGAGGGCAGATGCTTAACCAACTGAGCCACCCAGGCACCCCTATTGTTTATTTTCAAAATGTCTGCTTAACAACTTCCAACAAATCCTTTATACTCTTTTCAAAGAGAGAAGTTTAAGTTCTGCATAAGTACTCCATTGGATACTGTAAATGGCTGGGTGCAGGTCCAACTTATGTCAGTATTACAACAAGATTCACCCCAGAAGTTGACCAAATGAGGTAAGAAGACCCAGTCCACCTCCCAACATTTTACTTTTACTGTCATATAATGCATACTGCAGATGAGATTGGAAAGGTAGACCAGTTGAGATCATTGTTTCTTGAATCCTATCTTGAATTTCTAGTAGAGGAGTGGCTTATCAGAGTTGTGCTCCAGAAAGTCCAGACATGCAGAGCTGGATAGGATATACTGGTGTGGAGAGAGGCTAAAATTGGAGAATCCCCTTAAACAATTGTAGTAACTTCTCTGTGGTCACTTGAAAGGTACCCTCTGGAGGGAACCTGAGATCATTTTCCAAGTTCTACTACAGCTTGGGGGAAGTATTTCCTTCATTCTGGACAATTTGTTATTTCTCATTTGGTTTTCCACCTAGAAAGGGACTACTTTGTAAAGTAAATCTGAGTAGTCTGACCTATAGAAAGGCAGAACTTTCTCTTTTTACTTAATAAATAAGAATTCTGATTTATAAAGCAGCAATAATAAATCTATCAGTATGAATTGATTTTGAAGAGCCTGAACACTGGCCTGGGTCAATAAAAAGGAAGTATTTAAAGATAGTGGCATCTAAGATGCATCTTTGTCATGCTTCCCATCCTTCCCTTTATTTTTCACGGTCATAGGACATTTCAAGGTCATTTAATCTCTGTTCTTAAGTTTTTAAATCTATGCAAAGAAGGTAATGCCTGTCCTAAAGTGTTGCTTTGAGAATCAAACTATCAGTGGAAGATAAGACCCTTGGAAAAAAAGTGTTGTAAAAATGTAAAGAGTAAAAGGGCAACTTTTAAACAGAAATTGTTTGGCCTGTGTTCCTGATGGGCCATGCCTGGCTGTGCTGAAAGGGTAAAATACATTTAATTTATAGAAAATGTATGTCCCCGTCTATTAATGTTTTCTGTGACTTGCTCCATTCCTGGGCTTTTTAAAACGTGAAGAAACATTTGTATTAGATTTACATTATTTTTAGGATAAAAATTTTAGTTGGTACAAATTGGTTAACCCCATAAAAATTTTCTGGAATGGTTGGAAAGATGTCCAACCATGATGAGCCAAATCAGATGTTCTCAGTGTGGGGTAAGCTGCTTAACCGACTATATACGGTCTTTCTTAGCATTTAATAATCTCCATGCCTGAGCCTCCCCTTTCCAGATCTCATGCCATACCTTAGCCTTGCTTAAAAATTTGTATTGTTGGGATGCCTGGGTGGCTCAGTCAGTTAAGCGTCTGCCTTCGGCTCAGGTCATGATCCCAGAGTCCTGGGATTGAGCCCCGCATCAGGCTCCTTTCTCTGTGGGGAGCCTGCTTCTCCCTCTGCCTGCCGCTTCCCCTGCTTGTGCTCTCTCTTGCTCTCTCTCTGACAAATAAATAAATAAAATCTTTAAAAAAAAATTTGTATTGTTGCTATCACTGATATATCTGTTCTAGAAAGAAACAGGCTTTCGTTTCCAGGACTGTCAAATCAGGAGCTTTCACAAGAACACAAAGATTCACTCTATTATTGCACATCATAGAACTCAAGCCTGTAGCTTGAAAATAGAAGTCTTTGGTGGAGGCATTTGCTTGTTTGACAGTTCTGTTCTAAATTTTGAAACTACTGGTGCTGGAAAGTGCCTGTCTGACAATGGTGTACCAGAGCTTAGTCATGCAAAATAATTATTGTTCACGGTTCCTTAGCTGAAATCAATAGCTCTGTGCAAAACACAACATAATGCAGAGATCTAAAGTTACTAAATCAAAACTGAGAAAAAGAAGAATTTTAAACAGGTTTGGCAGAAAAAAAGTGGGTTCCACAAGATTTGCCAAGTGATTTCTCTCAGCACATGGAAGGCTCTCATATACCTAAAAGAGGCTCCATTATAGAAGTGATGGTAACTTTTATTAGTACATTCTGGTAATTGTTGTCAGTAAGCTTATGTGATGTGAAAGAAGCAAAAGCAATTATGGGGATATTAGCAAGTGGTGCATAGTGCTTATTTTCTAAACTTGAAATAATATTTTCAGGTTTGCTTGGGTGAATTCAGTGTTTTAAAGCCTCCAATATATCATCTACACTGAAGGGATTGATTGAATGAACCTAAATTATATAACTCAATTGGAGTGTCAGGATGCTTTCCCTGGGCCTATAGTAGGGTCCATGAGTGATTGTAGTGGTATCTGCTGGAAAAGTTAACATTAATCCAGAAATGGAGAATTATGTCTCCATGTTGCCTGAGACATTTGCCAGAGAATCTTGGCAAGATTAGGTGTTGCTCTTTGACTGCTTCAGTGAAAGGGATGATGTCCTTCTTAACACTTGGCAGACAATTGTACTTAAGAATATCCCTCTTCTGGGAAAAGCAAATAATATCTACTGTTTCAGTGGAAGAGGGAGAAACAGAAATAAACGAGGATTTCAGTCTTCTCTGAAATATATTTACATTTTCCTTCAGTACTTTCCAACCCAATATTAAGATGGAATTGATAGAGGTGAACATGGACATTCTAGGCTTAGCTCATTACCACCTTCCATAGACTTCATACAACTTTAAAAAATTCATTTGTTACTGAGGTACAATTTGTATGTAGTAAAGTACACAGATTTTAAGTGTACAGTTCAGTGAATTTTGATAAATATGTACCCCTATGTAACTGATATCCTGAACATTTCTATCACTCCAGAAAATTTTCTTATGCTCCTTTTCAGCCAACTGGCACCCCATCCCACCACAAACAACCACTTTTCTCATTTCTGTGATCACAGATTAGTTTTACTTGTCTTTGAACTTCATGTAAATGTTTCTTTTACTTGACATAGTATCGAAATTCAGCCATGTTACTACGTGTCAGTACTTTCTTACTATTTTTTGAGACCTAGTTAGTATTTCTATATGAATGTTACCACAATTTGTTTTCTCTTCTTCTGCTGATGGACATTTAGGTTTTCCCAGGTTTTGGCAATTATAAATGAAGCTGCAAAAAAATTCTTAAACAATTCTCTTTGTATCTATATCTCCTCATTTCTTCTACCTCAGGGTAGAAGTGTTGGGTGATAGCCTAGATCTATGTTTCCCTTTATAGGAAACTACAAGCCAGTTTTTCTAGTGTGGGTGTTCCATTTCATACTCTCACAGTCAATGTATAAAAATCCCATTTGCTTCACACCCTCATCAATATTTGATTTTGTCTGTTTTTTTTTTTTTAATTCTTGCCATTCTGATGTTTGGGAAGAAGTATCTCATTGTGGTTTTGATTTGCATATCTCTGAATACTAATGACATTGAGCACTTTTATATCTGCTTCTTAGATAGTTACATAACTTCTTTTGTAAAGTATTCAAATCTTTTGCATATTTTTTCTATTTTTAATTGTATATTTTTGTCTATTAATTATTGTTATAGGTATTCTTTGTATATTTTGCATACAAGTTCTTTGTCAGATAAATGTATTGAGAATATTTTCTTTTAATCTGTGCTTGCCTATTCATTTTCCTAATTATATATTTTTTTAAAATTTTATTTTATTATGTTATGTTAGTCACCATACAGTACATCATTAGTTTTTGATGTAGTGTTCCATGATTCATTGTTTGCGTATAACACCCAGTGCTCCATGCAATATGTGCCCTCCTTAATACCCATCACCAGGCTAACCCATTCCCCCCCACCCAGAACCCTCAGTTTGTTTCTCAGAGTCCATAGTCTCTCATGGTTAGTCTCCCCCTCTGATTCCCCCCCTTCATTTTTCCCTTCCTACTATCTTCTTTTTTTTTTAACATATAAAGTATAATTTGTTTCAGAGGTACAGTTCTGTGATTCATCAGTCTTACACAATTCACAGTGCTCACCATAGCACATACCCTCCGCAATGTCCATCACCCAGCCACCCCATCCCTCCCACCCCCCACCACTCCAGCAACCCTCAGTTTGTTTCCTGAGATTAAGAATTCCTCATATCAGGGGGCAGAGGGATGGGTTAGCCTGCTGATGGGTATTAAAGAGGGCACGTATTGAATGGAGCACTGGGTGTTATATGCAAACAATGAATCATGGAACACTACATCAAAAACTAATGATATAATGTATGGTGACTAACGTAACATAATAAAATAAAATAAAATAAAAGAATTCCTCATATCAGTGAGATCATATGATACCTGTCTTTCTCTGATTGACTTATTTTGCTTACCGTAATACCCTCTAGTTCCATCTATGTCATTGCAAATGGCAAGATTTCAGTCTTTTTGATGGCTGCATAATATTCCATTGTATCCTAATGATATTTTTTGACTAGAAGATTTCAGTTTTGATGAAGTCCACTTTATGAATATTTTTTATCTCTTATAGATAATGCTTTTTCTGCCTTGTCTAAGACATCTTTGCCTACCCCTAGGGTATTTTACTGTTTTTTTCCAGAAGCTTTAGTGTTAGTCTTTAGGTCTATGATCCATGCTGGATTGATTATTATGTATGGTGTGAACTAGAGTTGAAGTACATTTTTTTTTCCATATGGCTATCCAGTTGTTCCAACTCCATTTGTGGAAAACTTTCTTTTATCCATTGAATTGCTTTGGCACCTTTTTGGGAATCAATTGACCAATTAAGTGTGATTATATTTCTGGACTCTATTCTGTTCTTTTGATCTACCTGTCTATCCTATAGCTTTGCCATATTCTTTTGACTAGTTTCATGAGTTTTATTATTTTTTAGTCCTGTTCCTCTCATTGTGGCTACTTTTACCTCCTGTAGGTATTAGGCTCAGAGCTTATTTTCGAAGTTGGTAAAGCTTCCAAATTGCTCTGGATCTCAGAGTGCATATATGTAAAATAGGAAAAATAAGAACTCTGTTATAGGATTGTTGGGAGAGATAAACAATCTAGTATCCTTTTAAAAAGCGTATTATATATTTTTTAAAGGTTTTATTTATTTATCTGAGAGAGAGATTGAGCCACCCAGGTGCCCTAAAAAACATATTATAATTCTAAAATAAAATTTGTATGCTCAGGGGCACCTGGGTGGCTCAATCGGTTAGGCATCTGCCTTCGGCTTAGGTCATGATCCCAGGGTCCTGGGATCGAGTCCCGCATCAGGATTCTGCTCAATGGAGAGTCTGCTTCTCCCTGTCCCACTACCCCAGCTGGTGCTCTCTCTCTCTCTCTCAAATAAATAAATAAAACCTTTAAAAAAAATTGTATGCTTAGAATGTTGCTTATTTTCACTTTTTGGTTCCCTTAATCTTAAAAGTTCTCATGCATGTTTACACAAATCTTCATGAAGGATATGCACTCTTAGTTTCAGGTTACAGGGGCACTTTTTCTGTGGATTTAGAAAAAAACAAAGATCTAAGATAATTACAAGAAATGATGGGCACCTGATCCCCTCCCACTTATAGTAAGCCTTGTCTTGTGGTAATGACAATCCTTTCTGATATTTCTCCTTTGTGGGTTTTCTAAAAGGCAAGAATTGCTAGGCTGTAAATGCTTTATTCTTCTAGACCTTTCTGATCTGATCCCCCTTTTCTTTGTTATGGCAGCTACTCTGCTGAATGACCTTTGCTCTCCCACCCCAAATCATTGACCTTTTAAACTGTTTTAATATTTACTAGGGAATTACTTGTCCTAAAGCTTGAGTTGAATTTTCCTGAAAGATTTTATTATAGACTTAAAATGATGGTGAGGAGAAGGGTTCAAAGTCTGAACCCTTTCCTTTACCTAAAATGAAACAAGCTGGATAAAAACTCTTTCTGTCTGTACTCATCTAAGAGCTTATAACAAAGATGAATAGAAAGTGTAAATTCTTTACTGTCCTAGTTCCTACCCCAACTATCATTCTCATTTCTCAATTGAAATATTTTCTTCCTCAAGTTTGGTGGCCTTTGTACTTTTTTGGCCTTTGTGTTTACTAGATTATAAACGCCTTGAGCAAAATTATTTGATGTTATTTATCTTAGTTTCAGATTTTAACATCAAGCCAAATGCCTTGTATTCACTTCATAAATGTCTTTTGAATTAAATTTATTACTGTTAAGTGCTGATGTTGGACTAAAGCTAGTGTCATACATATAACAGACAGGCAATAATTGCTCATGGTTTATTGATAGCAGGAACTCAAGATTTATTCATTGATTAGTTAAGTTTGAATACATCTTATAATTAGAGCATCAGATGAGTCAGGTCCTCCCTTCTTTTCAAAAACATGTTAGAACTGCTCAACTGGAATTCTGTAGATCATTATTTAATAATAGCTCTTTGTACCTTTTTCTATAATGTTATGGTTTGGGCTGTATCACCTCATAATAAATTAAGAGTACTAAACTCCTGTGGTGAGAATTCAGAACAGGCTCATCTCAAAGTCTGTCCTATTCCAGTTAGTGTTAAGGCCAGGTTCCAGAGTACTTTACTGAGATAAGTAAATAAACACAATTTTCAAAAGATATCGACCTGAAAATGAAGCACTACTATCTTCTGATGCTAGATTTCCCAGTACTCTACTGATAGGCTTATATAGAAATTGTTCTCAGGTTTGTGATTTATTTCTGCTTCCTAGAGCAAACTGGTAAGTCTTACTTCCTTTTTTGGTAGAATACGGACTTGTCTATCGAATCTTAGCTAGCTAGTCCTGCGGGCACCCCTTAAAACCTGAAGGAGATAAAATTAGGACAAAAAAGAAAAAAAAGAAAGAAAAAAAGGAAGGATACTACACACCAGGTGGTAAATGTGAGAAGTAGTACCAAGAGAGAAATAACATAGATTGAAAACATAAATCCTTAAATAGTTTTAGATAAAACCATGGAAGCTAGATCCATAAATATTTTTGTGGGGACTAGGAAGCTTAGAAATATCCCTAATCTAGATATTGATGTTAGAATAACCATACTTTCCTAAAACACTCCCCTGAATGTCCCTGCAAAAACCATACTGAGCTGATCCTGTAATGAATTGATCCAATATAATCCCCTCCATTTCCATTTTGGATCCTGAACATGAGGGGACAGAGTGAGGAAGCAAGCTGCTTGGGATTACAGGTTTGGAAGATTATAGGTGATCTTTACTGAACATTACATTGTGTCCGAGCCAGGTTTTCCCAGCCACGGATGCAGGGAAAGTGAAGTTCAATGGAAGGTAATTTCATGAATGATTTCTCATCATTTTCCCCCCTAGAGATTTAAATCTTCTATAAAGCTTCTAAAGCTTTCAAAATTCAACATTAAAACCTTTAAAAATTTTGTTTCCAGCTAAATAAAAGTTAACCACTTTTTCCTTGCTTTCCCACTCCCGTGCTTGCAAAGTCCAAGGACACAAAGGTCTGATACTAACTGCCAACATCTCCTCCCCACTGAATAGGGGAACCGGAAAGAAAGGCTTCCACCAGGCGCCGCAGGGGGTCAAAGAAGGAAACGGGTGGGCAGTGATTACTCTTGCACAAAAAAGTCAGGCCAGGGGCGCCTTGGTGGCTCAGTCGTTAAACATCTGCCTTCCGCTCAGGTCATGATCCCAGAGTCTTGGGATCGAGCCCCGCACCGGGCTCCCCGCTCCGCGGGAAGCCTGCTTCTCCCTCCCCCACTCCCCCTGCTTGTGTTCCTGCTCTGGCTGTGTCTCTCTCTGTCAAATAAATAAATAAAATCTGTAAAAAAAAAAAAAAAGAAAAAGAAGTCAGGCCATTTAGGGGAGGTGCTTGGCGAGGCTGGGAGTCAGGCTTGAAGCGCCGGAGAGCGGATTAACTGGAAATTGGCCAGAGTGGGCGCGGTGCCCTGCGTCCCTCTCCCCGAGCGGTAAAAGCGGTAAAAGTCACCGCAGTGCCCGCGCGAGCCACCAGCTGGGACAGCTTCGCTGCCGCTGCACTCCTACTCGGACTCACCGTACGTGCCCGGGAAGGGACGCGCAAGGAAAGGGTGCGCGGTGGGCGGGAAGGAGCGAAGTGGGTGGAGCGGGTGGGCTTGAAAAGTCTTTGCCCTCGTGAAACTTCTTTGCTCTCTGTAGCTGCTAAGCTCTGGCTTTTCGATCCGTCGCCTCTGAAACGGAGTTGAGTTCCTGTACCCTGGTAGGTAAGTTTTCCCCGTGGTCAAACTCCAGGAAAGAAACTTAAGAGAATAAGTCCTTTTATGTTTACGTAGTGAGTTACTCACTTTTTATTCTCAAGCCACGCGAGCGTCCACTTTGAATGCGCCCCCTGGAACTCTGGGGTCCCAGAGACGTTAAATCACAACCTGTCAGTGGCGGAGTCGCATTCACCCTGACCCTAGTCTAGCTCCAGAGTCTCTGTGTGCTCTACGCTCTTTGTGCAAATTGTATAATATATGAAGTCGCTATAGATTAGGCAACTTCTGTTCAACCGAAGGGTGTGGAATCCTGCAGCGGCCCTGGGCAAATTGGCCTTTGCACCTACTGAAGTACAGGAAGGATTTGCTCCTCGTGGTTCACTTTGCTAGGCAAGAGGAACATTGGCAAGTTTAATGATAATAATATAACGACAATAACAAAGTGCAGGAGGACATAGATTAAACTTTGTGATATTATAGCCAGCCCCCCAGTCTGGAGGAGGAAGCCATGGGAAACTCTTATTTGGAAGGTGAGGCCTCGGATGTTACTGTTATGGCGGCCCCGGGGCAGTGGAGAGAAGGTGCATGCAAATCTCCCATCTCCTTGCTTTCTTCGAAATAGTCCCAAGGCCTCTTAGTATTCTGGGCACCTTTTTGTTTTCTCCTTTGCCCTCTGTCTGCTTTCTCTCCAAGAGAATGCCAAGTGGCTTATAATCAAGCATTGTCATAGGGGCACATGGAAAATTCCCCAGATCCTCCAGCTTACAGCCTTTCCACCGTTTGCCGTTTAAGACTAGAGTTCTTCAGGGCCTTAGCTTGTGGTGAATGCCAAACTACAGACCCTTTTTGCATCCCCACGGGGGCTTACCATACTGGGAGTTAAGATAGTAATAGGGTTTGCTGTCCTTTGCTGTTCCCCAAATAAGAGGACTATGTAGAACTTTAGTCATTTTTTTAAATGGCAAATCAGTCCCAATTTGAATATTGCTCTTGGTGGCAAAAAAGTACAATTTTTTTCTAAGGGTTTGTTTTAGAGTGGAGTTTATCAGTGAGGCTGGGAAAGGAGATCAGCAGAGGCCCCTGAGAACAGCCTTACCTCACATTCTCCCAGAGCCCCCAGCATTTTCTCCCCAGCACCCAGGCCCTGAAGCATAGGAGGCCAAGATAATTGAATTATCTTTTTTTTTTTTTTAATCTTGTGGTAGTATTACATTTGTTTTAGAAGGTATGAAATTGAAGAGTCATGGCTCGAGGTTGTGTGACCAGATTTTTTGTGTGTTTCACAATATTGATGTTGCAAGGCCACCATAAATAAGAAGAGAACTTTGCCCTTTTTGGCCCAGAGCCTGTAAAGAGAAGAGGAATATTCCATGGTTGAGAGATAAAGACTCAACTGTAATAGATACAATAGGGGTAGGTGCTGTATTTGGATGAGGAGGGCAAGATAGGAATATGAGATTGGACAGAAAAAGGCCCCCAGAAACCAGAGTGGTCTAGAATTCTTAGCCTTGATGGTGGATAGCCCATGAGCTAAACACTTGAGAAAACTGGGTTCCAGTCTTGGCCCCTCCACTGTGAATTTGGGTCACATTACTCACTCCACCTCTTCAGACTTCAGCTTCCTTACATGTTATTATTATTTTTTTTTAAAGATTTTATTTATTTATTTATTCATTTGAGAGAGCGAGAATGAGAGAGAGAGAGAGAGAGCACATGAGAGAGGGGAGGGTCAGAGGGAGAAGCAGACTCCCTGCTGAGCAGGGAGCCCGATGCGGGACTCGATTCCAGGACTCCAGGATCATGACCTGAGCCGAAGGCAGTCGCTTAACCAACTGAGCCACCCAGGCGCCCCAGCTTCTTTACATGTTAAAGGCAGAGACAAATATTGCTTGCTCTGACTACCTTAGAATTTTCTAGATCAAGTGAGATAATGGGTAAGCTTTTTGAAAACCCTCAAATGATCTCCTCAGTGCCTAGAACAGTGCCAAAGTAGGAACTTATTTATCAAATACTTATATAATATTGACCAGTTCCCAGTGCTTTTCTAATGTCTTTAGACTTTGCTCATTTGATACTCACAAGAATCTTGTGAGATAGGAAGTATTATTAACCTCATTATACAGGTAAGGTAAGTAGGTCCCAGAGAAGTTAAACCACAACCAGTAAGTGGCAGAGCCAAATTTACCCAGACTCTAGTCTAGCTCCAGAGTCTCTGTGTGCTTCGCACTTTGCTCTTTGCCCCTTCAGAGGCATCACCTCCACCTTAGGGGACTGAGCCCAGCTCTCTGGTGAAAAAGATGGGGGTATTCTCTGCTGTGCCAACCAGTGATGGACAATGAAGGGAATGATACCCTGGACAAATGTAATTCATCATTGTAACATTTTATTCTCTCTAATTCATAACCAAGTTTCATGTTTTGTCTTTTCTTAGATTATTCATACCTCGTTCCTAGAATACTCAAAACACTTAACAATTTACCCTCTTAATTATTAACACTACTACACTGCTCTCCTCCCTCCTGGCGACCTCCCCTAGTAAAAAGCGTTCAGTAATTTTGTGGGTTTTTTTTTTTTTCTTAAAGATTTCATCTACTTATTTGAGAGAGAGTAGGAGAGCACGAGTGAAGGGAAGGGGCAGAAGGAGAGGGAGAAGCGGGGCTCTGTCTCAGGACCCCGAGATCATGACCTGAGCCGAAGGCAGATGCTTATTAACCAACTGAGCCACGCAGGCGCCCCATTAATTTTGTATTGACTGCAGTGCCCAGCCGTGATGTAGGCTCAAGGCAATGTCCTGACGAATCAGCTTTGAAAAAAAGTCTAGGCCAGCACCATCTTATTCCATGCTGTAAATCACTTCTGTTTCTTTCTTTTTTTTTTTTTAATTAACATATAATGTATTATTTGTTTCAGGAGTACAGGTCTGTGATTCATCAGTCTTACACAATACACAGCGCTCACCAGAGCACATCCCTCCCCAAATCACTTCTGTTTCTCAATGCCTTACCTTCTCCTCACCTGGCCCTCCGGTATGCTGGGAGTGGAAGATATTGGTCTCTGAGAAATGGTTCATGGACCTTTAGGTTGTGAAGTCAGAGGCTCAGCATTGGCCCATCTCCCCAAACCACAGACTCCAGGAGTTAAGCTACATTCTTGGTGTTGGAAAAACTCTTGCTGTGAGGTACGCTTTCAATGTGTTATTCACATTGAAAGAAAAAAACCTCGCATTGCCCTTTTCCTCCAACTGCTGATATCTTTGTGTTCTTTTCCCACCAGCAGCTCTGGAAGGCTTCCACTTTTTCTCTACTTTTTCAAGACCAGTTTTTAACCAAAAGGAAACCATTCTCTGGACTTATATTCCATTGCTAAATACATTTCATTCTATCCATTCTGTAGTGACCTACAGAAACTGTTTAGTTGTAAAATTATTGTTAAATAACAACAGTTCCGACTTGATAAACTTTTCTTAATTTTTTTAAATTAACATTCCTGCTGTGTTTCTTCAGATCTCTGTCCAGAGGCATAGGACTTAAGGATCCCTTATTAAGCTAATTACTTTACATGAGCTTTGAAGGATAGCGCAGTTTATTCCTGACTTCCTCCCCACCCCCGCCCCCGCTACCAGAACAAGAGCAGATACATTAAATGGTACTAAAAGTATTACCTTGCACTGAGAGCTTATATCACATTCTGTGCTTTCAAGACTGCTGACTTGTGGAGGTGGATTAATGTATCATATGCATTTGGTTTTGTTTTTTACACTGAAACATACAGTTTCTGTTTGCTTAAATCTGAAGTACATATTCAGCCTACCTTTCAAAATAGGAGTTACTGGGATGCCTGGGTGGCTCAGTCGGTTAAGCGTCTGCCTTCCGCTCACGTCATGATCCTGAGCTCCCGGGATCGAGTCCCACGTCGGGATCCCTGCTCGGTGGGGAGTCTGCTTCTCCCTTGGCTCCTCCCCCTGCTCGTGCTCTCTCTCTCTCTCAAATAAATAAATAAAATCTTTGACAAAAATAGGAGTTACTTCGGAAGTTTTGGTTTCTTCATCTGAAAAATGGGAGTAATAGTACCTACCCTGTAGCATCACTGGGAGAGGAAACAAGATGACAGATGTGAGGTGCCCCAGCCACAGGCAGGCATTCAGTCAGTGTTAGTTGAATCAGCATTAAGCACTTTACAGTCTCTTGAAGGAGACAGTGCAGTGTAGTTAGTGTAAAGATACGAAGTCAGAGACGTGGGTTTGTGTCCTAGCTTGGCTGCTTAACATCTCTGATTCACACTTTCTTCATCTGTAAAATGCATATAGTTATGAGGACTATACTAGAATAGTTACAAAGATTATGTAACACACAAAAAGTATAGGGCATAGTTGGACATTATAAAATTAAGCATATATGTATATGTGTGTTGTTTATATCACATTCACAGCAATACGTAGACAGCTATATGACCAGTCACAGAGTAGAGAAAGAGATATAGATTTATAGGTTATTGGTAGATGGATAAAATGATCAGAGTTTGATCGATGTCAGTCTGATAAGGTTGCATACAGGGGTTGAGTTTCAAAGGCAGGAATGGACATTTTGTCCAAGAAACCGAACTCCATGCTAAGCAGGTTAAATAGTGTTGAAGCTTGGGTGTGAGAAAAGATGTGTGTTTATGTGGAAAAGAGAGAAGAAACAGACAGCAGAGCTGATAACAGAACAAGAGGATGTTAAAAAGAATGGCTACCAGGTAAGGTAGGGAATTTAAATTTTAAGCTTTACCTGAAATTCCTACCCACTTTGACTTGAGTATCACCAGTATAGCTTAGCTTCCCTTCTGGGTACATTCCCAATTATATTTCCAACTCCAGACAGACAGACACATTCAGTGGAAGGTGAAGTAATGTGAAGAGTTACATAAAGCTACCTTCCTTCCCTTATTCCCTCTATGAGAGTCCCATAAATGCCACTTCCTTCTTTTGCATTTGCCCGGCATTTTGTTTCCATTATCCTGCTTCTCCTTGTTCACTTGTGCTGGTATGAATGATGACTATAATCATGGTGATAATGATGATCATAAGGATATAATAAACTTTATCGAGGGTTCTTCACGGGCCAGGTGCTGTGCTAAGTATAAGTATATTCCACATGGTATCTCAATTAAATCCTGACAACAAACCGCTAGGTTAGGAACTATTACTATTCCCATCTTAGAAATGAAGAAATTTAGTTTCAGAGAGGCCAAATCTCTCAACCAAAGTTAATAACCAAAAGGTGGGACTGGAATTCAGATCTTGTAACCCGGGATCTTAAATACTATTGAAATGACAAAAAGCTGTAAGGTGGGTTTCTAAAGCAGGACATATATTAGAGCTTAGGTGTTTCTTATTTTATTTTATTTTTTAAGACTTTATGTATTTGAGAGAGAGAGAGAGAGTGCAAGCAGGGGGGAGGGACAGAAGAAGAGGGAGAGAGAGAATCTCAAGCAGACTTCACACTGAACGCAGAGTCCAACTCGAGGCTCGATGTCAGGACCCTGAGAACATGACCTGAGCCGAAATCAAGAGTCAGATGCTTAACTGACTGAGCCCCCCAGGTGCCCCAGAACTTAGGCATTTCTTTCTTTCTTTTTTTTTTTAAGATTTTATTTATTTATTTGACAGAGAGAGACACAGCGAGAGGGGGAACACAAGCAGGGGGAGTGGGAGAGGGAGAAGCAGACTCCCCGCCGAGCAGAGAGCCCAATGCAGGGCTGCATCCCAGGACCCTGAGATCATGACCTGAGCCGAAGGCAGACGCTTAACGACTGAGCCACCCAGGCACCCCAAACTTAGGCATTTCTAATCAAACATTAATGGTGCCACTATGTACATAATTTAATGTTTCTAAAGAGATCAATCCATAAACTCTGGTCTTTTGTGTCCAACTTGTGGTTCATCTTGATGAAAAAATAGGATTTTAGTTTATCTTTACAGCATTTTGCCCATTTACTTTTGCTTCTCATACCCTTACATTTTCATTTTCACTCCATGCTTGTTTGATATCTTCAAGCTTAATGTTATAGAACAGAAAAAAACCACAATATATTGTTTATTTTGAAATTTTAGAAAAGATTATTTCTCCTGCAATAACCCAAGATATTTTTGAGAACAATATGGTTAATGCTGCAATATAAGTACACCAAGTGACTGTCAGGTTATTTGAAGTATTTATGTCTGCCTTTTCTCTCTTGTCTAAACTCTTTTTAAGATTCCAGACCAAAATTGAAAAAA
Source organism: Phoca vitulina (assembly GCF_004348235.1). Taxonomy (NCBI): domain Eukaryota; kingdom Metazoa; phylum Chordata; class Mammalia; order Carnivora; family Phocidae; genus Phoca; species Phoca vitulina. Next base: position 5,022,541 of record NW_022589767.1, read on the forward strand.
TGGTTGACCTCACTGAGCTAATGGAAAATGAAGTATTCATGGCCTATGCTTCCTATACAACAATTATTCTTTCAAAAATGATGTTTATGAGTACTGCAACTGCATTCTATAGATTGACAAGAAAGGTAAGGCATTTGGAGGCAATAATTTCCTTTAAGGGTTGGCATTTTGAAAAACAATTTTCTTAATTTACTTTTTAAAAAACTTTTTTGGTAAAGCCCAATGGCACCTTGTTTAATGTTGCAAATGAATTATGCCATCATTTGGTATAGCTGCATCTGATATATTTATGGAACAGGTACTTTCTCCCGGAAGCTAGTAAGTGGTTTTTTTCCTTGTGGCTTTTACCTTTTGTCATGCTACTTAGTACATGAGATTCTTGGAGTGTTAAAGTTTTCAAGAAAACTCTGTGATTTTGAAGTTAATTTTGCCAACTAGAGTTTAGAAAATAGTCATTTTCCAGACAGTTAGCTGGTGTTTTTAGTTCTATTACAGGTCAAGGGTACACCTTTGGGAATAGAATTAAGTTCTTATTATCAGTAGAGCCTTTTATGACTGGGGCAAGGCATTTGAATTTTGTGTAGTTCTGACTTCTTAAGTGGATGCTATTTCTGCCCAGCATCATAAGAATGATTTTTTCTTAAACTGAGCCTTGGGAAACGTAGTAGAAATATTTTGGAAACTATATCCTATACTCAAGCAGGGTTTATAACACAGTAAGTGGGGGTAGAACAAAGCTACCTTGACAAAGTTAAAACTATTTTCATTGGTGTGGTCCTTGTCCCTAGTCAGCAATTTCTTCCTGGAAACCACCTATTTCTCTCTGTCTTTTTTATTTATTTGTTTATTTATTTATTTAGAGAGCGGAAGAGGAAGGGAAGAGAGAGAATCTTAAGCGGGCTTCACGCCCAGCGCAGAGCCCAACATGGGGCTCAATCTCACTACCCCAAGATCAAGACCTGAGCCGAAATCAAAAGTCGGATGCTTAACTGACTGAACCACCCCCAGGCGTGCCCCCCCACACCTATTTCTCTCTGAGTGCCTATCCCGAGTTTTTATCCTTCAGAGACTTGCTTTTATCTAGAGGTTATAGTCATCCTTAAGGTATTTCCCTGTTACTGTCTTGAGGTATAATTCCTTCCCAAGGATATTTGCATTTTAATGGGGGGGCACCTACAGACATATTTAAGTCTCGTAAATATAAGAGGTCCAGGTGTCAAAGCAGCAGGCTGTAAAGTGGCTTCCTGCCACTGGGTCCACAGTGTCCTCTAGAAACGGGGTAGTACTAAGCATAGCAGAAATGTACCCCATCTTACAAGAAAAGGAGAAAACTCAAATTCATGGAGTGCCAGTGATAGTGCCAGGAGCCATGTGATAGTCTTTGTATGTACAAAATCATGGAATTGTTAGTATTATCATGTGAAGTGAGAATTAGTCCCCCCATTTTATAGATGAGGACCTGAATGAAAGTCAGACAGGTTAAGTAGCGTACCCAAGGTTATACACCAATAAAGAGTGAAGCTGAGATTCTAATTCGGATTGCTTTAAACTCAAATCCCATGCACACTTTCCACTGTAATACATTTATTTACTTATTTGAAACATATTTATTGAACATCTAGCATGTGCCAAGCATTTATTTAGAAACAAGACAGACAGAGCTGATCTCAAGAGCTGATACTGTATCATGTCCCTTCCCATCAGTTCCCTCAACATCTTTATCTGAAATAAATGCTTATGTCATATTTAGAAAAAAAAATGTAATATTTATAGCTTTCTAAGCTTAAATTAGGCTAATTTTGTAGTTCATGTTTTTCTTTATTATAAATTATTAAACAGTGGAACATACTTAAATATTTTTTAAATGCCTTTTTCAAGTTTCAAGGGATGGGGAGATCATATCAAACAGCATAATAATTTGCAGGAAGGAATAAATGAACATATGCCCTAGAACACGTACTTGGTATTTTTAGGAATGCCGTTCAACTTCTTATGTTTCACTATATTATTCAACCCAAAGTGTTTGTTAATTCAGCCAAAGAAAAGAGATACACATATCCTAATAAAGAACAAAATATACTTCCTGCCCTTCATTCTTATACTTCTTGCCTGGTCTCTAACATCCATGGTTAGTAAATTAAAGACTTTCATATGAGCCAACCAGTTGGGAATGTTAATACTCTTGAGGGAAGTTTCATCAACATCACTATAAAAAGATGCCAGTTCACCATAATAATAGTCAATGATGGCTTGGAATTAGGCTCTCTTTTCCATTTTTGCTTCCTTTTCACTATTTTTATACATTAGTTTTTATTTAAGTTCTTATTTATGCTTTTCTTTAAAAAATGCTTTGCACTGTCAGGAAAAGCTTAAAGTCTAGATCCCTCCCCGTGTTTGAACTCCAGATTTTCTTTTCATAAGGGCCAACCTGGATGCCTGTGTTTCTTCCGTTAAAATGCAAGTAACTTATCAGGTAGAATACTCCCATGTTATTTGGCATTTGAAATACATTTTTTTTTCTTGGAATTTGGAATAGGTTTTTGCCAACCCAGAAGACTGTGCTGGCTTTGGCAAGGGAGAAAATGCCAAGAAGTATCTTCGGACAGATGACAGAGTGGAACGTGTACGGAGGTAAACCCACTGTCTCCTGAAATTATTTACTTGATCAAAGAATTTTGGTCAAGGAGTTCAGTGAGGATGTTGGGGATCATAAGGGAGAAAAGTCAGTGATCTTAACTAGTCCATATAATAATTATAGAAAATTAGGGATCTAGAAGTCTCCAACTCTCACTGCAATTGCACATGCCAATTTCCTACTTCCTTGGGGTTAATGACTTTGTTCTCTGTAGGGATTTTTCAAAAAGGCTTACAGGTAGAAGGTAAAATGAGGATGGTGGATTTTTGCAGTTTTGTCATCTTTCTCCAGAGCTGAGAGTGTCAGCTTGTGTGAAACATTGAAGATACTTTTGCATAAGACTCAAAATATGAACGTGGGAAATCTTGCCTTCCTTTTTCTCTCTCCTTTATAGGTATTATGTTTAATGTACTGAGAATTCAATGAACAATGAAAAGCAATAAGCCAAGATACCATCCACACAGCTTCCTAATAATATAATTAATACTCTGCTTTAAAAAAGCAAATTGAATTCTAGTTCTGAAGGTATACTTCTTAATCCTTGCCATAAAGTCATGTAAATTGCAAACTTTCTTTTTCACCTTTACTGAACTGTAGTCAACAAATAAAATTGTAAGACATATAAAGTACATAGCATCATGAGTTGATACACATATATGTTGTGAAATGTTTATCCCCGTCGAGTTCATTAACACATCCATGACCTCCAGATTTACCACCCCCTTTGTTTTTTTATGTGAACATTTAAGTTCTAATCTGTTAGCAGATTTCAATTATAGAGTACAGTGTTATTAACTATAGTCACCATGTTACACTTTAGATCTTCAGACCCTCTTCATCTTATAACTGAAATTTTGTACCCTTTTACCGGCCTCTCCTTATTTCCCCCCGCAGCCCCTGGCAACCACCTTTCTACTGTTTCTGTGAGTTTGACTTTTTTTTTTTTTCCCCTGTCTTTTAGATTCCACATATAAGTGATACCATACAACATTTGTCTTTCTCCGTCTGCTTTATTTTACCTAGCATAGTGCCCTTCAGGTTCATCCATGTTGTTGTGCATAACTTTTTTAAGGGTGAATAATGTTCTGTTGCACATACATACCACATTTTCTTTATCCATTCATCTGTTGATGGACACTGAAGTTGTTTCTAGATCTTGGCTATTGTGAATAAAGCTGCAGTGAACATGGGAGTGCAGATACCTCTTTGGAATAATGGTTTCTTTTTCTTTTTCTTTTCTTTTCTTTTTTTTTTTTTTTGGATATATACCCAGAAGTGGAATTGCTGGATCCTCTGGTAGTTCTATTTTTAATTTTTTGTGGACCCTCCAAACTGTTTTCCATAGTGGCTATACGAGTTTACATTCCTACCAACAGGGTTCCCTTTTTTCCACATCTTTGCCAGCTAGCATTTATTATCTCTTGTCCTTTTGACAATAACCATCCTGAGAGAGGGGAGGCTAATCAAAACCATTGATTTTTGGATGATTTTGAATAAAAATCAATGGTTTTGGATGTCTTCTTTGGACAAAAGTGACTACTCACGTCCTTGCTTATTTATTAATTGGGTTATTATTATTACTATTATTATTATTGTTAGGGAGCTATATAAGTTCCTTGTATATTTTGGATATTAACCGCCTATCAGGTATGTGGCTTGCGAATACTTCCTCTGTAGATTGTTTTTCCATTTTAGTGATGGTTTCCTTTGCTGAGCAGAGGCTTTTTGGTTTGATATAGACCCATGTGTTTATTTTTGCTTTTGTTGTCTTTGATTTTGGTGTCAAATCCAAAAAAATCATTGCCAAAGCCAATGTCAGGGAGCTTACCTGCTATGTTTTCTTCCAGGAATCTTAAGGTTTCAGATCTTATGTTCAAGTCTTTAATTTATTTTGAGTTAATTTTTGTGTATAGTATAAAATAGGGGTCAGGTTTCATTCTTTTGCATGTGGAAATCCAGTTTTCCCAACACAGTTTATTGAAGAGACTAGCCTTTTCTATTGCATATTATTGGTTCTTTTGTAAAAAATTAATTGACTATAAGTGCATGGGTTTATTTCTGGGTTTTCTATTCTGTTTCATTGATCTGTGTGTCTGCTTTTATGCCAATACCATACTGCCTTGATTACTGTAGCTTTGTAATGCAGTTAGAAATCAGGAAGTGTGATACCTCCAGCCCTTATTCTTCTTTCTCAGAATTGCTTTGGATTATTCCGGGTCTTTTGTGGTTTCATACAAACTTTAAGGTTGTTTTTTCTATTTCTCTAAAAAAAATACCATTGGGATTTTGAGAGGGGGTGCATTGAATCTGTAGTTCACTTTGGATAGTATGGACATTTTAACAATATTAATTCTTCCAATCTGTGAACACAGAGTATCTTTCCATTTATTTGTGTCTTCAATTTTTTTTGTCAGTGTCTTGTAGTTTTCAGTCATGATCTTCCACCTCCTTGGTGAAATTTACTCTTCAGTATTTTATTCTTTTTGATGCTATTGTAAATTGAATTCTTAATTTCTCTTTCTGATAGTTCATTGTTAGTGTAAAAAATGCAACTGATTTTTGTGTACTGATTTCATATCCTACAACTTCTCTGAGTTCATTTATTAGTTCTAACAGTTGTTTAGTGGAATTAGGGTTTCCGATATAATATGTCATCTGCAAATAGAGATAATTTTACTTCTTTCTTTACAATTGGATGACTTTTATTTCTTGCTCTCGATTTAATTGTTCTGGCTAGGACTTCCAAACTATGCTGAACAAAAGTGGTGAGAGTGGGCATCCTTATGTTATTCCTGATCTTAAAGGAAACATTTTCAGCTTTTCATGATGTATGATGTATGTTGTTAGCTGTGGGATTGTCCTGTATGGCCTTCACTGTGTTGAAGTACATTCCCTCTATATCCAATTCATTGAGAGTTTTTGTCATGAAGGAATTGTGAATTTTGTCAAATGCTTTTTCGGTATCTATTGAGATGATTATACTATTTTTGTCCTTCTTTTTGTTAATGTGGTATTGATTTACAGATGTTGAACCATCCTGACATCTCATTTGATAACAGTGTATGATTCTTTAAGTCCTTTTAATTAAACTGTTGAATTTGGTTTGCTAATATTTTGTTGAGGATTTTCATATCTGTGTTCATCAGGATATTGACCTGTGATTTTCTTTTCTTGTAGTGTCCTTATCTAGCTTTAGTATCAGAGTAGTGCTGGCCTGGTAAAATAAGTTTAGAAGTGTTCCATTCTCTTCTACTTTTTTGGAAGAGTTTGAGAAGAATTGGTATTAATTCTTCTTTAAATGATTGGTAGAATTCACCAGTGAAGCTATATGGTCCTGGATTTCTTCACTGGGAGGTTTTTGATTACTGATTCAATCTCATTACTAGTAATTGGTCTGCTCAGATTTTCTATTTCTTCATGATTCAGTCTTGGTAGGTTGTATGTTTCTAGGAATTTGTCCATTTCTTCCAGGTTGTCCACTTTGTTGGTAATTGTTCATACTAGTCTCCTTCGTATTTCTGTGGTATCAGTTGGAATGTCTCAACTTTCAATTCTAATTATTTTATTTATTTGAATCCTTCCTTTTTTTCTTCTTGGTAAGTCTAAGGATTTATCTTATTTTATCTTTTCAAAAATACAGTTCTTCATTTCTTTGGCTTCTTCTATTTCTCTTTAGGCTATATTTCATTTATTTGCTCTATAATCTTTGTTATTTCCCTCATTTTTCTAACTCTGGTTTTAATTTGTTTTCCTTTTTCTAGTTTCTTGAGGGTTAAAGTTAGGTTGTTTATATGATATCTTTCTTTTTCTTAATGTAGGTATCTATCACTATAAACTTCCCTCTTAGAACTGCTTTTGCTTTATCCCATAAGTTTTGGTATTTTCTGTTTCTATCTTCATTTGTCTCAAGATACTTTTTTTAATTTCTCTTGATTTCTTCTTTAACCCATTTGTTGTTTAGTAGCATGTCGTTTAATCTTCACATATTTGTGAATTTTTCAGTTTTCTTCTTGTAATTGATTTCTAGTTTCATACTGTTATGGTTGAAATAGATGCTTGATACAACTTCAAACTTCTTAAATTTATTAAGGCTTGTTTTTGGCCTAACATATGATCTGTCCTGGAGAATATTCCATGTGTATTTGAGAAGAATGTGTATTGTTGCTGTTGGATGGTGTGTTTTTTAAATGTCTTTTGGGTTCATCTAAGCTAATGTATAGTTTAAGTCCAATGTTTTCTTATTGATTTTTTGTCTGGATGATCTATCTGTTATTGAAAGTAGGGTATTAAAGTCCCTTACTATTATTATTGTATTGTTACTTCTCCCTTTAGATCTGTTAATATTTGCTTTATATATTTAGGTGCTCCTGTATTAGGTGCATAAGTATTTACTAATGTTATATCATCTGATGAATTGACCTCCTTCACCATTATATAATGGCTTTCTTTGTCTTTTGTTACAGTCTTTCGCTTGAAGTCTGTTTTGTCTCATATAAGTATGGCTTCCTGCTTTCTTTTCTGTTCCATTTCCATGGAATATCTTTTTCCATCCCTTCACTTTCAGTACATATATCCTTAAAGCTGAAGTGAGTCTTTTATAGGCAGAAATAGTTGGGTCTTGTTTTTTAATCCATTCCATCATTCTGTGTCTTTTGTTACAGTTATTTTTGCTACTTTTGTCTTCTAGTCTTTATACTAGAGTTATGCGATGTACCCACCATCATTACATTAGTGTATTTTGAATTTAATTATACTTGCTTTTACTGGTGAGTTTTATACTTTCATGTGTTTTCTTCTTACTAATTAGTGTCCTTCTGTTTCAGCTTAAAGAACATTCTTGAACATTTCTAGCTGCTGTAGTGGTTATGAACACTTTCAGCTTTTGTTTGGAGAATTCTTTCTCTCTCCTTCAATTCTGAAGGACAACTTTGTCAGGTGGAGGAGGATTCCTGCTGGCAGTTTTAATTTTTTATTATTTATTTATTTTGAGACCTTAGAATATATCATCCCACTCTCTTCTGCCTTGTAGTTTCTGGTAAAAAATATGCTGATAGTCGTATGGGGGTTCCCTTGTATGAAACAAGCTACTTTTCTCTTGCTGCTTTTAAGATTCTCTCCTGTCTTTAACTTTTGGTAATTTAGTTATAATGGGTTTCAGTGTGGGTCTCTGTGGATTCATTTTTTGTTACTTCTGAAGTTCCTACATCTGGATGTCTGTTTCTTTCTCTGGGTTAGGAAAGTTTTTAGCCATTATTTTTTTGATTAAGCTTTCTGCCCTCTTTTCACTCTCGTCTACTTCTGGGACCTGCCTAATATGTACTTTCATCTTTTTGATGGTATTCCATAAGTTCCATAAACTATATTTACTCTTTTTCTTTTTTCTTTTTTTCTTTTTGTGCCTCCAGTTAGATGAATTCCATCGCCCTGTTTTCAAGTTCGCTGATCCTTTCTTTTGCTTGATCTGGCCTGTGTTGAACCCCTCTATGGGATTTTTAAATTCATTTATATTCTTCTGCTCTGTGATTTCTTTTTGATATTTTTTAATATTTTCTTTTGCTATTGAAATTCTGACTTTGTTCATGCATTTTTCTCCTGACCTTGGTGAGCATCTTTTGACCATTATTTTGAACTCTCTATTAGGTTACTTATTTCTATTTCATTAAGATCTGTTTCTGTAAATTTATCTTGTTCTTCGGTTTGGAACATATCCCCCTATTTTTACATTTTCCTTGGCTCTGCATTGGTTTCTCTGCATTAGATAAAACAACCACTTCTCCAGGTTTTGACAGAGTGGTCTCATGTAGGAGATGAAACTTGTCAGTCATCCTGGCCTGAGCCTCTGGTTGTCTCTCAGACCTTTGTGATTATCCAAGCTGCCTTCTTTGTTTTTACTGGCTCCCAATTGTTCTGGGTGTGCCAAGACTTGTCACATGTTCCAAAGGGAGGAACACAGTCAAGATCTAGATATGGGCTGATTGGAAGCTGGATGCTCAGGTAGCAGCGGGAAAAGTATGTAGTTAAGCCCCTTCTGGGGAGATCCTGGATTTGGGCATTTTTGTCTACTCCCTCTGTGCTGGACCTAGATATAGCCATGGGGAGGGATAGCTGCAGTGACTGCTTGGGCTTGTTGAGAATGATTCTTTTTTGCTGTATTTTTATGGGACTCATGAGTGGTAGTGCTATTAGCTATCAGGGCCTGGTGATCCGGAGACCGAGCCGTAGGGCTGCAGCCATAAAAACTGGAGTGCATACAGGTATATGAGCTCCTTCCAGAGAGATTCTGGTGACTGGGATCAAGCTAAAGGGAGAAGGTGGGGGAGATGTCTGCTGGCTTCCCTGGTTTCTAGGAAGGATCAAAGCCCAACCCTAGATGCATGCATGCTGACACTTAGGCAGTAGATTTCAAAGTATGCAGTTGGATCCCTTTCAAGAAAAGACTGGGAGATGGACAATTTTGCCTGCTCCCTCCGTGCTGACACAGCAAGTCTTGTGCTTCCCTTAACAACTTCTCTTCTGTTTGCCGTAAGTCTTACGGGTCTTGGGAATGCAATCCTCATTGATTTTCAGAGCTAGATATTTTGGGGTCCCATCCTTTGGTGAGAGTCCTAAATGTTTGGGCACTAAATGTGGGGTCCAAACCGATTGCTCCTCAGAAAGAAGCTTGGAGTTGGGAGTTCCCTTTCAACTGTATGGCACTCTGCTGGGGGCGGGGTTTATGGCAAGACTGTGTCTCAGCCTTTCCTACCCATTTCAATGTGGGTGTTTGCTCAATGTGTAGCAGTCACTTAGCTGGCTTCTGGATTTCTTTCAGAGACAATTACTTTGTGTGAAGCTGTACATTTGATGTGGCTGTGGGAGGAAGGGAGTTCAGGAGCCTCCTACGTCACCATCTTGGATAACCCGCTTCCCCCACAGAATTTTTTATAGTGGGATTCTATTACCAATCTATTAGTTACCTTTTTCTAACATCTGAAACATCAAAGTTATATACCGTCTTCTCACTTAGTATTTTCTAACGCTCATCCAAACGTGGTTCAATTTAGGCACATTTCAAGGAATAAGTAAAATTATATAAAATTAAAGAAACAGTGAAGTGTTTTCATAGCCATACTTAAACATACAGATATTTCGTTTTGTGGTGAATAGTTAAGATAGGAAACATCATGAGTATATTTGACGCACTGTTTCAATTTGGTGAGTATGAATAGGTGAACTGGATACTGAAATAAAAGAATTTTATTTCTGTAATTCAGGAACCAGCTGGAGTTTCTAAACCCTCTAGGACCTAGATCATATTTGCATTATCACTTTTCTTGATTCCCTGTGAAAGTCTGAAGCCCCTCCCAAGATTTCTGCAGATTCCCTCTGGTATATGATCTCAAGATTCACTCTCAGTCTGGGTTTCTACACGTGTGCATGTTTCCATAGTCTACATTTTGTTAGGCTGATGTAAACTTGGCTCTTTCCTCAACTCTCAACAAACCAACTTAAAAAATGTGGATAAAAGAGACTTGATGAAATTGAGGTGCAGAGTTTACATTATGGCAACACAAACATTTCAAGTTGTATGTTAGACAGCTTTGACAGTGTCCTTCAGCATCCTGTCCCTGGGGAAGTTGCACTGTACCTTCTTCCCCTCAAATAATGCCCACCATCACACCATTTTGCAGGTTCTTCTTTGGCTCCATATACTCTTCTGCTCTTCTAGTACCAAAATTATGCAAAAAATTTAACCCCAAGTTATTTATTAAACAAGAATGTTTTTCTCCTAAGAGGAAGTCTGTGCTAGGTAGTTTGAATAAAATGTTAACTTCTGCTTCACTTAGTTATGTGTTTGTTAAATTAACGGTCCTACCGAGTAAATCAGCCAGTCTTAAAAATGGACGATTCCAAGAATGTGGATCTAAAATGGTTTCAGGACAAAGAATGTGAAAATTTCAAACAGTATCAGAAAATTGTAAGTGTTATGATGAAAACGAATAAACAGTAGAAAAGGTGAGTACAGCTTTGTGGCGTTGCCAAAACCACCAAAGAGACATTAAGCAGTTTAAAACTTTTGTCTTTACCTTTTCATACATCCCTTCTAGAGCAGATAATCACATACATGATGCTGATCATGACCCTATACTCATAACATTGCCCAGGACTTGAAAGTGATAACAGTTAGATGCTCAATAGCATTAGTAAGTTTGAAGGGAACATCCAAGTGTCATGTGTGAATGCTTAACAAAAGATATTTTAATTTTGAGATTTTAGATTTTTCCCCATTCTCCCGTCCCCCCCCCACCCCCCCCCCCCATGCCAATAGGACTGACTGTACTTCTAGAGGAGAAAGCCCTTATTGAAGCTAGTCAGGTTGTGAACAATTTACCTTAGTTCTTTCTGAAAGGAATCCGTGTCCTCGAAGAGGTGCAGCGACTGTGTGCACAGCGCCCCCTGGTGATCAGACACTGCCTTTTCAGTGTGGCAACAGAAGAGTCTCCAAGAAAGACAAGGTGTCCAGTTTCCAGTTGTATTTTTTGAGACCTTATCGACACCATCAAAAAGTTTCTAGTAACAGTTCGCTTTTGGAGATACTTTTCAGATAACGAGTTTCCATAATCTCCTCATTTGATTTTTAACCTGGATTTTTTTTTCCATTACTTCCACATATAAAGCTATTTCTATCAGTATATCCCAATGGCAGGGACTGAATGGGGCTACAAATGAAGTGACAGGTATGCTTTCAGGTATGCAATATTGAGAAAATTAATACATACACATATGGGGCAAATAAGTAAAAACATAAAGTAATATATGTGGAAATATCAAGATAAGTGGCTTAAAGTAAGTGACTTGCATTCTGGACAGACAAAAATCAGAGATGATTAGAAAACATTTTACGTATGTATTTATTTAATCCCATCTCGCCGTGTTCTAGAAAGAATATGAGACCATATATCCATTCAGTACAACAAGATGAAAAGAAAGTTGCAAAGTAATCAGGGCAGCTGGAGAAATAAAGAGAACCATTCAAAAGGAAAAGAAGGCAGGCTTGGGTTTGGTATATAAGGGAAGGGAGAGACGTTTAGAACATACTACCTTCAAAGGCAAATAATACCCTTTCACTGAGTGTTTAATGGAATATAGGTGACACTCACTGGGGATTCTGTCAAGGGACTGAGCCTTGGGCTGGGAGTTGAACTAGATGGCTTCCCTTCTGGCCCCAGTGCCTGAATAAAGCATTCACTGAGAGATCATTGTGTGGACATTACTGTCATTTCTTGTATTAGGGTACTGTAAAAGAACTTCCCTGCCCTTGAGGGGTTTATAACTTTTCCCTTGAAAATAAGACCAACACACATGTAGTAATTAGAGAATGATATAAGGCAGCCTCTTATTAGATGTTAAGTTGTGGGGGACAAGGTGTAAGTTCTTAAAATATTTAGGAATATTGCATGAAGGAAGAGCTTGAAGGATATTAGGATTTGAGAAGAGGAAGAGGAGAGAGATCATGGCAATTTGGAACAATTTCTTTGTGGGAATTTGGGCACACTGCTCTATGTTGAGCGTGAAGAGCTTTGGCTGAGATAAGGGAGTCTGGAAGAGTCTGGTATGAGGCTCCTTTTGTACTTGGCCACCCCCAGACAATTCTCAAAGATGTGTAGCAACATTGGTCCAGGTCAGGTGGATGACGCTGAAATCCAGGTGGTTCTGATCTGAGGCAGGGAGGTGTGACTGGAGCATCATGAGCACAGAGAAGGGTTGGTGGGAAGGTCAGCCACAGAACAAGCCTATACCAAGGGGCGTCTGTCTAAAAGAGAAAGGAAAATGGGAGCAGGAATCATCACGGGGGGAAGGGGATAGACCCAGATAGAAAGTGGTTGTGAAAACTGAATTAGCACCTGCTAATAGATTTTGAAAGCAGTCTAGAAAGGACTCAAAGATGAAAGAAGCTGCGCCATCATAAGATGAACTCTGTCGTTTGAGCAGAGAAAGGGTTCCAGTGGACAGGTGATACTGAACTACGGCAGGTGCTCGCTGGGAGAGCTGGGAAACCGAATGCCCTGGCCAGGGTCTAAAAAGATGGCGTGAATTAGCATTGAGTATGTCATGAATTAGCATTGAAGATGAGGGTCTGTTGAAAACAGGCCTTCCTAGGACGAGGAGCAGTGTTATCTGTAAGATCATTTGGAGGACTGAGGACAGGGAAAGAGAGTTGAAGAGGAGAAATAAGATAGAGGGAAGCCAGAAAAAAATGAGGGGCTAGTAAGGTCGAAAGAAGCCCTCCTCCGACCTTCCTTCCCTCAACCCCCAGTGAACCACATTACTTCTTACTGTCTTTGACTTTCTTCTCTGTTTTAAAACTGCATTCTATTTACCAATTGCTTAAGTAGGCTTAGAAGTAGACATTGTTTTCCATGGGGTCTCCCTTTTAAAACTTCTTCCCCAACTTTAAAATGTCTGTCCTTTTAGAAAGTTGTGAGGGAGAAAACTAACATGGCCAAGATTGGAAGTGATGTTGTATCTGTAGTCCGGCAGGAGAATTCAAAGGACCAAAACAAATAGCCTTGGTGTAATTGGTGAACTGGACCCTTCCTTAGTAGGAAATAGTATTCCTGTCCCTTCTTGCCCACCTTGCTCTCAGTAGCCTGTTCCATGATGGAGTGGGGATGGGAACACTCATATCTTTCTGTCTTTTGCTTTTACTTAGAAACAGGTCATTCTTTATATAAATCTTTCAAAACCATTACTTATCTAGGTGACTGTCACCTTCTCCAAACCTTTATGTTGTCACCATCTTTGTCAGGAACCTATGGAAACCAGGAGAAAGGAAAGGAGGGGGAGACAATGGTGATTATTGAGCAGGCAATATGTAATCATTTTTTGGTAGAAGAAAGGAAAGTGACATAAAACTAATTTTTTTTTTTGTTTTAAAATACCTATCAATAGCTGATAAGCTCTCTCAAAAATCTTAACTTCTAGTCTAGATTCTAAAGCAGTTTTAAATCTGGCTACTTAAACAGGGATATTAGATTTTAAAATTAAGCACTTCAAAAAAAATCAAGTCAATAATAAATGAGCCTTCTGTTCACAACCCTAGCCAGAGAAACCCAAGGTGCCATGAACTGGAGGAAATCATCTAGCTATGGTATAAAGATAAAATTTAGGAAACATATCTTTCTATGGTCTATAATTTTTGTGTATTCTTTGTACTTTGCTCCCTTGGTTAGCTAATTCTTTTTGTAATTTGAGGATAGATTGGCTAAAATTTTACCCATATTTGAAAGGCTACTTATGTATTCTGTTATTTGAAGTTGAGAGCGTAAGATTCTTGGTATTGAATTGGTAAATTAATTGTTGGCAACCTAGTAGTTGGAGTGAATGGGCAAGGATTGTCTGAGTAACCATTCTGTAGACTGACAGAAGTGAGGGAGTAGTCTTATGAAAGATTATAACCAAAAGTTCTTTCTTTTGGAAAGAAGAGTTTTAAGAAGACTCTTGAATTGCTATTGTATGAACCTCAGAAGAAAAAATATTTCATATCTACAAAACTGAAATGAGTTTTATGACACAGATGCAATTTTGATGTTCTTGAAAGTGAAAAGTGTCTTCTCTGTTATATGTTGAGATACGCTAAAGATAGAACCGAAAATAATAAGACATTTTAAATAAAAGCCAAATGGTTAAAGAAACAAGGCAATTTGAAAAAGAAAATAAATCTGCATTTTTAAGATCCACTAACATTATATTTAGTTTTAGAAGAAAGGGAAAAATGAATGGATTTCTATGGATTTTGAAATCAGTGTTTTTCTAATCTTTTCCTACAGAGCTCACCTGAATGACCTTGAAAATATTGTGCCATTTCTTGGTATTGGCCTTCTGTATTCCTTGAGTGCTCCAGATCTCTCTACGGCCCTCCTGCACTTCAGACTCTTTGTTGGAGCGCGGATCTACCACACGATCGCGTATTTGACACCCCTTCCCCAGCCAAATCGGGCGTTGGCTTTCTTTGTTGGATATGGAGTTACTTTTTCAATGGCTTACAGGTTGCTGAAAAGCCAATTGTACTTGTAAAGAGAATCATACAACTCATCCAATTATTTTCTAAGAATTCTGTACCTCCAATTTATAATGAATGCTTTTTTAGATTCTAAGTGGGAGGAGAGCAGAGAAATTAAGATGGGGCAAACAGTCTGAATGTTAACATCACCAATATCATTTATTCTTGTTCTATATTTGTACTCAAAATTTCACATAATTCTTAAATCTTTTGACTTCTTCTTTAAGTGCCTTGTTGTAAATTCTGATTATAATTTGTAACATTCATTCAACATTTAATATTTGAAATCTACAAAAAGGGTGAATGCATGTGTGATAAACCTATATTGCAATATTGCTGAATCGGACACATGAAATAAAGAATTTAAAGAATAGTTTTATTTGGTTCAATTTTTCCCAACTTATATTTTCAAAAGTTTTAAACCTACAAAAAAGTGGAAAGGTAATACAATGAACCTTTATATATCTTTCATCTAGATTTACCAATTGTTGACATTTTTGCATATTTGCTTTTGCTCTATCACTCAATGTTTTTTCAGATTAATTTGAAAGTAAGTTGCAGATATCATGATATTTCACTTCTGAATACTTCAACATGTATCTCTTGTGAATAAGACAATCTTCAAATAACATTATCACACACAAGAAATTTAACAATATAATAATATTATATATATATAATTCATACTTAAATTTCCCCAATTTTCCTAATAATGTCCTTTATAACTGCTATATTTTTTTAAAAGATTCATTTATTTATTCAGAGCGAGAGAGAGAGAGAGAGAGAGAGAGAACATGAGTGGGCAGGGCAGAGGGAAAGAGAATCTCAAGCAGACTCTGCCCTGAGCATGGAGCTCGACATGGGGCTCGATCCCTCAACCCTGAGATCAGGACCTGAGCCAAAACCAAGAGTCGGTCGCCCAGTCGACTTCACCACACAGGTGCCCCTATAACTGCTATACTTTTGATCCAGGAATCAAACGAGGACCACACAAGCGTTTTGTTATCATTTCTATTTAGTTTTCAATAAAATGGAAGAGTTCTTTCATTTTCTTTCTTTCTTTTTTTTTTTTCTGTCTTTAATAGCATCAACATTTTTTGAGGAGTATATGCTGATTGTTTTACAGAATGAACCTTAATCTGGCTTTATTTTGTCTATTATTTTCTTGTTCTTAGATTCAGATTAAACATTTTTGGTGTTGTTGTGTCTTTCACATGACAACATATCAATAAGCATATGATATCAGTTTGCCCCCTTATCGGTGATATTAAATTTGATCAACTTAATAAGGCAGTATCAACCAGACTTGTCCATTGTAAAGACATCTTTATTTTTGTAATCATATGTGGGGACAAATTGACACTGCAAATTCTGTTTTCCTATAAAATTTCACCCAATGGGTTTGGAATCTAATGATACTCAGTTTGGTTTCTACATTAAAATATGAATATATAAATATAAAAATTGATAGAATATATAAGTATACAAACCTATAAACACATATAAATCCACATAGATTGAGATCTTTCTGTCTTAAATGGAATTATATGTGTTTAAATTCTCATAATGAAGGATGAACTTTTAAAATATCAATATTTTTCTTGTACTTGCTATTAAATTTATATTAATTATTTATTTGGCTATCTCTTGATTAGTCTTAATTTTAAATACATATTTCTTAAAAAATGCCTTTAGTGGCTCATAATTGTTCATTTAGATTTACCACACAAGAGAAAATCATTGTGTAATATTTTAAGTCTCATAATTTGAGCAACTCTGAAGTCCACAAACAGTACCTATTGGACTACAGAGAATTCTTACAAGTTTCTCTCTTTTATTATTTTATTTATTTTATTTTATTTTATTTTTTCTAACATTAAAAGCAGCTTTGCCTATCATGGGTCTTGGCTTCAGAAAAGCTTGTGGTGTAAGTAATGGAAAAGACCATGAGCTTAGGAATGAAAAGCCCAAAATTCAAGGATTGGATTTACCTGCATAAACACACACACACACACTGCTCTTTGGATTTGAACAATCTATTTACCTTGTCTGAGCTATAGTTTCCTCAAACTTTTTGTTAGATTTTTTTGAAGGTCCAATGATCTATGTGTGTGAAGCATATAAAAAAAGTACTTTCTAAACAATAAAGTGTCCTCCATGTGTAAAATTATTTGAGTAATCTATCAGTCATAAAGATTCAGTTACTTGAGTTTTTCCTAGCTTCGTGTGAGATCTCTTTAACCATGGTCATTTTTCTCACTGTTTTCTTAAAATTTCTACTTCCCTGGTAATGCTTCTCAGAGTAGAAGCAGAGTGGACTGTGGCTGCTATCCTAATGGTTAGGATAGGTCAGCTACTAATATTTGATACCCATTACTAGACAATTATCAGGATAAAAAAGGACATTTACGTTTTATATTCTCAGAGGCATAAGAACTATGTGTTATGTGCAGAACACACTTAAGAAAAACTGAAAACACCCAGAAATAACCTACTTCAATTCTCAAGTTTGAATAATAGTTGTAAAGATAATTTTAAATGGTTTCTAACTGTATTTTCCCTCACAAGAGAAGCTGTAGATGTTGGGAGATTTATTAATGGAATTGTTTTAATGGCAACAGGTAGATGAAGGGGTAGACTATTCACTGGTCTAGTCTCTCCTGCAACAAGTCTCACCTGATCACATGATAGCCTGGTCTTTAGAGTGAAGTCTGCAGTGAGCAACTTTAACCTGTGATCGGACAGACACAGGAAAGAGAGTGCTCAGTTTACCTAAACACTGTTACCTGTGAGGGGTATGATGGATATTTTCATGTTTCTGCCACTTAATTAGAATTCTGAAAGTGAGGATTATGTTTTATTTATTTTTGTACATGTGTTCTCATTCACGCACACAGACGTGCGTGTAAACATTCACACCCACGCACCTTGTACTCACAAACACCCCACTCACACACACCCATGTAAGTACCAGCACTGTCACCAGTACTAACCATTATGGGTACTTAGTGATTAGGTAACATGTTATTGCTTCATGCTTTGCCATCTCCCTTCGCTCATGCCTTGCTCTCTCCTCACTTACCCTAAACCAACTCTATCATAAGTAAGTTGAGATCCTTCTGCAGAAATCAGAAGATATTTATCTGTAATTCTTATCAACACTATAGGGCAGTAAAGGGAGTTTTGTTGGGGAGGGTGCAGGGACTCTCAGATGGGGCTGGAGGGTAGGGCAGGCTTTATGGAAATCTCTACAGCTAGTATCTGTACACACAAATGTATATAGGTATTGAATCTATATTATTAGGACACAAGCCCTATTGCTTTATCATATTACATAGAGTCTTCTTAGCAGGTGGGGACATCTATTTATAAGATGTACTTATTTGGCTTGGGTATGTTGAAAGGTGGTGGGACATAAGAGATTCATGTATATCAAAGGCCTTGGTGCTTTAAAAAAGGTTAAGGAGGGGCGCCTGGGTGGCTCAGTCATTAAGCGTCTGCCTTCGGCTCAGGTCATGGTCCCAGGGTCCTGGGATCGAGCCCCGCATCGGACTCCCTGTTCTGAGGGAGGCCTGCTTCTCCCTCTCCACATCCCCTGCTTGTGTTCCCTCTCTCGCTGTGTCTCTCTCTGTCAGATAAATAAATAAAATCTTAAAAAAAAAAAAAAGGTTAAGGAAACCTTATCTAATCAATGCCAAATGAATGAGTCCCTCTATTTTGAAGGCTCGGAGATTTATTATTTCGGGTATAGGGGGCATTAGGTCCTGAGAGGTAGACTCATAAGAACCAAAATATAAATGAGACTGCAGTTGAATTAGAATGGTAGGGAATTCATCGAAACTCAGGCTTGTCACCGTCCCATGGTCTGGTGGTCTGAATCCCACAGGTCAGTCCATTCGGCCTCCATGGTCAAGGTGACTTGGAAGCTGAAATCATGATCAGAAAGCCTCTGTTGATTTTCTCTGAGGCAGCACTGCCAGAGGTTCTAAAGTTACTCCGGAGCCCAGGGCTCTCCATATGTCAGGTAGGCTTGTGTGGCCAAAAAGCATACTTGGTGAGCACGGGTTAGACCAAAGAGGGTTCGATGAATCAGACATTCAGTGGCATAAGACTAAAATAATCTGATATCTCCATTTCAAAATAGAGGAGATCTCATGAATGGGATTAAAAATACTCATAGTCCATTGGCTACAGGATCCCAAATTCATCTCCACACTTGGAACAGCCTGGGAGGTGGATCTAGGAAGACCAAGTCTGATCTGATGCAAGTCCCTCATCAGTGTGGGTGCTTAGACAGACACAGTCAACACGTATCTTCGTGTCCTTCTTTTTCCCTGTTTCCTTAGCTATCTGATCTCTCCTCTGACTGAGAGTCCACCTCTTGTGTCTTCATGTTCCAGAAGCTAATGACTTATACCTGTGCTAGGTTCAGCTAGGAGATTAATTATCAAAAAGGAATGGTACAACCTTTGGCTCCTCGTAATTAGGGGAACCTCCAGAAACACCCAAGCATTGCTAACACCTACCTCCTGCTCTCACATTCAATGATTCTACGACGAGACATTTCCCCAGGCAGTGTGGAGAAGGGCAGGGAGTTTCTGGTGCCTCAACTTTAAGGTGGAGAGACTCAAGCCTTGGGATTCCTGCATGGGTTGTATAAGCCATTCACCTGAAGGTTTTACTTTATAAATACCAAAAAAAAAAAAATTTTTTTTTTGAGTTGCATAGTTGCATCACACTGACTCTTCTTGGAGGCAGATAGTGAGACGTGAGGCAATTTGCCTTGGGAGTCTCTCCAATCCAATTCGAGACAGCAGCACAAAAATCCCATGATCATCTCCTCCCTGCCAGCCTGAAATGTCAGCCCTGTGGGAAGCTGATAGGTGTTCCTGCTATCCGCGGAAACAGCACCTCTGCATTCGTATCTTCCAGAGTATTTTATTCACTATATATCCTATGTAAACTGTTGGATATGACAAGGAGGAGTTGTCAAAGGCAGACTTCTGGGAAGGGGCTATGTTGGGTTGAATTTGGCACCAATCTCTCACACTTGACAGCTCAAGTACAAGATTGCAGATGAGCTATAGAACCTAGGAGCCCCCTCAGTCAGGATGCACAGGCCCTAAGTCACATTTAATTCAGAAAGGCCTGACAGCCCTGCATAAAATGGGAGCAATAAAATGGAGAAATAGGAGCTGTGTGCAAGAGTAGGCCATTTAAGTTATTTCCTTTTACTGGAGTTTTAGAAAATATGAACCAGGACAATATAGACTATGATACACCATGAGGAGGAGATGCGCATTAGCAATCGAAGGAAAATAATCCAAACTTTAAGCCAGAGTGACATGATTTTTAATAGCTCAAAGCTAAAAGGGGAAGCAGAGAAGAGTTAGAAGAAGCTGCCTGAAGTTCTTATTTTTTAGCTTAAATTGTACATATCTATATCTTTATCTCCATGTAAACAAACAAAAGAAGAAAAGCAAAGGATTGAAGCAGTTTTGTGTAGTGAATAGAACACTGGATTTGAAAACACCTATATCTGAGTCTTGGCTCTGACACTTTCTGGCTGCCTCAGATAATGACCATGGTATTTAACCTCCTTAAGCTCCATCTTTAATTCTAAAATGGCAAAATTAATACTTTACCTACTGTATGAGTAATCTTCTGCCTATAATTCTGTATAACAAATCACCCATGACTCAGTGGCTTTGCAAATGATTCCGCAGGGTTGAGCTGATGTTGGCCGGGTTTGCTCATGTGTCTGCTCTAAGCTACACATTGGCCAGGCAGTGCTGCTGGACGTGAGTCTGGTTGTCTTATGGAGCTGGGAATTGGCTGGAGCTTGGCTAATTCCAAATGATCTCAACTAGGATTACTGGGGCAACTCATCTTTATTCCATGTGGCTGATCCTCTGATACAGGGGTCAGCAAACTATGGCTCTTCAGCCAAATCTAGCCCATGGGCTGGTTTTGCAAACATTTTATCGGGACACAGTTGTGCTCATTGATTTTCCTATTTTCTCTGGCGACTTTCATGTCGCATTGCAGCGCTGAGTAGTTGAAGACTTGCAATAGAGACCCCCTGACCCACAAAAGCAAAAAAAAATTGCGATCTGATCTTTTACAGAAAAAATTTGCTGACTCTTCCTCCAGTAGGCTAGCCTGGTGTGTTCATCATGGCCACGGCAAAGAGCCATGGAAGAAATGAAACGCGTAAGCACCTTTTCAAGGTTCTGCATTCATCCCGTCAGATAACATGCTATTGGCCCCCCAAAAGAGGTCATATGAATTACAGTGAGAATTGCAGAGAATTACAGTGCTAGGAAACAGACTCAACCTCATTAGTGAGAACTGCAAAGTCACATGGCGAAGAGGCATGGATGCATGGAGAGAGAAAGAATTTAGGCTATTTATGCAATCAATCTACCACATCTGCCCACTTTATGATGTTGTTATGAGGTTCAGTTGGAATACATGTAAAGCATCTTGTAAACTCTACAACATTAAAACAGCATTCATTCTACTGTGTCATAATTTTACCAGATTAGTGGTAATCTGTTATATACTCAGTATGATAGCAATAGTTATAACTAAATAAAAAAATGTGATACTGGGTATGTGAACTTGGCCTTCTCCCTCTCATTTGCAATGAGCTGCTTAGGAGACAGATGGGACAAGGAACAAATATTTGGATAGCCTTATTGCTTCCATAATCAAGTTGGTTCCCAAACTGTGCCCAGTCTGTTCTCTTGAATTATCATCTGCACCCTGTTCCCAACCAAGTGTTTCATCAAAATTAATCAACTGACTATTGGTGCATTGATTATAAAACAGACGATATTATTGGCCCAAATGTAAACTGTTTGTTTTAGTATTTGCTGGAATGATTGTATATTATCTTTCTATGCATTGTATTCATCATGAAAACAAGAGCTGTGCTAACTTCTTGTCTGAGCTACTAAATCTATAAACTTGATAACTACCAGGATGTAATTTACTTTTTCTTTATAACTCATATTTCATGGCAATATAATTAGATTTGAGAACCAAGGATTGGTTCCAACAACAGTTTTGCCACTAACTTGCATGAGACACACTTGCACATCACCTACTCTTGCTCTCTTCATTTTTTCACATTTAAAAGAAAGAGATTGAATTAGAAAAACATTTGAAATATTCTCTGACTCTAGAAGTTCTGTTTGTTCTGGAAGCAGGTGTTGGACTCCTCTTTTTTTCCAGTAATAAAATATGAATAGCAAGATGTGGGAATAATTAGAGTAGAAAACTTGTAGCATCTATTAATGAGGTCAAAGGTAAGTTTGTGAGTTAAACAGCATTTTGTGGCTCAGTGTCTCAGAAAAATTAATCTTTAAATTAATTTTCTCTGAATAACCAATGTGATGTCACCCAAACCAAATGATCATTTTTTAATTTTCAGAAAAAAGAGTGCATCATGACCCCCCCCCCCCCCAGCGCCTTTAAGGTTTCCTTCTATTAAATTTCTTCAGACATGAAACATGCTATCATTTCAGTAGACCATTCACTAGAAGCAGTGAGTATTTGTGGGACAAACAAATAGAATGCCCAGAAGTAAGTGAAATAGGATGCCTTGGTCTTTTTAATTCTTGGCTCCCAGAATGCTGACTCTTAAGAGTTAGTGAGGTGCCTCTAGTCCAAATATCTATATGTCAAATAGCAGAAAACATTTTATTCATTGCTTCATGAAAGAAATATTCACTGAGGGCTTCCTATGTGCCAGGCACTGTTCTAGGTGCTTGGTATACATCAATGATAGAAAGATGAAGATCTTTGCCCTGCAGAGTCTGCATTCTAGTGGGGATCCTTTAATTTAGGGCTTGTAAAGAAGGCAAAAGGAAAGCAAAAGGATTTGTTGAACTTACTGAACCTATGCCAAAATGCGAATTATCTATGCCAGAGTTCAGTCCCCTACAGCCTGTGGGCCACATCTGACCTGTTACTTGATACTGTTTGGGCCATAAACTAAACTTTTTTTAAAACTAATGAACATTTGCACTAAATTTGATGATTGGGCAGACTAACCTTGAACCCCAATTAAGCAAAATGGGAGTCTTTGAATAAAATTCCATCCTTCTCCCTAGTAGATCTGAATTACAAAAACAAAATTGTGCTCCATTATTATTGTTGTCTTTTGAATTTCATCAATAAAAAAATGTGGACATTTGTTTTCCCTCTTGTTATAAAAGTACCTACATAGCATAGTCGCATTTGCCTTTTAGTTCACAAAGTCTAAATATTTTTACAGAAAAACTATATTAGTCCCTGATCTATACAACTGAATCAAAAAGATAGAAATGGATACAGAAGTTTCTCTAGTTCTTTTTCACTAAATAACAGGTGCCAGAATTTAATCAAAGTGACTGAGAAAACTTTATTTCAACATTGGTCCTCTTGTACTTGAACCAAGTTATCTATTTTTGTTCCAAATTCTTATGTCCTACATGGTATGGAGTATGCTGGGATATTTGGTAACTTTTTAAACATTTGCTGAATTGATAAAGGATTGAGATACTGTTAATTGGCCTGTGTGAAAATACAGCTTCTTACCAGCATATTCTGCACCTGGATGTGTGCTCCCTGGTGGTTGAATTTTCTCCCTGAGATGGGTACTCTTGATGTTACCATGAAGGATATTGAAGTTTTAAGGGCTTTTTGGCTAGAAAAGCTTTGTTTTGCTTGGATTCCATATGCAGAAATCACGACACTTCCAGTGTAACACTATTAAATCACTCATTTGTCAGGAACAGTGGTTAAAACCATTAATGTGTAATCACTTCAAGTAGTTTACACCAACATAGAGCAGAATAAGCTGTGGCCAAATGAAAGCAAATGGAAGACTCAGAAACAGTTGATGAGATCTAATTTAACATCTTTGTTTTCTCCTGGGACATTTATGCTCATGGTGGTGATTTTATATTGCATACATATAATATAGTCATGGCTATTGCTTTTAAAATAGCCCCTAGTTTCTTTGATGGTTTTAAATTTATTACTATTTTATAGAGAAATAGTATGTCGTTCCACTGGAAAAATCACGACTTCTCATTGCTCTGCCACGCAAACGAATTTTAAATTCACGAATTCAAAAATCGCCCCAAACCCTTTACTAAAATGACAACAGTAACCATTGTATGTAGAATTCTAAGTTAGAGTTTTAAAATATATTTCAAAATATGAACTAGGAGAGTTACATAGATACCTATTTTTAGGAATTCATCCCAAAGATACACTGAGCAAAAATATGAAAGTACTTGTAAACAAGGTCATACACGGAAGCACCATTTGCAATGGCAAAATACTGCAAATAATCCAAATATTAGCCAACAGGGAAGAGCTGAATAATCTATGATACACATGGATTATTATGCAACTATAAAAAAGAATGAGAAAAGTTCGGTGTCAACTATACAATAATCTCCAGGATGTAAGAATGTGTGTGTGTGTGTGTGCATGCACTCACATGCACATGCATGCCTGTGTGCTTATATTTTAAAAATTAATAAAAAGACAAACCATAAGGTTCAAAAAAACAGTTGACGGTAGGGGAAGAAGGCAGAGTGGAAGGGAGAAGAATAGAAACTATTCTCTTTTTTTCTTTAAAAACCTTGTTTTGAAGATGTGCCTTTGGAAATGCAAATATTTTACATAATAATAAAATAAAAGTAATCACAAAGAGCAATTCCTAACCACTGAAAGCCAAAGGAAAAAGAAACCTCAAAGTATCTCCTGTTGAGGCACAGAGGAACTATCTCAAGTGACTTTGAAGCATCATAGATTGACCCGTACATCCTTGGTGGGACCAAAGAATGTAAAAAACAAACAACAAATCTTCTTTTCCATAATGGTATAATTGGTGGTAGTGTTAATATTATTCTGAGAATTTTGTGTATGACACCTAGTGTGAAATAAAGCAAATGAATAATTACATCAGCGTCGTTGAAAATCAGGATTTGGGGGCATGGCAGAAAGGAGATACAGATATGAAATCAGTTAGTAAAAACCCCATACTCTTGATTTTGAGTTGGAAGTATTAGTATGAACTTAGGATGTGTTTCATCTAGAACAAAACAAAGATAACCTTATTTTCTATCTATGTTCACTGTAAAGAACTAACAGCCAGCTGCAGGAAATGTAAGATGAACCTGGTATGTATAACTTGTCACATCAGAAAATAAGGATGCTATTCAAGACTACTAATGTCATCTCAAAAGGACTCAGGAGCCTAAGTGAATAGACTCCCGCGTCAAAGACAGGATGACGTGAGTTTCAGTAAGAACAATAATTGCAGTAAATTGTAAGACATTCAAGGTGTTTAATTCCATGAGTTGATAAAATACAAATACATACACATAAATATATGTACATACATACCTATTATATATATAATATACATAGAAGGTCATATACATTATCTTCTTTGAAGGATGTTATGGGTCTTATTCTTTGTGAAAACTTAAAAAATAAACATTTATCTTGCCTCTTTCACAAACTGTACCTCAGCCTAACCAGTTGCTGTTGAGAGGGAAATGTCTCTTCGTAGAAGCATACTAGCTAATAATTGAAGAAATATCTTTTCATTACCTTACGAATTAATAGATCTAAACAATGATTATTAATGGCTACTAATATCACAAAAAGAAGACAACCAGGGATAAGCTAACCCTGAGGGTAGTGTACAATACCACCTATGAAGCTGGACCAAAAAAGCCAGCATGAGTCTCCACAGTATCTAATTTTGAATACAAATTTATAGGAAATACAAAAGACAAAAGTCACCATGAGGATAAAATTAAAAAATCAGACTGAGGAAAACTTTAGAGGATAAGCAACTCATTTTTCCAACAAAAACTTAAAGAAAGACAGTAAAAGAAAAAGAGAGAGAGACAGAGAGAACCTATAGATAAAAGGAATTTGAGAGATTTATCATCTCTCCATATATGGATGTCATTTGAATTCTAATTCAAAAAATAAGGTAAAAACAAAGTGAAAACCAGTAAGTAATTGGGGAAATGTGAACATGAATGTATATTTGATATCGAGGAATACTTTTTTTAAATTTTATTTTATTATGTTATGTTAGTCACCATACAATACATCATTAGTTTTTGATGTAGTGTTCCATGATTCATTGTTTGCGTATGACACCCAGTGCTCCATTCAATACGTGCCCTCTTTAATACGCATCACCAGGCTAACCCATCCCCCCACTCCCCTCCCATCTAAAACCCTCAGTTTGTTTCTCAGAGTCCATAGTCTCTTGAGGAATATTTTTTGAAAAGGAATTCCTTCAACATTTTCAGGTGTGCTAATTGTATTGAATATGCAAAAAAAAAGTCTCCATCTTTTAGAAACATCTCTGAAATATTTGCAGATGATCTGATGTCTGAGACAGTTTCAAGCTGCAAGGATGGGATAGAGAAGGACCAAAAGGGGTCAGTGTAAAGAAAGTGACACTGGTCTTGAGTTTTGGGGTTTCTTTTTAAAGATTTTATTTATTTATTTTTCAGAGAAAGAGAAAGCACAAGCAAGGGGAGCGGCAGGCAGAGGGAGAAGCAGGCTCCCCGCTGAGCAGGGAGTCCAATGTGGGACTAGATCCCAGGACCCTGGGATCAATGACCTGAGCCGAAGACAGATGCTTAACCGACAAAGCCACCCAGGCATCCTGGTCTTGAGGTTTGAACTGTTGAAGCTGAGTGATAGGTTCATGGAGAATTACTATACTGTTCTCTCTACTTGATTTTTGTTTGAAATGTTTTAGAATAAAACATTAAAACATAGAGGGTAGAGGTGAGCAAATTCTTCCAAGACCTAGAACTATAGCTTTATCAAAGCCTAAATAAATTAGATACAGTCTGTAATAAATGAATACTTTAGAAGTATTTAGTACTCTGATGAGCACTGAGTAATATATGGAATTGTTGAATCACTATATTGCACACCTGAAACTAATATAACACTGCATTTTAACTATCCTGGAATTAAAATTGCAAAAATAAACGAGCAACTGAAGGAAAAAATATTTTGTACTCTAAGGGGAAGATTATGTAGAAGCTGAGGTGTATTGGTGGGTGCTTATGATTAGCATTTTTATCCATAGTAAAATTTTATATTCTTTTTCACGACTGGATTTCTCCTTCAAAGTTTTTGTTAAGATGTTGCCCTGCAAGGACAAAACCTTAATATAAAAGACTCTGTGTGCATCTAAACATATATAATGGAGATAATATTTTTCAAATATGTTTACAAATAATTCAATCTCTCTTAAACCACACAGGTTTTTTCATTAGTGTATGTGCTGAGACCTTATCACCCCAGGAAAGAGGGGAGTAGGTACCTTCTAGAACTAAGAGGCCCAGAAGTAGGAAAGATGGAAGATATGACACAGGAGAATTCCTCATCGAAGAGGGATGGGAAGCAGAAATGCTTCTGGTATTAAAAAAAAAAAAGAAAGGTGGTTCATGCAGAATGGGTCTAGGAATGGGATGCTACTGGGGTCCCCTGAGGAGACCTACACACTCTTGGCCTTTGTGAGAAGATATGGCCCAAGTCAGAACTATGGCCCATGTAATTGGTTTAATAGTGCCCCCCCCCCCAAAAGATATGTACAAGTCCTAAGCCCTAGAACCCACAAATGTGATCTTACGTGGACCAAAGATCTTTGCAGATGTAATCAAATTAAAGATCTTGACTTGAGATTATTCTGAATTAGAATGGGCCCTAAATCCAATACCAAATCCTCATAAGGGAAGAGCAGGGGGAGAAGTAGAGACACAGAGAAGAAGGTAATGGGAAGAGAGAGGCAGACTGGAATTGTACAACTCCATGCCAAGGAATGCCAAGAGTGGCTGGTGGCTATCAGAAGTGAGGAGAGTCATAAAACAGATTCTCCCTCAGAGCCTCCAGAGAGAACTAACCCTGCCTACTACTTGATTTCAGACTTCTGGTCTCCAGAACCGGGAGAGAATAAACTTCTGTTGTTTCATTTTGTGATAATTTGCCACAGGAATCCTAAGAAACTAGTATGCCCTGCTTCTCTCTCTCTCTCTCTCTTTTTTTTTTTTTAAGATTTTATTTTATTTATTTGACAGAGAGAGAGCACAAGTAGGCAGAGCGGCAGGCAGAGGGAGAGGGAGAAGCAGGCTTCCCGCTGAGCAGGGAGCCCGATGCGGGGCTCGATCCCAGGACCCTGGGATCATGACCTGAGCTGAAGGCAGACGCTTAACGACTGAGCCACCCAGGCACCCCCCCCCCCCTCTTTTTTTAAAAATACTTTATTTGTTTATTTCAGAGAGAGAGAGAGAGAGCACAAAAGTAGGGGGGGAAGGGCAGAGGGAGAGAGAAATCCCAAGCAGACTGTCTGCTGAGCTTGGAACATGAGACAGGGCTCCATCTCACAACCCTGAGATCATGACCTGAGCTGACATCAAGAGTTGGATGCTCAAATGACCGAGTCACCCAGGTACCCCATGCCTGCTTCTTATCATGAACTCTGGGAGGAGTGCATTGCACGGGGGCTCTCGGGCGATATGAGAATAGTTATGTCAGTGTCATGTGGTTTGGAAGGGAGAGGCCCAGAAATGAGACCCCAAAGTCTCTCCTGGTTCACCTTCATAGACTGTTTCTTGAGGATCTGACGTGTTCTGGGTGGGATATCTGAAAACGGGTAGTCCTATCACAGAGGTCCTACAATGAGGGTAGACTCTGGTGACGGTCACGGTAGAGGCTGCAAGGGCAGGTGGATAATAGATGTAGAGATTGGGAAAGGGCAGAAGCTGGGTGGGAATGGAGGATATTGCCAGACACTAAATATGCTGAGAACAGACAGGGGATTCCACCCACGTGGACCTGTCAGAGTGGGTTTAGACAGGACAGTCGGAGAGCAGAAGAAACCACTACAGCTCAGAGAAGCAGAAGCCAGGAGAGAAATACAACACAGGGACTGGAGACCACCTCCTGGGTATGAACTTCTTCCTGTGGCCAAATTTCACTTGGAGAAAGAGGAGAACCTTGGAAAGAGAAACTGCTCGAATAACTACTTGGAACTGCAATTAAGGGTTTGCCTGCAGAGCACCTGGGTGGTTCAGTCGTTAAGCGTCTGCCTTCCGCTCAGGTCATGATCCCAGGGTCCTGGAATAGAGCCCCGCATCAGGCTCCCTGCTCCGTGGGAAGCCTGCTTCTCCCTCTCCCACTCCCCCTGTTTGTGTTCCCTCTTTTGCTGTGTCTCTCTCTGTCAAATAAATAAATAAAATCTTAAAAAAAAAAAAAAGAGTTTGCCTGCAATGGATGATTGTACTCAAGAGAAGGGTTGGTGAGCATGAATGGGCAAATTTAAGAGTTTTCTTGTCACTAGAGGTTGGGGGAAGGTGGGCCTAAGGGAAGACTTTGAGATTATGTCAATTAGATAACTTTCGTAAAAGTGGTACTAGGGCGTAGGAATTGTAGTACGGAAAATTTGACCTTGCTACACAGAGAAGAGGCAAAAAATCAATGGTTGCAGACTTTCAATATTTTTCTCGTAATAAAATACACTATGATTTTTATCAGCTAATTTAGACCTAATCTAATTTATTTGCAAATCTGTCTGCCTGTGAAAGTCAGTTTTTGACAATGAATTTCTGATGCAACCATCTCCATTTCTGCTTCCATCCTACCATCAAAGGCCAGGAGCAGCCTGACTCTTCTGAGGGCTTTGTTTTATCAGTGTGGGTGGCTGGCTTTGATTTGGCTTTGTCATCTTGCTGTGAAGCTCATGAGTAACCCTCGTTAAGAGTTCTGCTGATGCTCATTTAGAGATCAGCAAGTTCAGAGGACTGTTTTTAATGTATTCACTTTATTTTGAAGCTTTGCATCTTTTCTACCTCTCGAGGGTCAGGTCTGTTTTACAGACAACTAGAAAGAGAGGATGGAAGGAATTGCTCACAAAAGGAGGGTCTCCCACCCATATACTCTCCTCAGCGCACTGTCTTCACTCTTTGCTTCATTTGGCTATGCTTGTTAGGTGTGGTCGAAGGAGTGGTGAAGGTTTCAGGGGCTCCATTTCAGGGGCTGCAAATCCTTCTGACCCCTGCTTGCCTTCAAATGCAGTGATTCATTTGCTAGGGTAAAGTTCAGTAAATGAACCTAAAGTGCCTAAGCAGCTCGTGGTTTGGAAATTCTTGGACTCCTCTGGAGCATTTCGGCGATTTCTCATTGCCACTAGATGTCCCTCTGTGGCTTTTCTTTTGGACATCAGTGCAGTCAGCAGGCAAGTTATTTCTGCTTGGCTGCATAGAAGGAGAGTGCTCTG
This sequence comes from Phoca vitulina, assembly GCF_004348235.1. Taxonomy (NCBI): domain Eukaryota; kingdom Metazoa; phylum Chordata; class Mammalia; order Carnivora; family Phocidae; genus Phoca; species Phoca vitulina. Next base: position 5,052,544 of record NW_022589767.1, read on the forward strand.
AGGTCCCCAATGAGGCAGTTCACAGTGGACTCTTATCCAAGCTGGCCCCCCAACACACCTCACCCTAGGACCCTGATTTCAAGTATGAGGTGAAAAGTACTCTGAGGTTGTATAGCAATCAGGACTCTCTCCAGAGAGGTCCCTGGGGTCTCTCCAACTTGCATCCATTAAACTTCCCTGCCTCCCAGCCCACTCTCAGTAGCCTAAACCAAAACTTCTAAAAGTACCATGAAAAACCAGCTCTTAAAAATATGTTTTTGTCTTCTGATCTCTTGTAGACCAATACGTGGTCTCACAGTGCCTGACCAGCTTGCAGCTCACATCACATGCAACTCACCAGGCGAGTCAGGTAACATCCAAACTGGGTATTCCCCGCTTCAAAAAACAAGTTCACTGATTATGTGCTTGGATGCGACATTGGGCAACAATGTCAAGGGATTCTAAAAGGTTTTTAACGCAAACTCTCAATCTCTGTATTTCTGTTGTCACTGACCGGCAACCATTCGTAGAAAAGCACTGGTCTGAGGACCACACGTTGAGTGGCACTGGCCCAGGCATTACCATAAGGCTTAGTTCTCCATCCTTGAATGAAAACCGATGAGCCATGAGGAAGTGGGGTGCTCGAGGCAGCTTTGGAAAACTTGACTGGAGGCTCAAGCAATGTGCAGAGGGCTGTGGGCTCTGTCCTTTCAGGGTGCCTGCCCTAGGTCAGGTGTGGACCTTCCATTGACCTGCTGCACCGAATCTCAGATGAGGGCTGCTTTAAACAGACACAGCGGGTGATCCCGGGAAGTGATAGCAGTGGAGAAGGAATGAGAGTTCTTACAGCTTCTGAAACTTCCTGCAGAAATTAAGTGCGTCTCCTAAAGTTTCACTCTGCACTTTCGAGAAGAAATAAAGGTGGCATAGGGATAAATACCATGTACTTGGATTCATTTTAATAATTAGCCATAGTGACACCTAGGTGATAGATAGTGTGGTGGCTTCCTCCAGCAACCGGCTCCAATTACAGAAATAGCGGTAGAGAGTCTTAGCTTCACAAACTGGAAAGAAATAGTTTGTTTACTCAATGCACCAACAGTTTGTGTCCCAACAAGCATTTATTAAGCCCGTTATTTGTAATGCAAAAGCACAACCTGCCTTAAAAACAAAGTTGAGGATGGTGGTTAAGTTTCCTGTGGGTTCACAGAAAATCATTTAAGCCAGTAGTCATTGAATTAAAATAATAAAGCGATGTTTTTTTTTCTTCTTTATGATTGCATAGGTTAGGTCAAGTCCAGCTGCGGAGAACATGGATTTCTCTGTTACAAATTTTGATAGAAGGTTTCCCCTCTCTTTCTCAGGAGAGCCACTGGGGGGATGGGGTTTCTCGGAACTTCCTTGCTCTGGTGAGGACAGCAATATAACATGAGTCCCTCCGTGGCCAGCAGGGAGGCAGGATTCCAGACAAGGGGGAATGTGGAAGAAGGGTTTCATGAGCTATTTCTTTGAAGTTTGAAGTATAAAACCGTGTTGGATGAGCAGTGCTGGGGTCTTTGTGCTAAAATCTAGTGGTGACTGGCAATTAGGCATAGGCTGTCTCAGAGAAGAAGAAGGGTGGTGAGTGCCAGAAGCTTTGGATCAGGTGCTACCCAGGGGAAATGCTTATGAAGAGTAGGAAGAAGCTGCACAAGTGGAAAAGGAAGAGGCAAAAAATGCTCACAAGAGAAAAGAAGTTGAAAGGCAATGTACACAGCTCTCTCAATCAGAGACTGAAATTCTACAGGTTAAGGCTCAGTTTTACATGTTCACATTTATGTGGCAAGGGCTCCAAAGGAGGGACCTGAAATACGTCCTCCCAGAACGGTGACTCTAGGGAGGGCTGACCTCTACAGCATCTCCCTGGGAAAAGATAGCACAGGCAGGGGCAGATCCAGGTTTTATGGAGCCTGAAGCTCAGGCAGTGTGTGGGTACCTCAGAAAAAAAGCAAAATTACAAATTTAAAATTAGGTATAAAAATAATATTTACTGAGGTGAGAAAATCAAAACGGAACAACATATCCATTTTAAAGCGCTAGTAAGTGCCACAAAATACAGAAAAATAACAATATTTTTAATTGTCAGACATACTTGTATAATTTTTTTCCTACGTTTTTTTATGGTATCTTCTTTGAGTACCTTTCCAAATGACAATGATTGTATACTAGGATTTTCTATAGCCATAATAGAAGGATAATTTTTTCATGTAACTTCTAGCATATGATGAGGTTTAGGATCAGCTCCCCTCAAAATACGGACCTTGGCACATGGAGTATTTTAACGTGAAGGAATTTGAAAAAACAGGAATGTCACTCTGACCTTCCCAGCCCCTCTCTCCTGAAACAGCTCATAAAACCTTCATGAAAGACGTTCCCTCCCTTCATCGAGAGGAAAGAAGCCTCCTTATCTCTGAAGACAAAGGGATGCCGAGAAGAATCTAACAAACCACCTCGCTAAGTTTCACCAGTATACTACACTTACCCCATACTCCTTAACCTATCATATTTCTACACAGTTGCCCACTCTTCGTCAAACCTAGCATCAAAATATTCAGATCTGTCTCTTGAAGTTTTCATTTACTAACGAAGTTCCCTGGGTCAGGTAAAACTTACATTAAATACATTTGTGTGCTTTTCTCTTGTTAATCTCTGTCAGTTTAATTTTCAGACCCCGCCAGGGACCCCAAGAGGGTGGAAGAAAACTTTTTCCTCCCCTACACATGTTTAATCAAAAATTTAAAAAATGTATTGCTACTCTTAGAAAAAAATAAGTTTTGGGCGCCTGGGTGGCTCAGTTGGTTAAGCGACTGCCTTCGGCTCAGGTCATGATCCCGGAGTCCCGGGATCAAGTCCCACATCGGGCTCCCTGCTCAGTGGGGAGTCTGCTTCTCCCTCTAACCCTACCCCCTCTTGAGCTCTCTCTCTCACTCTCTCTCTCTCTCAAATAAATAAATAAAATCCTTAAAAAAAAAAGAAAAAAAGAAGTTTTATAATACATTATCAGTAATATCATGCAAACTTCTAGGACTGTTGACAAATTTAGGAACATTTCTATCAAATTTCTTCATACATGAACTGTTTGAAAGATTTCTACAAACTAGCTTCTGGTTCCATGCATTTCAGCATGATTTCTCTCCCTGTATTTATGTAATTGGGGTGGTTAACACAATAATGTATGTTCAAATCATAATATAAACTCTAACTTTTCACCTTTGTTCTTACCAGCTTGAGTCAGCACAGTGGCCAATATGAATATTCCTGCAAGCCATTACTACAGATGGATACTTAGCAATAATTAACCGTGCCCAGAAATGACTACAAACAATATCTGTTTCTCTCTCCCCATCTCTACATCTATCTTTGTATAGCTGTACCTATTATATAATTATTTATATCTATTATGTAATTATATCTAGATGGATGGATGGATGGATGGATAAATAGAAATCGATATTGGTCCATATCCAACTAAAATCTTTTTAATGTATTCCCAGTTCAACTTCCCCTTAACCAAGTATCAAAAATGCTCTGAGCTTTTGTAATGTCGTTCAACATGAGTTGAAGTTTTCTGAAGGGTGTGTTTGAGGGGGGAGTAGACAGTGGTCTTAACTCATTCCTGTTTAAATACATTAGTTTTATGAATTTTATAAAGACCTATGGCCACGTGAACACATTGCTAGGGCTCTTTCCAGACCTTTGGAAGAAAACTGTGCAAATGAGGGGGTCTTGATGCTTAAGGTTCATTAGCTTCCCAGTAAGTCGGTAAAAGGAGATAGTAGCAGGAGAGTTTGTCCCCAGAAATGTGGGAAATAAGGAGAAACCTACCCTGTCATGTATGTGGGGAGGAAGCACTAGCTTCCTGCAGTTTCCTTCCTCAGCCCCCAAATGTGAACTATAGGAGGAGAGCATGGGAAGAGCAGCTGCTTTCTTTTCCTGGCAGGGTGAGGAAAACCCACAGTGAGAGGCTGTCCACACAAGAGCAGTGAGTCTGAGATGTTACCACAGCAGCAAAGGTGAAAACAACAGATTAGGAGCATAGTTTCATCAAACCTAATGCCTGGAGGAACAGCAAACAACAAGTTGTAATCAAAAAGTTTGTAAACCTTTGGCAACCACCTGGATTTGAGAGACATGGGTTTGAGGAAAGAAAGGAGGCTAATACTTCAGAGATTATGCTAACTGGGGCTCAGCCTGTTATACTTATGTTACCCACACCCTCAGGTTTCTCCATCCCTTGATCAGTAGCCCCAACATATCTGCTACACTTAAACATTGGTAATGCATTTAAGCCACTAGGGTATTGTATCAGTTAACACTCAACTCAAACCCAATCCAATCTAATGGTATAGTTCTTTTACTGTCAATTTTGTTTAGTAATCTACTATATTAATAGACCACACTTATCCAGTTTGTAAACATTCAGGTTGTTTCCTTTAAATAATGTGGCTGTGAACATCCATACATGTGTCCCTGTGCTAACAGACAAGATATTCTCTGGGAGATACACCTAGAAGACAAATAGTTGGACTATAGAATATATACATCTCTAATTTTACTTGGTAATTACGAACTGTTTTCCAAAGTGATGGCATTATGAAACACTTCCACCAATAGTATATGATAGACCTCCTTTTGCTCCACATCTTTATCAACACTTGGTACTGTTAGACTTTTTAATATTTCTCAAATTTGTGAATGGTTAATGATATCTCATTGTGGTTTTAGTTTGCTTATTTGTCTATTGTAGCAAGCATCTTTTTTTTGTCTTTGTGGAAGTGTCCATTCAGATCTTTTGGCCATGTTTTCTATTGATTTATCCTTTTTTTCCTTATTGATTTATAGAGCTTCTTTATATTTTCTGAAAACTAGCCAATATCAGTTTTATGTACAGTAATATTTTCTCACAATCTCAATAAAAGCTGATTTTTTTTAATTCTCTTTGAGGTGTCTTTTGATAAACAAATTTTTTGGATTTTAATGTAATGGAATTTAAATATCTTTTCTTTTTTGGTTTTGGTGTTTTCTGAATAAAATTAATGATACTACCCTGAGTTTATAAAAATATTTCTCTGAATTTCTAAAATATTTATAGTTTTGTCTTTTTTATAGGCCATAATTCACTGAGGAAGTGACATTTGAAAATATAGTACAAGGCAATCTTGGAAAAGAAGAACAAAACTGGAGGTATCACAATTCCAGATATCAAGATATACTACAAAGCTGTAGTAATCGAAACAGTATGGTACTGGCACAAATATAGATAAATAGATCAATGGAACAGAATAGGGAGTCCAGAAATAAACCCATGATTACATGGTCAATTAATCTTCAACAAAGGAGGCATATACAATGGGAAAAAGACAGTCTCTTTAGCAAATGGTGTTGGGAAACTGGACAACTGTATGCAAAAAAATGAAAGTGGACCACTTTCTTACACCAAACAAAAATTAACTCAAAATGGATTAAAGACCAAATGTGAGACTTGAAACCATACAAATCCTAGAAGAGAGCACAGGCAGTAATTCCTCTGACATCAACCGTAGCAACATTTTTCTAGATGTGTCTCCTGAGGCAAAGGAAACAAAAGCAAGAACAAGCTATTGAGACTACATCAAAATTAACAAGCTTCTGCACAGCAAAGGAAATAATCAACAAAATTAAAAGACAACCTACGGAATGGGAGAAGATATTTGCAAATGACTTATCTGATAAAGGATTTGTATCCAAAATATGTAAAGAACTTATAAAATTCAACAACCAAAAAACGAATAGTCCAATTAAAAATGGGCAGAAGACATGTACAGACATTTCTCCAAAGAAGACATCCAGATGGCCAACAGACATATGAAAATATGCTCAACATCACTCATCATCAGGTAAATGCAAATTAAAACCACATTGAGGTATCACCTCACATCTGTCAGAATGGTTAAAATAAAAAATGTGAGGAACAACAGGTGTTGGCAAGGATGTGGAGAAAGGGGAAACCTCTTACACTGTTGGTGGGAATGCAAACTGGTGCAGCCATTGTGGAAAACAGTATGGACATTCCTCAAAAGGTTAAAAATTAGAACTACCCCATGATCCAGTAATCACACTACTGGGAATTTACCCACAAATACAAAAATGCAACAAATTCAAAAGGATACATTCACCCCTATGTTTGTAGCAACATTGTTTACAATAGCCAAATTATGGAAGCAGCCCAAGTGTCTGTTGATAAATGAATGAATAAAGAAGATATATATATATATATATATATATATATATATATATATATATATATGAATGGAATATTACTCAGCTATAAAAAAGAATGAAATCTTACCATTCACAACAACATGGTTGGATCTAGAAGGTAAAATGCTAAGTGAAGTAGAGTAAGACAAAAAAACAGACTCTTAACTACACAGAACAAACAGATGGTTGCCAGGGGGGGAGGTGTGTGGGGGGATAGGTGAAATAGGTGAAGGGGATTAAGAGTACACTCATTGGTTTAGGTTATGATCTCAGGGTCATGAGATCCAGCCCTGCATGGGGCTCCACGTTGGGCATGTAGCCTGCTTAAGATTCTCTCTCTCTCCTTCTGCCCCTCCCCCATCCCTGCACTCATGGATGCACTCTCTCTTAAAAAAAAAAAAAAAGAGTACACTTATTGTGATGAGCACTGAGTAATGTATAGAATTGTTGAATCATGGGCCGCCTGGGTGGCTCAGGTGGTTAAGCGTCTGCCTTTGGCTCAAGTCATGATCCCAGGGTCCTGGGATCAAGTCCCATGTCAGGCTTCCTGCTCAGTGGAGAGTCTGCCTCTCCCTCTACTTGCTCAGTGGAGAGCCGGCTTCTCCCTCTCCTGCTCCCCCTGCTTGTGCTCTCTCTCTCTGTCAAATAAATAAACAAAATATTTAAAAAATATATCAAAAACTAATGATATACTGTATGGTAACTAACATAACATAATAAAAAAATCTTAAAAAAAAGAATTGTAGAATCACTATATTGTACACTTGAAACTAATATAACACTGTATGTTTACTATAATGGAATTAAAATTTAAAATAAAACTAAATATAGTAAACAGAAGATAATATTTAAAAGAGAATCAGATTGATAAAGCACATTAAGTCACCTGTAGAATAAATTTAATAGAGCTACACCTAAAGAAAGAGCTACATGTAAGGCCAAAAACTATAAAACTAAGGGAGAAAACATAGGGGTAAATCTTTATGACCTTGGTTTTGGCAATGGATCCTTAGGTATGACACCAAAAGTGCAAGCAACAAAAGAAAAAAATAGGTAAACTGAACTTCATCAAAATTAAAAACTTTTGTGCTTCGAAGGATATTCTTAAAGTGAAAAGACAACTTACAGATCGGAAGAAAATACTTGTGAGTCATATAACTAATAAAGGTCTAGAATCCAGAATATATAAAGACAACCCAGGGCGCCTGGGTGGCTCAGTTGGTTAAGCGACTGCCTTCGGCTCAGGTCATGATCCTGGAGTCCCGGGATCGAGTCCCGCATCGGGCTCCCTGCTCGGCAGGGAGTCTGCTTCTCCCTCTGACCCTCCTCCCTCTCATGCTCTCTGTCTCTCATTCTCTCTCTCGCAAATAAATAAAATCTTAAAAAAAAAAAATTAAAGACAACCCAATTTTAAAATGGGCAAAGAACCTAAATAGACATGTCCCCACATGAAAAGATGCTCAACATCATTAGTCTTTAGGGAAGTACAAATCAAATCCACAGTGAGATATCATTTCACATCCACAGGAAGACTATAATTAAAACAATAATAATAACAAGTTGTAGAAAAGTTGGAACCCTCATCCATGCTGTTGGAAATGTACAATGGTGCAGCCAGTTTGGAAAATACTTTGGCAGTTCCTTAAAAGGTCAAACATAGAATTACCTTATGATCTAGAAATTCCACTCCTCACTATATGCCCAAAAGAACTGAAAACAGGCTCTCAAACACATATGTTCATAGTAGCACAATTGACAATAACCAAAAGGTAGAAACATGCTAAATGTCCAAGAGATGAGTAGATAAACCAAATATGATATATACATACAAAGGAATTGTTCAGCCATAAAAAGGAATTCAGCATATAACATGGATGAACCTTGGAAACATGCTAAGTGAGAACAACCAGGCACAAAAATTCAAATACTGCATAATTCCATGTATATGAAAAAACCAGGATAAGTAAATCCATAGAGACAAAAACCAGATAGGTGGTTTCCAGAAGATGAGGTGCAGGGGAGATAGAGAGTGACTGCTTATTGAGTATGAGGTTTTCTTTGGGGCTGGTGAAATGCTTTAGAATTTAATAAAGGTGGTGATTGTACAACATTGTAAAAAAAGAAAATATAGTACGAGGTAGGAAATACAATTTTCTCATCACCATTCATTGAAAAGTCCATCATTTCCCACTTAAATGAAATAAACCTGTTCTTTCTCCCTAGTCCCTTCCTTCCTCTCTCCTTCTTGTGCATTTATGTTTAGAACTGAGGGCCTGGTTGATATGACTGCTACAGTTCTCTCATTTCAAATCTATAATAGTCATGGTCAAGGAGAGAATTTATTTCAAGGAGTATGCAATTAAATCTGAGATTCTATAGTATGCATTGAGAAAGAAACTGGGTCATGTATGGTTTTATAAAATTTTGGACAAAGTAAAATACATTAGAAACATAAGGCAGGTTCATAATATTTGTAATACCATTTTTTAAAAAAGATTTTATTTATTTATTTGACAGAGAGAGACACAGCGAGAGAGGGAACACAAGCAGGGAGAGTGGGAGAGGGAGAAGCAGGCTTCCCGCAGAGCATGGAGCCCAACGCAGGGCTTGATCCCAGGACCCTGGGATCATGACCTGAGCTGAAGGCAGATGCTTAACGACTGAACCACCCAGGCGCCCCTGTAATACCATTTAACCCAATTTAAAAAATACATATTTTGACTAGATAAAAATTGATAATGCAATTCTCATTCTCTTCCCCTTTCAAAATCTCCCTCTTATCACCAGTATATCACATCTCTTTCTCTGTGCCTTTTTCCACTTTCTGAATACCCTCTTCTAACTCACTCTCTAGAGAGTTCTCTTTAAAAAAGACTGACTTTTCCTTTTCTTGCAGTTGGTGCTTTTATATATACACACAGTTATTAATATATATGTATAATTTATATATAAATATAGATTTATAAAAATATAAAAATTTATATGTATAAATTTTTCTGGATTTTTAAATATCAGTATATATGAAGTTTCCAAAAATGTGTATGTCCTTTTCTGACCTCTCTATATTCAATTCCATTGGTCTATGTGTCTACTCCAGAATCAACAGCACAGTGTTTTAGCCCCCCCGCCACCAACTCTACATTAAAATTTGGGATAGGATTATGTTAAATCTATAAATCAATAGAAGGCCTCTTGGAATATTTGACATTTGAACATATCAAATCTTCTAATTCATGATAACAAATATCTCTCCACTTATTTATATGCATTATATAAGAATTTTAATTTCTCTATAGAATTTTGGGCATCCTTGGTTATATTTATAACTAGTTTCTTAATATTGTTGATGTTATTTAAGTAGTATCTTTTTCTATTTTTTTCCCTGTTTGTTGCTGGGATATGGAAGTGTAATGGAGTTTTATATATCATTTTGTATCTAGTAAACTTACTTAAATCTCTGACTATGATAGATTCTTTTGGATTCCCTATTTATTTGTGACTTCTAAGCTTTTCTTGGTTAGTCTAGCCAGATATTTGTATGTTGATTTTGCTGTTGTTGTTGGTTTATTTGGTTTTTTAAGGAACCAACTTTTTCTATTGTTGCATGTCTCTATTATATGTGTGTTTTCTGTTTTATTTATTTTATTTTTTTGTAGATGTGTTTTCTTATTATTAATTTCTGCTGTTAACTACATTATTTCCTTTCTTCTACTTTCTTTGGATTTTATTTCTCCTTTTTTATACATTTAAAAAGTATTCTATTTTTTAGATGGATATTTGACTCAGTAATTTTTATCCTTTCAGCTAAAAAAAGATTTATTTATTAATTTATTTTAGAAGGGGGGGTAGCAGCAGTGAGAGAGAGAAACTGAAGCAGTTTCCACGCTGAACATGGAGCCCGACTTGGGGCTCCATCTAACACCCCCGAGATCATGACATGAGCCAAAACCAAGAGTGGGACGCTCAACCAACTCCACCACCCAGGTACTTCATATCCTTTCAGCTTTTTAATATAAATATTTAAGACTAGAAGTTTCCTAAAAGTACAGCTTTAACTGCACCCTACATATTTGGTATTTATGATTTTTATCATTCAGTTAAAATGTTCTAAATTTTCTTCCCAACTTCTTCTTTGACCCATAGATTATATTAAATACTAAATGTGTTAGTTTATTCCCTCTTTTTTGCTGGTTTGCTTTGTTGTTGTTTCTAGTTTCTGACTTAAGTACACTGAGGAAAGAAGATATGCCATGTATGATTTCAGTCCTTTGAAATTTGTTTAAACTTTTTTTATGGCCCATTATATAGTCAATTTTGCAAATGTTCCCTGTGTGTTTGAAAAAAATTATTTTGCACTTGGTGGATATGATATTCTGTATGTGTCAAAATTTAATTATGCTGTAAAATTTTTGTCTGACTTTTTAATATCAATTATAAGAAAACTTGAAGTCTCCTACAATAATTGCAGAGCTATTCATTTCTCCTTATAGTTCAGTTTTTGTGTCATGCATCTTGAGGTCATGTTTTAAGCAGACACAAAATTATATATGCAGATATATGTATATATATTTGAATTGTAACTTTTGTCCTTATAATATGACCCTCTTCATCCCAAGAAATTCTTCCAGCCTTAGAATCTATTTTGCATAATTAATATAATAATTAAATAATAACTAGCTTCCTTTTAGTTAATGTTTGCACAGTACATTTTTTCCATCTTTTACTTTCAACTTGTCTGAATTATGTTAGATCTTTTTCTAATTGACAGCATATATTAGATTCTTTTTTAAAATTCAATCTGACAATCTTCATCTTTTTACAGGAGCATTTAGTTCCTTTTTAGTCCATGTAACAGCTGATATATTTGTGTTTATACCTAATCTTCTATTTTTCTTTTTGTATTATTGATCATTTATTCTTTTCCCACTATTAGTTTAGAAGCTATACATTCTGTTTATATTTTTTAATATAAACTACTACAGACATCCTTAACTGATCAAAGTCCAAATTTAGCCAATACTTTTAACCTTCTCTGGGATATTTTAGGGACCATAGAAACTTTTGCTTGATTTATTTCTTTCTTTACCTTTATGTTATTGTCCTTGTTTATTTTAATTTTTTTTAACCATAGAGATATATTTTTTTAAAGATTTTATTTATTTGAGAGAGAGAGAGCATGAGAAGGGGGGAGGAGCTGAGGGAGAGGGATAGACTGCCCCCTGAGCAGGAAGCCTGATGAGGGGCTTGATCCCAGGACCCTGGGATCATGACCTGAACCAAAGGCAGACGCTTAACTGATTGAGCCACCCAGGTGCCCCTAGAGATTTTTTTTAAAGATATAATATATTTATTTATTTTACAGAGAGAGAGCAGGGGGAGTGGCAGAGGGAGAGAGACAGAATCTCAAGCAGACCCCCTGCTGAGCATAGAGCCCAATGCAGGACTCAATCCCACAACCCTGAGGTCATGACCTGAGCCAAAATCAAGAGTCAGATGCTTAACCGACTGAGCCACCCAGGTACCCCTAAACTCTAGAGATATTATTACCATTGTATTCAGTCAATGGTCTTCTAGCTTCACATCTTCATATGCCACTTTATTTGCTCCTTATTTCTTTGTGTATCTTCCAACTTCCAACTAGGATTACTTTCCTCTGGTTTGAGGTACATCTTATAGACTTGTTTTTAGTGTGGATATGTTGGTGGCAGTTTTATTTTTTGAAAAATGTCTTTATTCCACCTTTATTCTTGAAAGATATTTTGACGAGTATAGAATTACAGTGTGATAAATGCTTTTCTATAAGCACATTCCAACTATCATTCTGTTTCTTTTTCACTTCCTTTAGTGCTGTTGAGATGAAAGCCATCAGTCTAAATGCTCCTCCTTTAAAGTTAATCTTTGCCTCTGACTACTTTTACAACGTTCTCTTTTATTTTGGTATTTGGCACTTTTACTATAAATATTTTATTCTACTTTGAATTTATTGAGATCCTTTTATTTGTGTTTTGGTATATTTCATTAGTTCTGGAAAATTCTTAGTTAATATATTGTTAATTATTCTTTGCATTCTCTCTTTTCACTACTTCTGAAACTGATTTACTATGTAAGATCATCTCACTCTCTCTTCCATATTTTTTCATCTATTTTTCATATTTTCTAGCTTTTTAAAATTTGTGCCACATTCTGGATAATTGCTTTTGATCTCTCTCTAATTCACAAATTCTCTTATTAGTTGAGTCTAATCTACCCTAAAATCCATATCATCTACTCTAAATTCCATGTATTAACTTTAAAATTTTGATTATTGTATCTATTTTTAAAAGATTTTATTTATTTATTTATTTATTTATTTATTTATTTAGAGGGCATGAGTAGGAAGAGGGGCAGAGGGAGAAGAAAAGAGAGAGTCTCAGGCAGACTCCACGCTGATCATGAAGCCCAGCACAGGGCTCGATCTCACAACCCTGAGATCATGACCTGAGCTGAAATCAAGAGCCAGATGCTTAACTGACTGAGCCATCCAGGTGCCCCAGGCTTCAGCACCTTTAGCTCTGTGGTCTTTGGAAAGTTACATAAGTTCTATAAGCCCTACTTGACATAGATGTTGAATGGAATTAATGATAATACCACTCTCATAAGGTTTTTGTAAAAATAACAATTAACTCATATAAAGTACATAGCATAGTGCCTGCTAAATAGTGAAATATTAATAAATGTTAGCTATTCTTATTATTTGGTCTGTGATATGTCTGAATTTTTGCATTAAGAAGTCAAGCATGTGCTATGTGGAAATTGGAGCTAGACTATTCTTAGTTATTTCGTTTTATAGATCAAGCGTGAAGGGCATTAGACTTGAAGTCAAAAGACTTGGATTGAAATTCAACCCACTAACTATGACCGGGGCACAACCTAAATCTTAACAACTACATCTATCATGTGAGGCATGATAACATCTACCTTAGAGGGTTGTTTTAAGCTTATGAAATATAGTTGATAAAGTAACTGCTCTACCTTGATCTTCCAGGTTTCATCTTTGTCAGTTTGTACACTGACAAATGTAGTGAGATATTTAGAACTATTAATTTTGTCCCAATCTCTTCCTGGCTGGAATTGGTCAGAGGCATTCATTACTTGAAGAGAATTAGAATTGTAAATAACAAGCTTTTAGAGAGAAAAAAAAAAACCTGGTGTTTCTTCCAGTCTTCTAAACAATATTTATTTTTTTTTTTTATTTTTATTTTTTATTTTTTTTTATTTAAAGATTTTGTTTATTTATTTGACAGAGATACACAGCGAGAGAGAGAACACAAGCAGGGGGAGTGGGAGAGGGAGAAGCAGGCTTCCTGCAGAGCAGGGAGCCCGATGTGGGGCTCGATCCCAGGACCCTGGAATCATGACCTGAGCCGAAGGCAGACGCTTAACCATCTGAGCCACCCAGGCGCCACCTAAACAATATTTAGAAGACTCAGTTTTTATAGAAAGAAGAAAAGGTTCTCAAAGTTCAAGAATAGGACTGTGAAAGAAGCAGAACATAGAGTATATGCCATCATAATAAGATAGAAGTAGAGTAGCAAACTTGTCAGGCTTCCCACCCTTGGTGGTGATAGTTGTCATTAATTTGGGGGTGAGTATGCGGTTAGTCAATGAGTGTCACCTAGAAAGAAAGGAAGGAAGAGAGTGGACAGAGCCAACAAATAGGCATCAAGAAAATCCTTATCACTGTGGTTTTTCAACCTCAATTTGTTGTGAAAGAGCTAAGTTGATCCCTGTGATGCCCTGTTGCCATTTTGGTGACCGCCACATGTCACTTGTGTTGAAGAATCTTGTTAGCTGATGCTCATGTGGCTGTTAAGGGAGAGTCTTGCATTCACAGGTGCCTGCATGTTGTCTATGCATTCTTCAGCAGAAAAGACATCTGTTCATTGCCCAAGATTTGGCTGACTGTCATCCAAAGCAACCCCATTATGAACAGATCATCCAATTTTTAATGGCTTGAGCATTTTATGAACATTGAAAATAGCAAGTAAGTGGTTGTGAAGCATTTGATGAGAGAAAAATCTCTCAGCCTTAGTACTGGATGAGAAAGACTGATGATGAAATGCCCATTATGCTAGAATCCCCTTTTGTCCTCTCCCCAGATAACATAAACAGAATCTACTTATCTTTATAGATACATCTTAAATGTCTCACCTACTCTTAATTCTTTCCACACATTCTCAAAGAAGTGTTGATTATCCCCTCCTTTTGGGTAAACCACTATATCTTGTTGTTCTAGCACCTGTCATAGTATGTTGCCAATATTTGTTTACATTTATTTCCACTTCTAGACTATGCAATTAATAGTGTCATTTAATCTTGGCATCTCTAGCATATAATTCCTGGCACATAGAAGACTCTTAGCAAATGTCAAATGAATGAATGAATGTATGTACATATTATTTCCTTCCTGTAAACATAATATTAAGGCTTACTCTATGCAGCATTTCTTTAAAAATCAGAGTGAACTTAAGTTTTCTGAAAGTCTGAGATCAGTAGCTAAGTGTAATGATATATGCCAAGTAAGAGTGGTGACCATATGGTCTTATATGAAAAATATAAAGTATTTCCTACTTGGTGTAATTTTTTTGTGTGCCTTTGAAGTCTCTTTCTAACCAAATACTCTTCACTCTCACTTCCAGAATACCTGAAATTCTACTATACCGACATTTCAAATATTTTAATATTTGAATGCCAAGATGCAAAGTTATGAACATCACAATTGGTAGCCTTGGTGTAACAAAGATGGTAGAGAAGTGGAGAGAGAACCAAACATTTCAACATAAATCTTGAATAAGTCATAAGTTCAACCTAGTTGTAAACTAGTATTTTGTTTAGAGTAGAAGTAGTTAAATGTGCTTGTATTATTCCTTTCAAATCATTCAATTTTGTAATTCTTTTATTAATAAAAATACTGTTTTTTTAAAAAAGAGAATTATCATATTGAAGCAGAGTCCGTTCTTATTCATTATGCTACTAGTCATACATTTATGTCCTCCTTCCTAGAACAATATGCCACTTTCCCAATAGCCCTTTCTAACAGTCCCAAACACTTTGATTGATTGAAATATTAATTGATTAAAATATTTCTTGATTCAACAAACTTTTTTTTGTAGTTTTTACCTTATTCTAGGTGCTCTGCTGGACTCTTAACATTAGAACAGATGAGAAATGGTGCCATACTGGAGGAGCTCAGAGAGCTCTTTGTCCAAATTGTTATTGATAGAGAGTAGCAGAGCCAATGTGATAATCCAGGTTGTCAGGACTCTTGGTTTAGTTCTTTTTCTGTAAGGCCATAGCACTTCTAAAGTTTAAACATCTGACCAATGCCAAAAAATAGAGAATGCTTGGCAGTGATATAAATGAATCAGTACCTCTAACTCATGGTAGGTTAATAAAGGCCTATGTATTTTGGAACTATTAAAAGCAAACCCACAGTATCTGAGGTAATGGGCCCTAACATCCGTACAATAGGGATCAAATTCTAAACCTAAAAAACATCCCCAAACACAAGTACTAAAACAGCAAAGGTATTGGTTTTAAAATACAAAAGCACTAAAGCAAGTATTTAAAGTATCAAGACAAGTATTTAAATGTAATTGAGGTCCTTTCTTAATTACTCAATTAAAGCAATTCTACATATGGAAGATAGGAAATTTTCAATTTCCAGCTTGAGCAGCTCTTCCTTGCTCCTTGCTGTAGGGAAAGACTTTTAAGACTTGGTGGCTGATTGCACATGTATCCCTTCATCAGGAAAATAAAGGAGTCAAAGCAGGGCAAAGGGAATTCACAATTATTGAGTATCCTCCATGGGCCCTGAGTTTTTGTTTGTTTTTTTTTTAAAGATTTTATTTATTTGCGAGAGAGAGAATGAGAGACAGAGAGCATGAGAGGGAGGAGGGTCAGAGGGAGAAGCAGACTCCCTGCCGAGCAGGGAGCCCGATGCGGGACTCGATCCCGGGACTCCAGGATCATGACCTGAGCCGAAGGCAGTCGCCTATCCAACTGAGCCACCCAGGCGCCCTGGGCCCTGAGTTTTATGTTTGTCATATCATTTAATCATCCAAACAACTTTATATGGTAGGGATTATTGTCTTCATTTTACTGAAAATTGAATTCAAATATTTTAAATACTATGCCCAAGGACGCAGATAGTCAATGGTAGAGTCAGAAATGGAACAAGGCTAGTTTAATTCCAAGGTTCATGTTCTTTGCAGCATATCATTCCACCTCCAAGGATTAGAGCAAGGGTCACATGAGAGAAAAAACACCTGAGGGTGAAGTGGGGAAGATGGAAATCAGGGAGGGCTGACATTTATATTTTTGTTGAATTAACAAATATAGCAGCAGAAGGGCTAGGTTTATAATCCTTGTTATTCTCTGTTCAGAATAATTTTCCACCTGTGGTGCCAGGAACGGAACTGTTCCCTCACTTGTGTTGTACCCAGGAGCACACCCTAACACTCAGAGAATCTTCTGAGTGTTCTGCTTCCATTGAGAAGTAGGAAGATAAAATTCTGGGCTTTGGAGGTGGAGAACCTGTGTTTAAATATCACTTTTGCCACCAACTTGTATATATATATATATATACAAATTATTTAACCTTTCTGTGCTTTGGTTGTCTCAATGGGGATAATAATAATAATGCTTCACTCCTAAGCTAGTGGGGGATAAATAAGATGAGACATATATAAAGAACCTAACATTGTGTCTAGTCCAGGGTGAGTGCTCTGGTGAGATAGCATCGGAAAAACATCAAAGTAACAGGGAACTTTCACAGTAAATTACCTTGTTACATAAATTTGTGTAAAACAATTCCATCTATAAGATACTGTAGGGAACATTGAGAAGAATATGATCTATTCCTTCAAGGAGCTTACTCTCTAATTAGGGAAATGAGACCTAGCCAAGATAAAACAACTGAGACACTTCTAAGCTTCCTGGAATTTCTATCAAAAATCTGACTATCTTTGCAGTAATTTTAAAACATGACAATTTTAACTAAGCACTGGTTTGGAGAGCTATATCTCTGCCTGAAGATATACTTTGATGGCCATAATCATTGTCTTTCTGCTTCAGTGACATGGAGACAGATTGGATGCCAGGGTGTCGGAGAATCTTCCTAGCTGATTAGACTGCTATAGACATAACAAAGGCATACTTTAAATTAGCTCCAACAGTCTAATCAGAGTGAACAGACTACTTGGATCTGTGATGGAGACATATTGGCAGCTGATGAAGGCTGTCTAGAGGGATTTTGGTGAAAAACCAAAGTATATTAATGCTGAAAGCAGTTTGAATCCAGTGTAAGGATCAAGGGTGATTTAGAAGGAAATGTTTATGCTAACAATTTATTTCTACTCTAATTTTATTTTCCTTAAAGTTTGTTTTTATGTATTGGCTTTAAGAATCATGCAAAATAGTAATTTTTCTCATTTCTTTCATGAGTGACTTAAAATATTAATCTTTCTAAATAATCACACTCAGGAGTATTTTAATACTCTAGACCATCTTATCAAGATGCCCACTACGATACGGGGCAAAATACCCTAACAGCAGATTCAGGTCTTTTGATTGAGGGAGCGAATTGCATCTTGATTCTGCAATCTTGAGCATATTCATAATCTAAGGAAAACTTGTATCACTTGTCATTAGAAGGACTCTCATAATGAACTTTTCCAGAATTTATCTTTTTACATGTTTTTTTAATCTAAATAGAAACCTGTCTTAACTTGGGTTTCCTGGGAAGTAAATTTTGAGTCTGAGTTTTCCATGTTGGATGTTTATTGAGGAGTGCTCTCAGGATCAACACCTGTGATGGAGTGACAGAAGAATAATAGAGGGAGGAGTTGAATTGTGATGTAATCACAACAAAACCTCACTGGATCCTAAAGAAAAGTCTGGAACTGGAATGGTTCTTCAGAGTGGGACCTTTATTTTCTATTCACCAAACAGTGATGAGATTTGGGCTGTCCGTGGGAAAGGGAGGTGACCTTGGGTAACATTGCTCTCTTCTGTCAATAGCCAGAGGACTCATCTGAGAACTGTTAAACATTAGGTGAGGCTCCCAGGAGTTGAGGGAATGAGTGCTTCAATATCTATTACAGGCCACCCATTAAGTTTCTCAGATCCATTTGCTTTTCATGATAAGTTCTAGGAACACTTTCTCCAGTCTCTCTTTTGGGGGAAATTTGCCTGAGAAATATTAGTGGGATGCCTTACTGGCCCATTTCTATAATTGTTCTCATGACTGCAATTGATACTCCTTGTTTCCTTCCTCTATTAACCTCTGCTACCCATTTCCCTGACTCATGGCTACCATCTCTTTTGGTCCAGATTACTTGACTGGAGATGATCCAGACTTCAGTCCTGAGGAGTCTGAATCTCTGATCACAGTACCCATGGCTGCAGCACATGTCCATTTATCAATAAAATTGGGCAAAGGAATAACAATGGTCACCCATGTATTGAACATATGCCCCCATTGTTTAAAAATAGCCTTATCACTTACTGATCAAGGTCCATTGCTTTTAACAGTATGGCTACTCCTTTCCTTCTCTGCAGGTCTCTTGACAGGAGGACTCTGTGTCTGACCAGGTAATAACCTTAGCTTAAAGCTTAATGAGACTCTTGTTTTGTTCCCTGGTGAAAGCATTTCCCTTTTGGGAACTAGACCACTAAACTTATGAAGCCCAGAGTTTCAAGAATGAGAAGCACAAATTCCCCAAGCAGGGACTCTTTTACTTCTAGTTCGTGGCTTCCAGATCCATAGGCATAGCATATTATATGGGTTGCACATTTAGAATGTATTCTGCATGTGAAAGATATTGTCCTATGCATGTATGGAATCATCTCCTAATTGTTATCTCACTTCTGCCCTCAAACGGTTCTTCCATCATTCTATCAAACCAACAGTTTCTGGATGGTATAGTATATGATCCATGGTCAGGTCCACTGTGATATACTCACTGCCATGATTCCTTTTCTGTAAAGTGGTTTCTTGGTCTGGAGCAATGTTAGATGGAATTTTGTGCTGATGGGTCAAACACTCTGTAAGCCCTAGCATAAAAAGTAAGGCAAACCCTTACTTGGAATGTGTGTCTATTTTGGTCAAGATGAATAACAGCACCTTCTAGAGTAGAAGAGTCCAATGTAATTAACCTGATACTAAGTGGCTGTTTTAATCTCCCTGAGGGATGGTGACCTATCGGACCTAGCGTTCATCTCTTGTCATCACTTTAGATCTCTGGGACTGGTTATTTGGATATTTGGCATCAGGAGCAGTGGCTAGATCAACTTTAGTGAGTTCATGCTGGGCCCATGCATACGTAGTCTTCATTCCACCATCTTAGACTCTTACACCAATTGTGTCAACAATGCAGTGGTCATTGGCCAAAGCTGGCTGGATCAACAACTGACTGGATCATTCTGTTTCAATGGTTATTGAATTCTTCTTCTGTGGGACAGGTGGTTTCTTCTAGGCCTTCTCCTGGCACTTTGTTTGTACATTCATTATGATTCTAATTACCTGAGGACTTGTTATTTTGCTGCCCAACATCCACTGACCCTTCCCAATGGTTTCTTTTATTCTTGGAATGATGAATTCAATTATTAAAATGATGGCTATTTCATTTCACTTCTCTTTCTAAAGGCATTTGGTCCAAGCTAGGCCAATCCTATGCTTCTTCCCTGGAGAGAAAATAGTCATTTTACCTAAACAGATACAGCTTCACCAGACCTTGCTAACACTACTCTGTGGTGGTTCTTGCATCTTAGTCTTCTTTCTGGCCTTGGTGGCTCACGGTGCTCTAGTCTGGTTCTTCAGCTTCCCATTAATTCTGAGATTCTCGTCAATCCATCTGACATACTTTTTTCCCCATAATATATCCAGAGGACAATTTTCCTATTTACACTCAATAAAATGACCTATTCAGCTTTACTTTATTGTTAGGTATATTTCTTCTTGCAACTAGACTGTGAGCCAGTGGAGAGCAAGAACCATGATTTATTCATTTCTTGTCTTCTGTAGAACCAAGAAGAAATGCAGATGTTAAACAAATGCTGTATTAAATTTAATCAATCATCAAATGTTTTTAGCACCTTCCTTGTGAAGGATGTATTGTTTACTTACATGAGCAGGTCACAGTCTAAGTCCAGAGAGCAGTCAGAATCAACCTCACTTTGACCTAAGAGAGACCTTTCCTGAGAGAACTTCTGGAAAAAATAGACAGGATTTCCTACTTAAAAGTATACAGGAATGAAGTAAAGCCCTTCATATACCACTTGGCAAAAATCTCCAAACTTCTCTGCAAAATCTAGTGATCCCAAACCTCCAAAATCTGTAAGTTGCCATTGATAACATCTAACTCTCCTCTCTCATGGACACCTTTTCATGCCTGGGCATTTGAGGTCCTGTTTTTATCTTTTCTTCTAGTTAATTGTTTATTCCTCTGAGGCTCAGGATTGAAATCTGTGCTTGTTACTTCTCCACTTACTTGCTTCCACCATATGTATGAAGTATGAAGATGGTTTCCAAATCTTTATCCCAAAGCATAATTTCTCAGCTGTGCTCCAGTTTTAGATCTGCTCTTGCCTGAGTGACATGGGCATATGCATATACTGCCACCCATCAAAGCTAAATCTGGCACAAATTGAACTTCTCACCTTTTAAACTGTCACCTTGTCATTTTCCCTACCATCATTAAAACTACCATCAGCCCTCAGACTTGGAAAGGGAAATATAGCCTCTATTTTATTACCTTATTCATACCGATCAAGTCTACATGAGTCGTATTTCCCCAAAGTAAAGCTTTTTCTTTACCCCTCCTCGCCTATATGAGGAAAGAAACAAAACAGATGTGTTTGGGTTGGGGGGAGGGAATTCTTGTATGACGCGCCTTTTCTTTAAAGATTTTTTTTTTTAAGATTTTATTTTTAATTTATTTGAGAGAGAGAGTGAGAGAGAAAGCACAAGAGGGGGTAGGGTCAGAGGGAGGAGCAGACTCCCTGCTGAGCAGGGAGCCCAATGCGGGACTCAATCCCGAGAGTCCGGGATCATGACCTGAGCCGAAGGCAGTCGCTTAACCAACTGAGCCACCCAGGCACCCTGACGTGCCTTTTCTTTATCCTTCAAAGATAGGCTGAGTGCTGAGAGCCTCTCATTTTTTTTTCCCTAGAGTGGTGTCCGGAAATGCTCAAATGTATGTGCCTCCTTCCAATCCTGCAGAGTTGGACTGGCTTTCTGCATATCCTCATGAGCCATCTGCAAAGGAACACACTCATCTTCTGTGGGGGCACACATGGGGAAACTGCCACATTGGGATCTGCCACAATAAGGCGTGCAGAGCATCGGGTTTGTCCATGGGCCAGTCAGGTGTCCCATGCAGCTCATGGGTGGATTTCCTGATGGAATCCACAAAGTAGTTTGTAGGATCTATGGCCCTTTGATGAATTCTGAGCCCTGGTTGCTTAGAACCAGGGTATCTGCTCCCAGAACATATCTTCCCTGCTCCTGGGCTCTCTCAATCACTCAGCCATGCCAATCACCTCAGCATTTTACGTAGGGTGGGAAAGAAGTGGGCTTCTTGGGCAGCATCCTGCCTGACTGGAAAGGCCAGGCTCTCCTTCACTGTGCTCTCACTTTTCTACATGGGGGAAATCATTGGCTGAGGGGAATCTCTCTTGGAACTGAGCTCTGCTGCATTAAGAGACAAGTGACACAGATAAAGTAAAACTGTTCTTACCTTCTTCAGTGCATCTATTTTTGGGTTTTCTTGTTCCACTGATGTTCTGGAACTTCTCTGTTTGACTTTCAGACTCCCAAAAAAGTATTATTGTCTTTGGGTGGTTGTCAAATCGGTATGGGGATGACAGTAGAAAACTCCTATTCTTTTTTTTTTTTTTTTAAAGATTTTATTTATTCATTTGAGACACAGGGATACAGAGAGAGAGAGCATGAGCAGGGGGAGAGGCAGAGGAAGAAGCAGGCTCCCCGCTGAGCCAGGAGCCGGACGTGGGGCTTGATCCCAGGACCCTGGGATCATGACCTGAGCCGAAGGCAGATGCTTAACCATCTGAGCCACCCAGGCGCCCCGAAAACTCCTATTCTACCATCTTGCTGATGTCACCCAACTGGTACTATTTTTAAGAATATATTCTTAACATATAATGTATTATTTGTTTCAGAGGTACAGATCTGTGATTCAACAGTCTTGCACAATTCACAGTGCTCACCATAGCACATACCCTCCCCCTAATGTCTGTACCTCTGAAACAGATAATACATTATATGTTAAGAAAAAAAAAAGAAGAAGAAGAAGATAGCAGGAGGGGAAGAATGAAGGGGGGAAATCGGAGGGGGAGACGAACCATGAGAGACGATGGACTCTGAAAAACAAACTGAGGGTTCTAGAGGGGAAGAGGGTGGGGGGATCGGTTAGCCTGGTGATGGGTATTAAAGAGGGCACATTCTGCATGGAGCACTGGGTGCTATGCACAAACAATGAATCCTGGAACACTACATCAAAAACTAATGATGTAATGTATGGTGATTAACATAACAATAAAAAATTTAAAAAAGAATATATTCTTGAATTCTCTTTGCTAGTATTTTTTTTTAAAAGATTTTATTTATTTATTTGACAGAGAGATAGAGAGAGAGCACAAATAGGCAGAGAGGCAGGCAGAGGGAGAGGGAGAAGCAGGCTCCCCACAGAGCAGGGAGCCCGATGCAGGGCTTGATCCCAGGACCCTGGGACCATGACCTGAGCCGAAGGCAGATGCTTAACGACTGAGCCACCCAGGCACCCCACTTTGCTAGTATTTTGTTTAAGAGTTTGTTTTCACTATTCGTAAGTGAGATTTGTCTTTAATTTCTTTTCTTTTTTCTTTTCTATAAGCATCTAGACTTTGAAATACTATTATACTTGCTTTATAAAATGAATTGGAAATTTTCCTTCTTCCTACTCTGGGATAGTATAATATTAGGACATTTAAAAATTGGGAGTAATTCCATTTGAAGCCATCTGGGTTGACTATTCACTGTGGAAGGGCCTCAGTATTTGTTTCTTTATTTTTTTCTGTTGTAATTGGTTTGTTTATCCTTGGAGTCTCTACTAGAAATAATTGTGATGAGTTGCATTTTTCTAAGAAGTATTCATTTCTTCTAGTCCTCACTATCTTATGATGTTTAAACCGTCAATGTTATTTTTTTAAATTTTGTGTATTTGTGCTTTCTTGATCTTTTCATGATTGGGTTAGGCAATGGTTTTTCTAATTGGTTGATATTTTTAAGGAGTAACTTTGACTTACTTTTTTTTTCCATTTTTTGTTTTCCACCTTGATATTTTCTGCCTTTATTAATTCTTTTATTTAGTTTTCTCATGTTGTTCTTTTTTTCTAGTTTTTTGAGTTATCAACTCACTTATCTTTATTGATAGAGATGCTTAATGCTACACATTGTCCTTTGATAAGTGCTTTAACTTGAGCTCATAGATTAGAAATGTTTTGTTTTCTGGATGCCTGGGTGGCACAGTTGGTTAAGCATCAGATTCTTGGTTTCGGCTCAGGTCAAGATCTCAGGGTTGTGAGACTGAGCCCCACATCATGTTCTGTGCTCAGTGCGGAGTCTGCTTAAGAATCTCTCTCCCTCTGCCCCTCTCCCCCATGCACTCTCTCTCTCTCTCTCTCTCAAATAAATAAATAAATAAATCATTAAAATGTTTTGTTTTCATTATTATTATTTTTAAGATGTTTTACAATTTTATATTTTGTTTCCCACTTTACCTAAAAGTTGGTTGGTAGTATGTTTTAAATTTCCTGGTATATGGGCTTTTTGACTTTTTGTTAGTTTTGTTAGTTTCTAATTTAATTGAATTATTGTCAGAGTTCATAGTTTGTACTATTTATATTCTTTGAAATGTATTCAAATTTTATTTTACAACCTAGGAGATGATTAACTAATGCAATTGTTAGGTTCACATGGAAAAAGAAAGATATATTCTTTATTATGGGGGTATAGAGTTCAATGAATATCTATGAGATTCACCTTATTGATTATGTTAAGTCTTCTATATCCATGCTAATTTTTTGCCCATTTTATCTGTCTTGAATTAAGACAGTGATGTTAAATTTTTGTATTATCAATGTATTCTATTTCTCCTTGCATCTCCTAAAGTTTCTGGCTTATGAAAATTATTGCTGTGTTTTTAGATGCATAAATATTAATAATTGTTATATCTTTATTGTGAATTGTGGTTCTTAGCGAAATAGAGTGCTCTTTCTTGATTTTATTGTTTTTGTCCTGTATCTTAACCTTGTCAGATACCTATATTACATTCTTTGCTTTCTTTTTATTTGTCTTGGCCTAGAATAACTTGAATAATCTTGGATTTATTTCACTATCAACTCTAAAATGTATTTCTGATAATATGTAGGTTAAGCACTTTTATATTTATTGTTAATTGGCATAAGTGACTATAGTTCTATCATTTAATGTGTAAGTGTATATTTACATGCATATGTTTTATATAAATTTACTTTCATTATACAGATTATTATATTTGGTATCCCTTTTTATGTTTGTTTATCTGTTGATATTTAAGAAAGTTTTTAGTTTTTGTTTTAATGATTACCTTTATATTAGTACCTTAGATAATACTTGTAATTCCTCTTTTTTTTTTCTCTTTTCCCCCTTTTTTTCCTTTTTGGTTACTCTTAGTTACCTACTATAAGCAAAACTGAAATAGAGAATTGCTTCCCTTTCCTTTCATTTCCAGTCTCCTATCATTTGACACTATCCTCTATCCTCCACCATTTTTACAATAACTGTCTTATACCTATGTAGTCATAAGATACAGCTATTACATATTATGATAGTTCCCATATAAACATTTAAACATATATTTTATTTAAATTAACATGCATTTAAACACATACACACACACATATATATATACATCATGTGTATATATACACACACATATTTGTTTATATATAACTTGTTCCATAATAGAGTCCTTAAGAAGAGCTCATAGAAAAATATTTCTATGTATTTTGTTAAAGAGTTTGTTTTCACTATTCATAAGTGAGATTTGTCTTTAATTTCTTTTCTTTTTTCTTTGCTATAAGCATCTAGACTTTGAAATACTATTATACTTGCTTTATAAAATGAATTGGAAATTTTGAATTCTCATAACAGTTTGCCTATGCCTTTATATTTGGTGGTCACTTTGGCTGGGTATAAAGTCTTTGGCTAACATTTTTTATTTTCTTGAATATCTTAAATATGCTCATCCATAGTTTTGGGGCCTAAAACATTTATTATTGAAAGTTTAATGACAGTCTGATTTTATTTCCCTTATAAGTGACTTGGTGTTTTTGCCTAATTACCTAACTTTTTGTTTCTTCAAAGGCCAGCACTTATAAGTATATGACTTGTATTGGCTCTTCAGGGTTAATTTTTTCCACTTAAGCGTTATGCCTTTTGTATGGTTAGTTTCAGGTCTTATTTTAATTTCACACTTTAAAAACTTATTGTTCTTTATCAGAAGCTCATATGTATACTGGATCTTTTTAGCTGTTTTTATGGCTTGTACAATCACTTCATGTTGTGGTTGAACATTTGAAACTCTTATTGTTTTTCAGTAGATGTTTTATTCTTATAATTTTCTCTCTTTTGTTTTTTTATTGAAATAGAATTGATATATAACATTATATTAACTCTAAGTGTACACCATAATGATTTGATATTTGTATTTATTGTAAAATGATCACCACAATAAGTCTAGTTAACGTCCATTACCATATGTAGATATAATTTTTTTTCTTCTTCTGAGATTATTAAATGGCACTCTTCCCCCTTCCATGTCTCTTAGCTTAGGGCTTGGAGTAGTGGGAGTGAATAAGTAAATGCTTATGGGCAGCCTGTATATTACCTAGTCAACACTGGGTGGTTGTTTTCTGCTTCATGGTTATGATGGGGCAAGCAATGGTTCTCTTAAGGACAGATGGGAGAGAGCCAAAAATAAAGCTTAAAAATGATTCAACATTCTAAACTTCTACTTTTGCTTTTGTTGTCCCCCCAACTTTATATTGTCATTCCTGATAATACATCTTCACCCCCAAATCACACACACACACACGCAAGGTGCTAGTCAGGATCCTCCAGAGAAACAGAACCAATAGGATGTGTGTGTGTGTGTGATGTAATGTATGGGGATTAACATAACAATAAAAAAATTAAAAACAATAAAAAAATAGCACAAGGGATAGAGGAAAAAATGATCTATATTGAGGCAAACGTTTTGTATACTATTGAAATTAAATTGCATTACAATAAACTAAAAAAAAAATATATATATATACATGCACATATATTACATATATTATATATATATGAGATATATACGACAGAGAGATTTATTATAAGGAATTGGTTGTCGTGATTATGGAGGCTGACCCATCCTAATATCTCAGGTGAATTGACAAGATGGAGACCCAGAAGAGTTGATGGTGTAGTTCCAGCCTTAGTCTGGTGCCTTGAGAACCAGGACACAGATGGTACAGTTCTAATTTAAAGACCAGCGGTCTGGAAACCCAGAAAGAGCTGATGTTTCAGTTTGAGCCCAAAGGAAGGAAAAAGCCAATATATGAGTGTAAAGGCAGTCAGGTAGGATTAATTCTCTCTTACTCAGGGGAAGGCCTATCTTTTTGTTCTATTCAGGCCTTCAACCAATTGAATAAAGCCACTCCCGTTTAGGGAGGGCAACCTGCTTTACTCAGTCTACAGATTTAAATGTTAATCTCATTAAAAAACACATTTACAGAAACACCTAGAATAAAATTTGACCAAGTAACTGTGCACCCTGTGACCCACTCAAGTTAACCATCAAGCACATACCTCCGATTCAATGTCCCCAAGGCTTTCTGTTAGTTTTAATGTTGGTTTCTTTTATCTATGCTTCTACCTTTCTTTGCTGATGTCTGCAGGGTTGATTTTGATGGAAGCCATTAAAGCCACTAGTCCATGCTAATTTTCTATCTTGTCAGGAACCTCCTATTCGCAATTCCTGGATTATTTATATCAGCACCAATACTTTTTTTTCTGTACGAGAGTAAATTGCTTCTCTTTTCCAGAATCAACATCTACTGTATCCATCTCTTTCCCCGGTCCCCATTATATTCTCCATTACATTGACCCAAGAACCTTATATGTATATCTGTAACCATGTATTTATTTCTGCTCTATCTAGATCAATAAGAATTCCTCATATAGGCACACCATCAATGTTTATTGACTAAGCAGATAAATGAATGGATAATAGGTGGAAGAATGAAATAATCACTGAGAACAAATATTTAATGCAGAAATCATGAAACACTATGCAAATAAGAAAGAAATGCATTTTATGAATGGTGGTAGAAAGTCATCCTGTTGAGCTGTAAAGCATTATAAAACACTTTCTAGTTTTCTTTTTTTTATTATGTTATGTTAATGACCATACATTACACCATTATTTTTTGATGTAGTGGTCCATGATTCATTGTTTGCATGTAACACCCAGTGCTCCATTCAGTACGTGCCCTCTTTAATACCCATCATCAGGCTAACCCATCCTCCCAAACCCCTCCCCTCTAGAACCCTCAGTTTGTTCCTCAGAGTCCATCGTCTCTCATGGTTCATCCCCCCCTCCAATTTCCCCCCCTTTCTAGTTTTAAAACACAAGATTAAACAACAGAAATTTATTTTATTTCAATATGTGCATGTGTGTGTGCATGTGCGTGTTTCTGTTCAATTTTTAAGATTCTTCAACTAGATTTGGTTTGTGTCTATATGCTGGATACTAGAAAAAACTCTTAGGGAATTATTCCATGACTTGTTAAGTCCCTAGATGATTCAGAGATTCACTGTCACCTTAATTAAACAGCCATTCTTTTTTACTTTTTCTTTCTTATCCTACCTCCTATACTCTCCTTGCACTCTTTTTTCTTTTAGCAGGAGTGAGTGGAAGTTCTGAATTGTTTTTTGGAGCATTCAGTTCTCTTTGGGGAATTAACCAGCACACTTGACTTCCAAGAACTCTTAAAGTAAAATGATTTGACAGAATGTAAATTTAACCCTACTTTGATAGCTTCCACTGTGTGGTTTTCTCATAACAGAGATCACATTTGATATTAGTTGGTTTAGAAAATAATTTTCTTGCAAAATTAAAATGACATAAGCAATGAAAATTAGAGAAGAAATTATATTTTTAGTTAGCTTAATCTGGTAGGTTTGTATAACTCTTTCATTGTTTATTTTTAAACTTATCTGAGATTCTCTTTTAAATATATCCAACAAAAGAATGTCTATCTCTTTACCAAGAAGTTCATTTTTTTAAAAAATTCAACTCATATTTATTGCACACCTACTTATTATATACCAATGTTCCAGGCACTGTTCTAGGACCTTGGGATACAGATAACATAATAACTTTTCACAGCATGGTCTTGTTATTTATATTTAGTTAACTTTATGTTGATTTTATTTCTTTGTCTCAATTAAATATACAAATAAAGAGTAATGAGAGACAAGAACATACAAATGTTCAAATACAAATACAAATGAATGAATATCGAAATAGCACAGGTAGGGGCACCTGGGTGGCTCAGTCAGTTAAGCATCTGCCTTTGGCTCAGTTCATGATCCCAGGATCCTGGGATAGAGCCCCACATCCTCAGTAGGGAGCCTGCTTCCCCCTCTCTTGCTCGCTCTGCTGTGTTCTCTCTCTGTCAAATAAATAAATAAAATCTTTTAAAAAAAGAAAAAGTAATTGCACAGATAAATTAATAAATTATTGTTCATAATTCCTTTGATTTATACTTACAACTTATAGACAATATTCTGGAAATATTATTAAGTTCTTTGCTTTTCATAATACCATGGAAATGTGCCTAAAATAAACTTGCACTTTGAATTTTATATTCTCAATTTTATTTTCTCCAATTCATAGCTAAAACATATATAATTTCAATCAAGTTATTACTAGAAATTTTGATTTCTTTATGCTAGAAACACTTTTGTCAAATAATCTTTTTTCTTCTTCAACATTCTGAGTATTAATAGAAGGGAATTTTCATCCATCCAACATTCAACAAATATTTAATAATCCTTTCTTACATGCTGAATGGTAGATGTAGAATAATAAAAAGATAAGGCATGTAGTCAAGTCAGAGCTATAATTCTAAAAGTTATGAAAACAATTGTAACCCTAGCTCTCAGAGAAGAAACAAACCACTCAGACTAAAGTGTGGAAAATTAAAAATTGTACATGATTATGTTGTATTTATCTTTTTGTAAGAAAATTAAAAATTGTACATGCGTTGTACTTAGGGGCATTGTTACTTTAGATACTATTCTAGGATAGCCTTGAGTTTTCAATAGCCCTTAAGTCATGAGATCTACGTAGAAAAATTCAAAACATTGAACCTATGTGATATCCTTGAAAGAAACTAGCTATTTCCACCCTGATACAAGAATATATGTATATATATCCACACGTATAGCTGCTTTTGAAAATTGACTTCATAATTCCTTGGCTTCACCAAAGTCATTAGAGTATCATTTTTTTTTTTTTTTAAGTAGGCTCCATGCCTATTATGGAGCCCAACACGGGGCTTGAACCCATGACCCTGAGATCAAGACCTGAGCTGAGATCAAGAGTCCAATGCTCCACCAACCGAGCCACCCAGGAGCCCCTCATTAGAGCTTCTAATTAGAACTACTGCAAAGGTCAACACTAGGGAATCTCAACCTCTTCCAACAATAAGGTATTTCTAATAGACCATTATTTGCTTTTCCTGAGATTTGCACTAAAGAAATAATGACAAATAAGGCTAACTCAATTGCTATTTACCCAATGCTTACCATGTGAAAAGTATTCTGTTAGATACTGCGAGTGATAAAATCACCAATAAGGCAGGCTTTGTCCTCAAGTGTTTTATAATCTAGTTAGGCAAGCTATGATACGTGATGTGCCGTATTCAGAGGAAGCTTTCAGGAAGACCCGATCAAAGAGATGGAGTAAGCTTTTCTTAAAGGATAGGTATTCTTCACACTTTAAATTCATTGAGAGAAGGAAATATGTTGCGTGTGTCTTTCTATCTCCATATTGCATAGGACAATGCTTTGCACTCAGTAGAAACTCAAGAAATATTTTCTAACTGAACCCATATAAGTAAAAGCAATAAAAGAAAGCATTCCAGGGAAAATGTGAGTAATTTTAATAATAAGTATAATAATAATAATATATTATATGATATATATAATATAATAATTATTACAGCTAACATTTGTTAGACACTGTTCTGTTTAAATGTATTGACTCATTTAATTTTCAGAACTCTATTGAAATGATTGCTATCGTTATGCCTATGGTATACTGAAAAAGAAACTGAGACACAAAAGTTAAGTAACTTGTTCAAGATCACACAACTAGTTAGTGGTTGAGCAACTTAATCTCAGGAGGTCTGGTTTCAGCATCTTGACCACCACACAATGTTCCTCACAGCTCTGTGGGTAATATATAGAATGATATGACATGGTCACTGCCTTCAAAGAACTTAATATTTAACTGGGGAAAATTGTATGAATTCAGTCCATTTAAATAGCTAAATAGTAATAAATACATTAAAATTAGAGCTATTGCAACTGATCTTGAAATGAGGAGCAAGGGCATACATGATTCCACTAGAGAAAGGGGAGATTACTGAAATCCAGAGTACTCTGGTAAGACTTCCTGGAGGAAGAGGAACTCAGATTAGAATCCCAGGAAGTGAGTGAGATTAGACAGTTAGGAAGAAAGGTGTGGGACATTTCCCAGAGAGAGACCATGTTACGAATTAAAGTAGGGAGACTCTAAGCAGCAAACAACTATGCTCTGGGAAAAAATGTATAGACTAGGCTGTCTGGAAGGATGATGCTCTGTTTGGGAGTCAGTGGTAATGGTCAGAGAAGTCTGTTTGAAGCAAATGGTAGAGAAGCCTGCACAACAGGCTGAAACTTTGGCTCTTCTTGATTCTTCAAATTTGGCGACACTTGAATCTTTGGCAAAACAAGGTCATCCTGTGGCCAGGGTTCAGTGGCTTCCAGAAATTCTTCGCAGAATAAACCCCAATACTCTGCAGTCCTATCTCCATGAATGGCTGGCACAAGTTGACTTTCAAATTCTTGATACTCTGGAGACCTCAAACTTCTTCTCAGATGGAGGGAAATGGCTTCCTCATCTTTTTGATCGTCCTTAAAGGCAAACCACTCTTTTCTCTCCCTGTCCGTGGCACTTAGCACGATTACTTCCAAAAGTTTAGGCATTTTCAAAAGAGAAGGAACACACCTTTTCATCCTTTTGTGAATGTGCTCTGAGGCAAGAGATGAAAAACTCTGTTTGGAAAAAAGGAGTGAGTGCAGAAACAAGAGACAGTAAAACATCGAATAAGCAGAAATAAACCCCTCACAGATTTATTTATCCACGAGTTTTATCAGAAGGTGACTTGTTAGTAACATGTCACATAGAAAGTGAAAGACCCAGATCAAATGTTTTCAAGTATCCCTGAGCATATTTCCTCTAGGACCTGGGTTGTCCTCATAGGGTTCCCATTGTCTTAAAACTGTTTGGCATGCCTGGGCTTTACCTTTGTGGTACAGTAGAATTAAAAAACAAAAAAACAAAAAAACTTTTGCCTGCTCTTGGAAGACAATATTGTGCTAAATATAGTGCAATGCTCCACAGCTTGTAAAATCAACTATGTGGCACAAACCTGAAGACGTCCTCAAAAGAAATATGGCAAGAAAAGTACATTGCTGGCTTTAGTCATACCTGCCATTTCCCTCCTGGAATTATACTGAAGTGGCTGGTCATCTGCATTCCCCATCCTGGCTGGCATTAATGTGATTTTTCTATAAAAGGAGAGGAGGACAAAAGGAAAAGCAAAATGTGCTCCACAATGGAAAATGTGATCCTCAGCCACTGGGATAAAATTACATTGACAGTGGGGGAGTTACTTTCTTCCTTCGAAGAACAATGTTTGATGTTTGAACTAGACTCTCTGGTGATGAAGCTCATAACTTGGGAGATAAATCAGGTTCAAATTTAGAAAAGAGTTTTCAGAAGTTGCTTAGCGGGGTAGTTTTAGAGGTTAACATATGAATAGAGGTGACATTATGCCTTGTCTGTCTGTCCTGTGTTCATTGGACAGAGATAATATGGCCTCTTCCCCATGGGAGCACACATAAATTTAAATTCTGTCATAATTATTCATTATAAATACTATGACATTTTCATATCTAGAGAATGTTTAAGTCTTGTCGAGTTTCTGCCTCTTTTCCCTCTTTATGTTGATTTCTACATCTCTTCCTATTTATCTCTTTTGTGCATCGCACATATTTTACTATGAGCTCGATTTTGCAGGTGAAAGGCCACAACTAACTGTTTGCATGTCTTATCTCTGCCCTAGAGAGTGGTAACTCACAAATGAGCCCAGCTGCACCTACAGTACATAAAACAGCAACATCACTTTGATCTCTCCCTTAATGTGCTAGGTTTAGATTACTTTGTGAGCAAAAGGGGTGAAAGGTGGCAGGATACTATTTTAACTAACTACTGGGGGCAGTATTTATTCATGGTGCAGATTTTTAATAGGAAAGATGGAACATGAAAGCCTGTCAAATGTACTGCTCAAACAGTCTGACAACACAGAATATTTTTGCAGATGAAAGGTGAGGAATCTCCAACTTCTCAAGATAACATAAATTGTATGGAAAAAGTAAGACATGTAAAAAAGCCAGATAGAAAACTATTTATATCCCCCTTCTGATTGCATGAAACCCTGCCACAAAACCAGAGGACTGTTTCGGAGTTGCATTTGTCAGGTACAAAGAGCAACATGGTGAACATTAAAAATATACACTTTGAGAAAGATTCTCATTATATTTATAATTCATATATTACTGTTTTATTAAGAACTGGGTGTTTCAGGAAGTGTCTATTCCAATTTGGTGACAAGGTAGAAACCAGAAATATACAAGAAATATGCAAGAATAATATCTTCCCCATTGGAAGAGTGGCTTTGTCTGGAACCACGAATCAGACTCTGACTACTATTATGTTTATTCAGAAATAGCTTGAAAATTCTGCCTCTGCCTTTGATGAGAGCCTCATCTTTCCTTTCTTGGCTTGCCAAAGCCTCGTTCTGAAACAGTGATTCTCAATCTTTCTTTCTTTCTGTCCCCAAGCACTGGTGGTACTTGATGTACACCTGTTGGTTACAGTGGCTCCCCAAGACTGTCAAGGCAGACAGGTGGAAGGTAAAGAGTTACATAAGAATCTCTGGAGTAACTTGTGTGTTTTAAAGAAGGCTCCAAGATGATTTAGACATGCCCACAATTTTCTAATTCATGCCTAGGAATCACTAGTGTTAAATTATTTAGCCCTTGGTAATCTGGCTATAATCCACGTCATTAATTACATTAGCAATTATGAACCCTACTTATTTTTCCTGAATCTTGCCTTTTAATATATTATTCCATCTATCTGGAATAGCAAACTCTATCTACCCTATTTTTCTCTCTCCCCAGAACATTTCTATTTCATTTAAAATTCCAAACTCAAAAAAAAAAAAAAAAAAAAAAACGAAAAGAAAAGAAAAGAAAAAAGAAAATTCCAAACTCAAAATTGGTTCTTGAGGGAAGCCTTCTCCATCAGCCCCAAAAGACTTGGTTGTTGTCATCCTGGATATTTCCACAGCAACGTGATAATGACTCTGAAAAGAATTTGTGATATGGCATTCTGATTTGTCTGTTTAAATACCTGTCTTCACAACCACCACCAGACTGAGGGCTAGGATGTTCATTCATCTTTGTGAGTCCTGACTTCAAATACAGTGGCGACCACATTATAAGTGATAAATAATGATGGAATATCATTTGCATATGTTTGCATATGTGTGTTTGTATGTGTTTTCATTTTTTTTTAAAGATTTTATTTATTTATTTGACAGAGAGAGACACTGCGCGAGAGGGAACACAAGCAGGGGGAGTGGGAGAGGGAGAAGCAGGCTTCCCGCCGAGCAGGGAGCTCGATGTGGGGCTTGATCCCAGGACCCTGGGATCATGACCTGAGCCGAGAGGGAACACAAGCAGGGGGAGTGGGAGAGGGAGAAGCAGGCTTCCCGCCGAGCAGGGAGCTCGATGTGGGGCTTGATCCCAGAACCCTGGGATCATGACCTGAGCCGAAGGCAGACACTTAACGACTGAGCCACCCAGGCACCCTTTCATTTTTATTATAAATAAATTGAGAAATATAAATTGAGAAATTATATAATTATATGCATATATATATATATATATATATATATATATATAGTAATATATATGTAGTAATATATACAAACCTTAAGTGTAGGGCTCAATAATTGTTACATTTGTATACCTTTATGTAACCCCTACTCAGAGGCAAGTATAGAAGGATTCCAACTTCCCAGAAGGTTCCTTCATGCCCCTTCCTAATCAAAACCTTCTCCCCACCACAGAGGTAACTTCTATTCTAACTTTAATGTAGTAAGTGAATTTTACTGGTTTTGAACTACATATGGACTCTATAAGTGGAGTCAAATGTATTTACTTTTTTGTGTCTGACTTCTTTTATTTGGCATAACGTTTTGGAGATTCATCCATGCCATTGTATGTTCATTCTTTTGTATTGTGGTATAGAATGCCATTACATAAATATGTCATGACTTTATCCATTTTCTTCTTTATGAGCATGTGGACTATTCATAATTTTTAATTTCTATGAAGAAGTTACTTTTAACATTTTGTACCTATTATTTTTCGTGGACATTTATACTATATTCTTGATTATATACGTAGGCATTGGATTGGTGGATCCTAGGATAAGTATAGGATTAGTTTTTCAACATATTATCACTTCCTAAAACTGGCTGGGCCAATTAACACACTCAAAAGCTAAATATGAAAGTCCCACTTGTTCCATATCCTTGCCAGTAATTAATATTGTCAGATGTTGATTTTAGCCATTTTGATGTTTTTATAGTGGTGCCTCCTTGTAGATGGAATTTACATTTCCTTAATGATCAATAATGTCAAACAAATTTGTATGTGTGTATTAGCCATTTGGATAGCTTGTTTTGTAAATTGCCTTTCAATTCTTTTGCACACTTTTTATTGGGTTGTTTGTCTTTCCCCCGATTTATTGGAGTTCTCTATATATCTGGATACAATTCCTTTGTCAGACATATTGCAAATAAAGTTTCTCAGATATGGTTTGCCTTTCTTTTGATGAACAGAAGTTTTTAATGGAGTCCAATATTTTCTTTTATCTATTAGCTCTCTTTATGTCCTTTTAAGAAATCTTTACTTCAGCCAAGTTTATAAAGATATTGTTCTGTATTTTTCTAGGAATTTGATTAACTTTTAAATGTAGATCTATTATCCACTTCAAACTTATTTTTCTTTATGGTATGCAGAAAGGTTTGAGGTTTGTTTATATCCCATAGACATATGCAATTACTCCAGAACCATTTATTAAAAAGATCATCTTTACTCTCACTAGCTTGTACTGGGAACTTGTCATAAATTCAGTGACCATATGTGTGTAGGTTTACTTTTGGATTGTCAATTCGGCATCATTGGTAGATGTGCCTTAATTTTTGTATCTTGAAATCTGGTAGAGTAAGCCCTCTAACTTTGAATTTTATTAAGATTATCTTGAATATTCTAGATTCCTAATTTTTCATATAAATGTTAGAATTAGCTTGTCAATTTCCACCTACTTTCCCAAAAAGCTGTTCTAAGATTGATTAGAATAATATTGAATCAATAGATTTTAATTTGGATAAAAACAATGTAAAAGACAAGGAACTTAGACTTTCCATCTCGTGTTCGTTTTGGTGACTTGTGTTTTTGTGTTTTTAAAGGATTTTTTTTCCATTTCACTGATTTTTAAAAATTTAGTAAATGTAAATTCTTTAAAAATCACTTATTACCTTTTTAATATCTTTACAATATACAGTTATGTTCCTGTTTTTACTTTGGATAGTGATTTCGATAATTTATGTTTTTTATTCTCTCCCACCCCCTTTTCTTGTCCATCTTACTAGTCGTTTATGAATTTAATTAATCTTTTCAAGGTATCAACTTTTGGCTTTGTTGACTGGTCTCTATTGTATGCCCGTTTCTGCTCTACCCTAATTATTTTCTTTCTTCTACCTACTTTGAGATTAGTTTGCTGTTCTTTTTCTCACTTTCCGAAGCAGAAGCTTAAATTATTGATTTTAGACCATTCTTTTGTAATACATGCATGTAAAACTATAAAATTCCTGCTAAGCTTGCTTTAGCTGTATCTCATAAATTTTGACATGTTGTATTTTTATTATCATTTAGCTCAAAATATTTTCTTTTTTAAAAAGATTTGATTTATTTATTTGAGAAAGAGAGAGAGAGAGACAGCATGAGTGGGGGAAGGGGCAGAGAGAAAGAGGTAAGCAGACTCCCCCTTGAATGGGGAGCCCAAAGCGAGGCTCCATGTGGGGCTCAATCCCAGGACCCTGAGATCATGACTGAACTGAAGTTAGAGGCTTAACTGACTGAGCCACCCCCCAGCTCAAAATATTTTCTAATTTCCTTTGTGATTCATTCTCTGAATTTAGGCTTACTTACAAGTATGTTGCTTAATTTCTAAACATTTATAGATTTTTCTAGTCATTATCTGTTATTCAGTTCTAATGGAATACTCGAATGATCAGAATGTGACTTAAATCCTTAGGAATTTGTCAAGGCTTATTTTAAGAACAGAATATAGTCTATTTTGGTAAATGTGTTATGTGCACTATGGGAGAATATGCTTTTTGTGGTTGTTGCATATGATGTTCTATATATGTTAACTAGATAAATTTGGTTTGTCAGTTCTTCAAATCTTATTCTTATTGAATTTTTTTTTAGGTTTGAGCAATTAACTTTTTTTTCTTTTAAATATCCTTTGTTTTTTAGGACAGTTTTAGGTTCAGAGCAAAATTGAGTAGAAATCAGAGTTCCTTTATACCTTCTACCTCTACACATGCCCATCCTCCTCCACTATCAACACCTGAGTGGGACATTTGTTACAGTTGATGAGCCTCCATTGACATATCCTTTACATCCAAACTCCACAGTTTACATTAGGAATCATTCCATGTTGTACATTTCATACGTTTGGACAAATGTATAATGACATATATCCACCATTATAATGACATATAGAATAGTTTCTGTGCCCTAAAAATCCTCTTTGTTCTGCCTATTCATCCCTCCCTCCCCCCAACCCTGGCAACCACTGGTCATTTTTATTGTCTCTATAGTTTTGCCTTTTCTAAAATGATACATAGTTAGAGTCATACAGTATGTGGCCTTTTCAGAATGACTTCTTTCACTTAGTAATATGCATTTAAAATGTCTTCATGTCTTTTCATGGCTTGATAGCTTTTATTTTTAGTACTGAATAACATTCCACTCTTTGGATGTACCACAGTTTATTTATCCATTCACCTACTGAAGGACGTCATGATTGCTTCCAAATTCTGGCAATTATGAATCAAGCTGTTATAAACATTCATGTGCAGGTTTTTGCGTGGACATAAATTTTCAACTCTTTTGGGTAAATACCAAGAAATGCAATCGCTGGGTTGTATGGTTAGAGTATGTTTAATTTTTTTAAGAAACTGCCAAACTGTTTTTCAAAGAGGCTGCACCATTTTGCATTTCCACCAGCAATGAAAGAGTTTCTGTTGCTCCACATCCTCGCCAGCATTTG
This sequence comes from Phoca vitulina, assembly GCF_004348235.1. Classification (NCBI taxonomy): domain Eukaryota; kingdom Metazoa; phylum Chordata; class Mammalia; order Carnivora; family Phocidae; genus Phoca; species Phoca vitulina. Next base: position 5,090,679 of record NW_022589767.1, read on the forward strand.
GTGTCAGTGTTCTGGATTTTGGACATGTCTGGAGTGGTATTTCATTGTTGTTTTAATTTGCATTTCCCAGATGACATGTCACGTGGAACAGTTTTTCATGGTTATTTGCTATCTATATAACTTCTTTGGTGAGCTATCTTTTAAGGTCTTTGGCACTTTATTTATTTAAATTCAATTAATTAACATATAATGTATTATTAGTTTCAGAGGTAGAGTTCAGTGATTCATCAGTTGTATATAACACCCAGTACTTATTACATCACCTGCCCTCCTTAATGCCCATCACCCAATTACACCCTCCCCCTACCCCCCTTCCCTCCAGAAACCCTCAGCTTGTTTCTTAGAGTTAAGAATCTCTTATGGTTTGTCTCCCTCTCTGATTACATCTTGTTTGTCTTGTTTTATTTTTCCCTCCCTTCCTCTATGCTCCTCTGTTTTGTTTCTTAAATTCTACATCTGAGTGAGATCATATGGTATTTGTCTTTCTCTGACTGACTTATTTCAATTAGCATAATACCCTCTAGTTCCATACATGTCATTGCAAATGGCAAGATTTCATTTTTTGATGGCTGAGTAATATTCCATTATATGTGTGTGTGTGTGTATGTGTGATATATATATATATATATATATATACCATATCTTCTTTATCCATTCATCTGTTGATGGACATCCAGGCTCTTTCCATAGTTTGGCTATTGTGGATATTGGGGTGTAAGTGCTCTGTTGGATCTCTACATTTGTATCTTTGGGGTAAATACCCAGTAGTGCAATTGCTGGGTCGTAGGGTAGCTCTATTTTCAACTTTTTGAGGAACCTCCATACTGTTTTCCAGAGTGGCTGCACCAGCTTGCATTCCCACCAACAGTGTAGGAGGGTTCCCCTTTCTCCACATCCTCGCCAACATCTGTTGTTTCCTGACTTATTAATTTTAGCCATTCTGACTGGTGTGAGGTGGTATCTCATTGTGATTTCGATTTGTATTTCCCTGATGCCAAGTGATGTGGAACATTTTTTCATGTGTCTGTTCGCCATTTGTATGTCTTCTTTGGGGAAATGTCCGTTCATGTCTTCTGTTTGGCGCATTTTTAAAATGTCTTGCTTATTTTTTTATTGTTGAGTCATAAGAGTTCTTTGTATATTTTGGATAATACTCCTTTATCAGATGTGTTTTTGCACATTTTCTCCCAGTCTGTGGCTTGTCCTTTCATTCTCTTGACATTGCCTTTCACAGAGCAGAAGTTTTTAATTTTAATGAACTCAAGATTATCAATTTTTTTTCATGACTCATGCCTTTGGTGTTTTATATAAAAATTTATTGCCATATTCAAGATTACCTAGATTTTCCTTCTTGTTTTATTCTAGGAGTTTATAATTTTGCATTTTACATTTAAGTCTAGAATCTGTTTTTGTGATGGATGTAATATCTGTGTCTAAATTCTTTTCTCTCTCTGTTTTTTTTTTTTTTTTTTTTTTTGCATGTGGATGTCCAGTTGTTCCAGCACCATGAGTTGGGAAGACTATCATTTCTCCTTTGAATTGCTTTTTTTCCTTTGTCAAAGATCAGTCAACTATACTTATGTGGACCTACTTCTGGGCTCTCCATTTTGTCCTATTGATCTATTATCTGCTCCTTCTCCAATACCACATTGTCTTGATAAATGTAGCTTTTTAGTAAGTTTTGAAGTCAGAGAGTGTTGGTCCTCTAACTTTGTTCTCCTTCAATATTGTATTGGCTATTCTGAATCTATCTTTTTGGGTTTTTGTCTCCTTGTTCTATTAGTTATTGAGAGAATTGTTGAAATCTTGTAGTGTTTTACATACATCAGTTAAAACTTTAGTGTATTATATTTTTCAAATCTTATATCCTTACTAAATTTTTTATCTGTTTATGCTCTCATTTACTGAGAAAGGGTGTGTTTAAATGTCCAATTACAATTGTGCATATACTTTTTTATTCCTTTAGTTCTGTTAACTCCTGCATTGTATATTTTGAATCTATATTATTAGGTCCAAACAAGTTTAGGCTGATGTAACTCCTTGTTGAATGAGACTTTTATGTCTATAAAGTGTTTCTTTGTGTGTTGTAACATTTCTTGCACTCGGTGTAATTTTGTCCAATATTAATACGGTAATAGCATCCTTTCTTATGGTAAGTGTTTACATGGAATACCTTCTTTCCATTGTTTTATTTTCAGATTACATTTACTTTTAAATTTAAAGTATATTTCTAATAAACAGCATGCAATTAGATCTTTTAAAATCCAACTTCAGGGAGCCTGGGTGGCTCAGTTGGTTAGGCGACTGCCTTCGGCTCAGGTCATGATCCCAGGGTCCTGGGATCGAGTCCCACATCGGGCTCCCAGCTCAGCAGGGAGCCTGCTTCTCCCTCTGACCCTCTCCTCTCTCATGCTATTTCTCTCTCGCTCGCTCTCTAATAAATAAATAAATAAAATCTTTAAAAAAAAAAAATCCAACTTCATCAGAAAACTATAGAATACTCATGAAAGAAATTTAGGAAGACACAAAGAAATGGAAAGACATTCTGTGTTCATGGATTGGAAGACCAAATATTGTGAAAATGTCTATGCTACCTAGAGCAATCTACACATTCAATGCAATCCCTATCAAAATACCATCCACTTTTTTCAAAGAAATGGAACAAATAATCCTAAAATTTGTATGGAACCAGAAAAGACCCCAAATAGCCAGAGGAATGTTGAAAAAGAAAAGCAAAGCTGGTGGCATCACAATTCCAGACTTCAAGCTCTATTACAAAGCTGTCATCATCAAGACAGTATGGTACTGGCACAAAAACAGACACATAGAGCAATGGAACAGAATAGAGAGCCCAGAAATGGACCCTCAACTCTATGGTCAACTAATCTTTGACAAAGCAGGAAAGAATGTCCAATGGAAAAAAGACAGTCTTTTCAACAAATGGTGTTGGGAAAATTGGACAGCCACATGCAGAAGAAGGAAACTGGACCATTTCCTTACACCACACACAAAAATAGACTCCAAATGGTTGAAAGACCTCAATGTGAGACAGGAGTCCATCAAAATCCTAAAGGAGAACACAGGCAGCAACCTCTTCGACCTCAGCCGCAGCAACTTCTTCCTAGAAACATCGCCAAAGGCAAGGGAAGCAAGGGCAAAAATGAGCTATTGGGACTTCATCAAGATAAAAAGCTTTTGCACAGCAAAAGAAACAGTCAACAAAACCAAAAGACAACTGACAGAATGGGAGAAGATATTTGCAAATGATATATCAGATAAAGGGCTAATATCCAAAATCTATAAAGAACTTATCAAACTCAACACCCAAGAACAAATAACCCAATCAAGAAATGGGCAGAAGACATGAACAGACATTTCTGCAAAGAAGACATCCAAATGGTCAACAGAGACATGAAAAAGCGCTCAACATCACTCGGCATCAGGGAAATCCAAATCAAAACCTCAGTGAGATACCTCCTCATACCAGTCAGAATACCTAAAATTAACAAGTCAGAAAATGACAGATGTTGGCAAGGCTGCGGAGAAAGAGGAACCCTCCTATGCTGTTGGTGGGAATGCAAGCTGGTGCAGCCACTCTGGAAAACAGTATGGAGGTTCCTCAAAAATTTGAAAATAAAGCTACCTCATGACCCAGCAATAGCACTACTGGGTATTTACCCCAAAGATACAAATGTAGTGATCTGAAGTGGCACATGCACCCCGATGTTTATAGCAGCAATGTCCATAATAGCCAAACTATGGAAAGAGCCAAGATGTCCATCAACAGATGAATGGATAAAGAAGATGTGGTATGTGTATACAATGGAATATTATGCAGCCATCAAAAAAACCCCCCACGAAATCTTACCATTTGAAATGACGTGGATGGAACCAGAAGGTATTATGCTAAGTGAAATAAGTCAATCAGAGAAAGACAATTATCATATGATCTCACTGATATGAGGAATTTGAGAAACAAGACAGAGGATCATAGGGGAAGGGAGGGAAAAAGGAAACAAGATGAAACCAGAGAGGGAGACAAACCATAAGAGACTCTTAATCTCAGGAAACAAACTGAGGGTTGCTGGAGTGGAGGGGGGTGGGAGAGATGGGGTGGCTGCGTGATGGACACTGAGGAGGGTGTGTGCTATGGTGGTGCTGTGAATTGTGTAAGACTCATGAATCACAGACCTGTACCCCTGAAACAAATAATACATTATATGTTAATAAAATAAATGAATAAATAATAACACAAAACAAAACAAAAATAAATCCAACATAATAATCCTGTGTTTTAATAGGAATACTTAGTCAATTTATATGTAATGTATTTATGACCTGGTTGGACTTAAGTCTAACATCTTTTGGTTTTAAGTCTTACTTTTTGGTTTGGTTGTTGTTCCATCTGTTATTTGTTAATCTTTTTCTTTTTTTTTTACTTTCAGTTGTATTGATTAAATATTTTTGTTTTTCCTTCATTAGCTTTTTCCTTGGGGGTTTATAACTTTTTAAAATTTTTTATTATTATGTTAATCACCATACATTACATCATTAGTTTTTGATGTAGTGTTGCATGATTCATTGTTTGTGCATAACACCCAGTGCTCCATGCAAAACGTGCCCTCTTTAATAACCATCACCAGGCTAACCCATCCTCCCACCCCCCTCCCCTCTAGAACCCTTAGTTTGTTTTTCAGAGTCCATCATCTCTCATGGTTCGTCTCCCCCTCTGGTTTCCCCCCGCTTCATTCTTCCCCTCCTGCTATCTTCTTCTTCTTCTTCTTTTTTTTTCTTAACATATATTGCATTATTTGTTTCAGAGGTCCAGATCTGTGATTCAACAGTCTTGCACACTTCATAGCACTCACCATAGCACATACCCTCCCCAGTGTCTATTACCCAGCCACCCCATCCCTCCCACCCCACCCCCCACTCCAGCAACCCTCAGTTTGTTTCCTGAGATTAAGAATTCCTCATATCAGTGAGGTCATATGATACATGTCTTTCTCTGATTGACTTATTTCGCTCAGCATAACACCCTCCAGTTCCATCCACGTCATTGCAAATGGCAAGATCTCATTCCTTTTGATGGCTGCATAATATTCCATTGTATATATATATACCACTTCTTCTTTATCCATTCATCTGTCAGTGGACATCTTGGCTCTTTCCAACGTTTGGCTATTGTGGACATTGCTACTATAAACATCGGGGTGCACATACCCCTTCAGATCCCTACATTTGTATCTTTGGGGTAAATACCCAGTAGTGCAATTGCTGGATCATATGGTAGCTCTATTTTCAAATTTTTGAGGAACCTCCATACTGTTTTCCAGAGTGGCTGCACCAGCTTGCATTCCTACCAACATTATAGGAGGGTTCCCCTTTCTCCGCATCCCCGCAAACATCTGTCGTTTCCTGACTTGTTAATTTTAGCCATTCTGACTGGTGTGAGGTGGTATCTCATTGAGGTTTTGATTTGGATTTCCCTGATGCCGAGTGATGTTGAGCACTTTTCCATGTGTCTGTTGGCCATTTGGATGTCTTCTTTGGAAAAATGTCCGTTCATGTCTTCTGCCCATTTCTTGATTGGATTCTTTGTTCTTTGGGTGTTGAGTTTGATAAGTTCTTTATAGATTTTGGATATTAGCCCTTTATCTGATATATCATTTGCAAATATTTTCTCCCATTCTGTCGGTTGTCTTTCGGTTTTGTTGACTGTTTCTTTTGCTGTGCAAAAGCTTTTTATCTTGATGAAGTCCCAATAGTTCATTTTTGCCCTTGCTTCCCTTGCCTTTGGCGATGTTTCTAGGAAGAAGTTGCTGTGGCTGAGGTCGAAGAGGTTGCTGCCTGTGTTCTCCCTTAGGATTTTGATGGACTCCTGTCTCACATTGAGGTCTTTCAACCATTTGGAGTCTATTTTTGTGTGTGGTGTAAGGAAATGGTCCAGTTTCCTTCTTCTGCATGTGGCTGTCCAATTTTCCCAACACCATTTGTTGAAGAGACTGTCTTTTTTCCATTAGACATTCTTTCCTGCTTTGTCAAAGATTAATTGACCATAGAGTTGAGGGTCCATTTCTGGGCTCTCTATTCTGTTCCATTGATCTATGTGTCTGTTTTTGTGCCAGTACCATACTGTTTTGATGATGACAGCTTTGTAATAGAGCTTGAAGTCTGGAATTGTGATGCCACCAGCTTCACAATTACAAATTTTCACTTCACAATTACAAAATACAAATTTTAGGATTATCTGTTCCATTTCTTTGAAAAAAGTGGATGGTATTTCGATGGGGATTGCATTGAATGTGTAGATTGCTCTAGGTAGCATTGATGTCTTCACAATATTTGTTCTTCCAATCCATAAACATGGAACGTTTTTCCATTTCTTTGTGTCTTCCTCAATTTCTTTCATGAATATTTTATAGTTTTCTGAGTACAGATCCTTTGCCTCTTTGGTTAGATTTATTCCTAGGTATCTTATGGTTTTGGGTGCAATTGTAAATGGGATCGACTCCTTAATTTCTCTTTCTTCTGTCTTGTTGTTGGTGTCTAGGAATGGCACTGATTTCTGTGCATCGATTTTATATCCTGCCACTTTACTGAATTCCTGTATGAGTTCTAGCAGTTTTGGGGTGGAGTCTTTTGGGTGTTCTGCATAAAGTATCATATCATCTGCGAAGAGTGAGAGTTTGACTTCTTCTTTGCCGATTTGGATGCCTTTGATTTCTTTTTGTTGTCTGATTGCTGTGGCTAGGACTTCTAATACTATGTTGAATGGCAGTGGTGATAGTGGACATCCCTGCCATGCTCCTGACCTTAGGGGAAAGCTCTCAGTTTTTCCCCATTGAGAATGATATTCGCTGTAGGTTTTTCATAGATGGCTTTTATGATATTGAGGTATGTACCCTCTATCCCTATCCTCTGAAGAGTTTTGATCAAGAAAGGATGCTGTACTTTGTCAAATGCTTTTTCTGCATATATTGAGAGGATCATATGATTCTTGTTCTTTCTTTTATTAATGTATTGTATCACATTGATTGATTTGCAGATGTTGAACCAACCTTGCAGCCCAGGGATAAATCCCACTTGGTCGTGGTGAATAATCCTTTTAATGTACTGTTGGATCCTATTGGCTAGTATTTTAGTGAGAATTTTTGCATCCATGTTCATCAAGGATATTGGTCTGTAATTCTCCTTTTTGATGGGGTCTTTGTCTGGTTTGGGGATCAAGGTAATGGTGGCCTCATAAAACGAGTTTGGAAGTTTTCCTTCCATTTCTATTTTTTGGAACAGTTTCAGAAGAATAGGTATTAATTCTTCTTTAAATGTTTAGTATAATTCCCCTGGGAAGCCATCTGGCCCTGGGCTTTTGTTTGTTGGGAGATTTTTGATGACTGCTTCAATTTCCTTAGTGGTTATAGGTCTGTTCAGGTTTTCTATTTCTTCCTGGTTCAGTTCTGGTAGTTGATACATCTCTAGGAATGCATCCATTTCTTCCAGGTTATCTAATCTGCTAGCATAGAGTTGCTCATAATATGTTCTTATAATTGTTTGTATTTCTTTGGTGTTGGTTGTGATCTCTCCTCTTTCATTCATGATTTTGTTGATTTGGGTCATTTCTCTTTTCTTTTTGATAGTCTGGCCAGGGGTTTATCAAGCTTCTTAATTCTTTCAGAGAACCAGCTCTTAGTTTCATTGATCTGTTCTACTGTTTTTTTGGTTTCTATTTCATTGATTTCTGCTCTGATCTTTCTTATTTCTCTTCTCCTGCTGGGTTTAGGCTTTATTTGCTGTTCTTTCTCTACCTCCTTTAGGTGTAGGGTTAGGTTGTGTACTTGAGACCTTTCTTGTTTCTTGAGAAAGGCTTGTATTGCTATATACTTTCCTCTTAGGACTGCCTTTGCTGCATCCCAAAGATTTTGAACAGTTGTGTTTTCATTTTCATTGGTTTCCATGAATTTTTTTAATTCTTCTTTAATTTCCTGGTTGACCCATTCATTCTTTAGTAGGATGCTCTTTAGCTCTCATGCATTAGAGTTCATTCTGACTTTCCTCTTGTGATTGAGTTCTAGTTTCAAAGCACTGTGGTCTGAAAATATGCAGGGAATGATCCCAATCTTTTGGTACTGGTTGAGACCTGATTTGTGACCTAAGATGTGATCTATTCTGGAGAATGTTCCATGGGCACTAGAGAAGAATGTGTATTCTGTTGCTTTGGTATGGAATGTTCTGAATATGTCTGTGAAGTCCATGTGGTCCAGTGTGTCATTTAAAGTCTTTATTTCCTTGTTGATCTTTTGCTTAGATGATCTGTCCATTTCAGTGAGGGGGTGTTAAAGTCCCCCACTATTATTGTATTGCTGTCAATGTGTTTCTTTGCTTTTGTTATTAATTGCCTTATATAATTGGCTGCTCCCATGTTAGGGGCATAGATATTTACAATTGTTAGATCTTCTTGTTGGATAGACCCTTTAAGTAGGATATAGTGTCCTTCCTCATCTCTTATTACAGTCTTTGGTTTAAAATATAATTTGTCTGCTATAAGAATTGCCATCCCAGCTTTCTTTTGGTGTCCATTAGCATGGTAAATGGTTTTCCACCCCCTCACTTTCCATCTGGGGGTGTCTTTGGGTCTAAAATGAGTCTCTCGCAGACAGCATGTCGATGGGTCCTGTTTTTTAATCCAATCTGATAGCCTGTGTCTTTTGATTGGGACATTTAGCCCATTTACATTCAGGGTAACTATTGAAAGATAGGAATTTAGTGCCATTGTATTGCCTGTAAGGTGACTGTTACTGTATATTGTCTGTGTTCCTTTCTGGTCTATGTTGCTTTTAGGCTCTCTCTTTGCTTAGAGGACCCCTTTCAATATTTCTTGTAGGGCTGGTTTTGTGTTTGCAAATTCTTTTAGTTTTTGTTTGTTCTGGAAGCTTTTGATCTCTCCTTCTATTTTCAATGACAGCCTAGCTGGATATAGTATTCTTGGCTGCATATTTTTCTCTTTTAGTGCTTTGAATATATCATGCCAGTCCTTTCTGGCCTGCCAGGTCTCTGTGGAGAGGTCTGTTGCCAATCTAATGTTTCTACCATTGTAGGTTACATATTTCTTCTCCCGAGCTGCTTTCAGGATTTTCTCTTTGTCTCTGAGATTCGTAAGTTTTACTATTAGATGTCTGGGTGTTGACTTATTTTTATTGATTTTGAGAGGGGTTCTCTGTGCCTCCTGGATTTTGATGCCTGTTTCCTTCCCCAAATTAGGGAAGTTTTCTGCTATAATTTGCTCCAATATACCTTCTGCCCCTCTCTCTCTTTCTTCTTCTTCTGGGTTCCCAATTATTCTAATGTTGTTTTGTCTTACGGTATCGCTCATCTCTTGAATTCTGCCCCCATGATCCAGTAGTTGTTTATCTCTCTTTTTCTCAGCTTCTTTATTTTCCATCATTGGTCTTCTATCTCACTGATTCCCTCTTCTGCCTCATTTATCCTAGCAGTTAGCGCCCCCATTTTTGATTGCACTTCATTAATAGCCTTTTTGATTTTGACTTGGTTAGATTTTAGTTCTTTTATTTCTCCAGAAAGGGTTTCTCTAATAACTTCCATGCTGTTTTCAAGCCCAGCTAGTATCTCTAAAGTGATGATTCTGAACTCTAGATCCGACATTGTACTAATGTCTGTATTGAGTAGGTCCCTGGCAGTCGGTACTACCTCGTTCTTTTGGTTGAGGTGATTTTTTCTGTCTTGTCATTTTGTCCAGAGGAGAATAGATGAATGAGAGAACAAAATGCTAACAGGGTAACAATGTCCCCAGAAAATATAGTCTAAACAAATCAGAAAAGACCTGAAGCTGGGGGAAAAGAAAGGGAAAGAAAGAAAAAAGAAAAAGAAAAAAAGAAAAAAGAAAAAGATAAAAGCAAACAAAAACAGAACAAAACAAAAAAAAAAAACAGAATATGATCAAATATGATCAGGCTGGTGTACAGATCAGTGCCACACACTAGATTTTGGGTGTATTTTGGTTTGTTAGAAGAAAGTGCCTCCCAAAATTTTAAAGAAAGAAAAACTTATATTTGTTCAAAAATAAGGGTTGTTATGATGAAGGGATGGAATATGACTGTAAAGATGAAAATTATAAAAAGTTTTATAAAAGGAATTGATAAGAAGTTGTTTGAAAAAAGAAAGAAGGGGATTCAAAAAAAAAAAGAAAAAAAAGGAGAGAATGTGATCAGGCAGGAGACTAGAACAAAGCCATACACTAGAGATTTAGAGTATATTTTGATCTGTTAGAAGAAACTATCTCACAAATTTAAAGAGAGAACAACTTATATTTATTTATATATATATATATATATATATATATATGCCAAAAATAAGGGTAACTACTATGATGGGATAGAATATGACTCTAAAAAAAAAAAAAATAAATTTTTTTTTTAAAATGGGATTGATAAGATGTTGGTTGAAAAAGGGAAAAAGAAAAATTCAAAAAAATTAACTTTGAAAGACTAAAGAATCATGCGAAAAAAGCCATGAATTCTATGTGCAGTATTCCCCTAGCTCTGGAGTTCTGCCGTTCTCATTGATCCGTAAACTTGGTCTTGGCTGGCTGTTCTCGCTGATCTTCTGGGGGAGGGGCCTTTTGCCGTGGTTCCCAGATGTCTTTGCCGGAGGCGGAATTGCCCAGCCCTTGCTGGTCCAGGCTAAGTAATCTGCTCGGGTTTGGTCTCGGGAGCTTTTGTTCCCTGCAAGCTTTCCGTACAGCTTTGGAGGCCGAGATTGAAAATGGCCTGGAGATTGAAAATCTCCACCCCGGAGGAGCCGAGAACTCGGGCCTGCTCCTCAGTGCGCCCCCAGAGAGAAGCAGTCAATCACTCCCGTCTCCCCAGTCTCCGGCCGCACTCCATGCTCACCCGGCTTGTGACCGAGTATTTCTATCTCTGGTACCCGACCCCGTGTGGAGTCTCCAAACCCAGCAGATCCCTGCGGTGCGCTCCCGCGCCCCTCCTCCCTGGGGAGGAAGGGGAGTCTCCCCGGATCTGCCACTTGTTGGGTCCCTGCTGGGGGAGCAGTGGCCCGACTGTGCTGCGGATCACAGTTTATGGCAACCCCGAGCTGAGAGCCCGCGCCTGGGCTCCGTCTCTGCAGCCGGCTTCCCTGCTCCGATACCTGGGAGCTCTGCCGCACTCAGGCACCCCCGGACTTTCTTTGACCCCGAGGGTCCTGAGACCACACTGTCCCACGGGGGTTCCACCCCCCGCTTAGCCACTGGAGCGACGTCCCTCAGTGGAGCCGACTTCTAAAAGTTCCGATTTTGTGCTCCGCAGCTCTATCACTTGCCAGAAGCGGCCGACGGAGGCCCCTCCCCCGCCGTCTATCCTCCTGAATATCGCCTCGGATTCACTTCTCCGCACATCCTGCCTTCCAGAAAGTGGTTGCTTTTCTGTTCAGAGAGTTGTTGCTACTCTTTTCTTCGATCTCCTGTTGAGTTTGTAGGTGTTCAGAATGGTTTGATCCCTATCCAGCTGAATTTCTGAGACCAGACGAAATCCAGGTCTCCTACTCCTCTGCCATCTTGCTCCACCCCGGGAGTGTATAACTTTTAGTATTATTATTTTGTGGTTATCTGAGAAATTACTTCTTTAATTTATTCCAGTGTACCTTAAAATAGTACTTTTAGAACAACTTAAACAATGCAAGCTGTTTTTACCAGTTGACTCCATTTAATACACTTTCATCTTTTTTTTTTTTGCTAATTTTGTCATGCCCATAATTCTAATATAAAAAAAGTCCCACAAAATATGATTATTACTCCAAATAGTCAATAGTCTCACATTTATCCATATACTTATGCATTCCAGAGCTGTTTATTTCTTTTCCACTCTCTGCTTTTATCTTGGCTTATTTTTCTTAAACCTGAAGGAAATCCTTTAGTATTTCTTGTAATGTTGGGCTGCTAGTGACACAACCTTTCAGCTTTTTCCCCTTTGTCTGAGAATGTCTTTATTTCACCTTCAAATCCGAGGGATAATTTCACTGGAGATAGCATGCTAGATTTTAGCAGCTGTTTCCTTTAACACTCTGAAGATGTTTTCTGGCTTCCATAGTGTGTCCAACATTGATGCAGGGTTAAGGAGCACATGATGTTTATTGGGGTAATGGGAGGAGTTGGTAACTCTCCTGAAAGATAAAAAGGCAGAAAGCGGGTTTGTCAGATCATGAGGCTGATATGACATCTGTGAGGAGAAATTAGGAAAGAAAAAGACTTGGTCAGGAAGAGCCTCATGCCATGATACAAATCTGACACAGCCTTGACTAACTCTTTGGGGAACTCTGACGCAAATTCTACCCCCTTGAGGAGTCCCATGTTAGTGAGAAATGGCCAGGTCATAGCACCGCTGCTCTGCAGACACACTTTTACTTTTACCTTTTGGTTAATGTATGCATGCACGTTTTATTTTGGAGACGCAGTGTTATGTAAGTATCTCCTTCAATGTGGATGCTGCACCCTAAGGGTTGGTAACCCATCCTCACAGAATATTGCTTCTGTGCAGGTGCTTCAGCACTGCATCCAGCAGGTCATTCCAAAGTTCTTAGGCTAGCTAATTCTGGGTGGTGCATTGGATGATATGACTAGTGGATCCCATGTTTTGGGTTTATTTTCATATCTTGTGTTTGTGTGCATGTGTATGTTTGTGTGTGTGTGTGTGTGTGTGTGTGTGTGTGTTTGTGTTGTGTGGAGAGTGAGAGAGAGAGAACGATTTTAAAGAACTGGCTCACGTATTTGTGGGGGCTGACAAGTCTGAAATTTGCAGGGCAGACTAGCAGGCTAGAGACTCAGAGAAAAGTTGATGGTGCAGTCTTGAGTCCAAAGACTGTCTGGGGGAAGAATTCCTTCTTCCTCAGAAGACTTCAGTCTTTTTCTTAAGGCTTTCCACAGATTGGATGAGGCCCACCAACACTACGGAAGGTAAACTGCTTTACTCGAAGTCTACTAATTTAAATGTTAATCACTAATTAAATGTTAATTAAAAAATACCTTCACAGCAGCATCTAGACTGGTGTTTAACCAAAAACTGGGTACCGTGGCCTAGCAAACTTGACATGCAATAGTGATCATCACAGCTGTAAATTCGACACTCTATAAGCTTCCAGATAATGGTTTTGGCTAAAGTCCTGCAGGCAGAATTCAAACTCATACCCAGTAAAAGTGTCATTTGCCCTCCTAAGATAAAAACAGCCAAAACTAGTCAGCTTGCCACCAAGTGGTGGTGTGTCTTTCAGAAATAGTGCCATATTTTGTGTCGATCTTGTTGCTTGCTGTTCATCAGTCAGAGGATATAGTCGCTATATTAGCCTTGGTAAGTGGTATCCCATGCTATTGGTCCCATACATAGTCTCAGTCTCTGCCACTGTGGTCAGTCCTTCTGTGTGCCTATTGAGCTAGTTCTGAGTGGCTAATGACAAAGGCTGACTTATGACAACTTGCTGAATTACCTTGTCTACTTGGTTTTTCAGTGCCTGTTCCACGGTTGGTGCTTTCTGTGGGCATTGACATAATGAATAAAAATATTCACTTTATACCTATTCCATATATACATGTACAAGCCTGATCTCTAGACCCTCTTGTCACTGATCTTTCAATTTATTTCCATCAGTGCCTTGGCAAGCGAGCCAAGCCATTTACCACTGCCTTTGAATTCATTATGTATTCTCAACTCAGAACACTTCTTTTGCCAAAGCATGCATAGCTATAAGCAGTCCTGAAAGTTCCATCCATTGGACAGATTTCGCTTCACCAGTATCTGTCCAGGTCACCTCTAAGTATCACTATAGCGCAGGCCCCGTCATTGTCAGCTTGTACCACATAACAAGCCAATCCTTCCATTAACCTCGTTAACCCATCCTTCAGGGCTTTGTTTCCCTTTTTCAGCTGATCATAATATCTTTCACATGGCCATTGGTATTAACTGAAAGAAAGACGCTGATACAACCATGGTGAGTGGCATGTTGTTTTGGGCAACTTGTTCACACAGCTTACTTATGCCTTATGCTTCTGCTTAGGATATACAGTTTCAATTTATGACGGATTGCTGCTGGGACCACCTGATTATATGACTTGGTGGGTCCAATGTGATTGAGCTCAGAGGAAGTTTTAGAGACACTAATGGATAAACTATGAATCTAGTAGCATACCAGAAGCTGTTTTTTTGTTTTTTAAGGGAATATAGTTTTGTTTTTTTTTTTTTGCTGCAGATGGTGGCTTGAATCGTGATTTTCCCACTGGAATTTGTCATAAAATCCATACTGCATATTTTACAGTGCTGAAACCTCTGCAATCATAAAGTCTGCTGGATTTTAAGTCCCAGACTGCAGGTTTTATTTCCTGCAGCCTGGTCTTGCTGTAGAGAACTTTTCTGTTCCAGACCCTATTCAAGTCTGTCAGTTCACTCTATCCTTACTACATGGGCCAGAGCAGTATCCTTAGATGTGGAATGTGTGTTGCTTCCGGAACCCAAAGAAGCCAACTGACTGTTGTGGTTCTTTCTTTGTGGCAGGTGATGTGAGATACGGTAAAGAGTCTTTACTTTGGTGAGGTTGTCCTGGGATAGCCCTTATGATTAAGTACCGGAAACTTTGCTGAACTGGCTCCCAGAAACTCCATAGAATTTGTTTTCCACTCCCTGGAGCTCATGTGTTTTATAAAACCTTATCATTTACAAACCAAGTTCTGTGACAGGATCTCCTAGTATCCATCTTGGCCTGAGGAAGAGAGCCACCAATTAACTTATTATTGATTCTGGTATCCCTCAGAGCAGTGGGTTCCTGATGGCCTTGTTGAATGGTATTATCTCTGGAACATAATCTAGAACATAGTTATGTTCCTGTGGAACATTATCCTCTAGTGGGTCTTCTGGTCTCACATAATACAGCCGTGCTAGCATGCCCACTTCCCTGAGGCTTTTTATCCTTTTCCCCGTTGTCAGGGCAGTTCAAGCATTGCAACTTCAATTATCATAGGCCATCACTTTCTCTAAATTTCTAAAAGACACTATAGCAAAAAATTTGCATCATCCTCTGGAGTCCTTGTCAAGTGTTAAAGTCATATCATGAGAGAATGCTTCTAAATTAATAAACTCTCCTTTATTTAGCTTTATGACCTGTCCTCTTGATCAAGAACCCTTAAAATTCAGTTGTGAGTACTCTGCACAGGCTCTTCTCCATACATACATTATTGAAGGTCCTTCTTTTTCTTTCTTTCTTTCTTTTTCTTTCTTTCTTTCTTTCTTCTTTCTTTCTTTCTTTCTTTCTTTCTTTCTTTCTTTCTTTCTTTCTTTCTCTTTCTTTCATAGTCCCTTTCTTCACTAATCAGGCCTTGTATATCCTTGCTTGCTTTTGCTACGACTTAAATCAAATTATGGCCTGGAATGCAGAAAAGAAGATAGGGGGGGAAATCCTGAAGGTGACCCTGTTGCCTTGTGGGAGAGAGGACTCAACAGTGTTTCCCCACACGCAGGAAGTGGAGCTCTTGAAAAGGTCACCTCTGTAGGACCTAAGTATTCAGATGATTTGGGGAGGCCAAATTGTTGGGCACATACATGCAGATGATCATCATATGTCAGGATCTCAGGCTTTCTCAGCAAGGGCCCTAATCTTGGCTTACCAGAACTGACTTGGTTGAGCACTCTATACTCTTTCCCAGCCCCGACTCTCAGCCAGATATACTGGAAGCTCTCTCAGTGTAAGGTCAGGAGATGCCCAAGGTCCTGATGGGTGGTTATGGTGCTCACCCATGAGCCGGACTTTTTTCATGGGTTGTAGCCTTGCCTCAATTGCAGTCAAATGCCTAAAAACAGTTCTCTTATATATATATTTTTTCCTAGGTTTTCTAGTTGTTTATCATGGGAATTTAATTACAAAACTAGGTACTCTATCATGGCCTGAACAGAAGTCTCTTAATAAATGATTGCTGAATAAATGGATTTGTTGAGTTGGAGGAAATTCTGGTATATCCTGATGAAAATGTTGAGGAGACACTGGGAGTCATTATACTGGTAGTAGTTTAAAGAGGCTGTAAGACATGTTGAGATTTTCAAGGAAGATTATACAAGACCAAAGAGAGGAAAAATTTAAAAACAACAAAATTAGGGAACAACAGTATTTATAGGATACTAGATTAAGAGAATTCAGAAAAGACTGGAAAAAGTGACAGAAATGGAAATATTTTATCTAAGCATTCTGTTGTGCTTCAGTTAATTAACAAATACTTATTGAGTTTGTTCTATAATTTGTATAATTAACAAGGAAAGGATTGTATGGATTTGTGGGTGAGTCAAGGATTAGGGTTCAGTGAGGAAGAATTTCTAAGAAGAATAAGTTTTGAGTTAAAGACTAATTGGATTAAAGCATTATGAAATGGGATAGATGTAGAGTTCAGCCATCAGCTAAACATGAGCAGGATTAAGACCTTGCTGCTGTAATGCATGTGAGGAAATAAAAAGAAATATCAGGGTAGAAGACAAACAGCAATGGCTCCAGAATTTTCATGTTGATGGAGATTTGGAGCAACAATGTAGTTGAAAGCAGATTCAGGGGACTTTCCTGGAGGCTGCATTTCCCTAGTAAGTACACTTTTAAAAATTTAAACTCTGTGTTATAAATCAATACAAATGATATTGAGATGAAGTTTTCAAATACATGTTTGCTAATTCTCTTGTTATTTAAGTAATTAATTATTTAACTGGGGGTGGCTTTGGGAAGCTACTAAAGATTTTAGAAGACCTTTAGTTCTCTCTAACCCTACCCCAAGCCACCCTGGTTCTGCTAATGAAATGCAGTAATGTGTTGATAGAAGAACAAGGTGGAAGATTCTAAATGAAAGAGGAAAGCAGGAAACATTACCCTAATTGGTCTGAAAGGCAGAAATTCACTTTAAATTAGATCTCATTTGTAAGTGAGGTAGGGGAAGGTTAGGTCTTTAAAAGTCAAGCTAACAATGATAAAAGTAGCTCATAAAAATACTGGTAATTTTACACCTAGTAAGATGGAGAAAATAATGATGCTGTGGGGTCTACCTTGACTCTGTGTAA
Source organism: Phoca vitulina (assembly GCF_004348235.1). Taxonomy (NCBI): domain Eukaryota; kingdom Metazoa; phylum Chordata; class Mammalia; order Carnivora; family Phocidae; genus Phoca; species Phoca vitulina. The sequence continues at coordinate 5,107,763 of NW_022589767.1, forward strand.
GTCTATTTGTTAAGGTGAGTATAATGTAGTGCATATGCAGGTGGGTACTTTGTAGTCAGCGAAAGGTACACAACTGGATGGAGAAAGATTCATGGCCACCCATCTGTCTGTGACATAAAGTCCTGATGAAACTGTTCAACAAAATAGAATGGCAATAAGCAAGATAAACTATAGTGTGTTACCAATAGGGGGCTCTGTGGCTTTGCAATAGAATTGTTCTCATTCATTTAACGCCCCCCCCCCTCCCCCGCCCCATGAACCATACAGTTTGCTCTGTTAATAAACAATTGGGTCCTTCTATCCATCCATCTATCCCTCCATCCTTCCATTCTTTCAGCTAGCGTCACTGACCTGCATTCTTCATTAGTTAACAGTGAAAATGCTCAGAAGGCAAATAGCTCCACTGTTTTCTCTCTACCTCATTGGAACTGTGGGAACTCTTATTGAGTGGTGAAGGTTAGGGTAATGAAACTTGGAAAAATGCCATCCTAGGATTCCTCTGTGCTACCAATATGCAAATAATTTAATAGTAATGCAGTCAAGAGTTCCCTGAGTAAAGACTCTCCATTTTCATCACTGTTGGTAAGTGCCAAGAGGGACAGATGAGAATAAGTTATAGCCACATTGTGACATGTAATAAATCTTCCAAAAGAGGTTTACACATACTCAGCTCTTTGGCTTTTATCCTGTGTACGATACTTCTGTTTGCTTTGCATCTAAGCAACAGAAAGTAATCAGCCTCTAAGAACTTAATTATTGGTTGCACAGATAACCCTTAGGGTGTGTGTGTCCAGTCACTTGGGCCTCCTTCTACATCTCTCATCACATAAAGCAATACGCCTCTCTGAGTGCCAGCCTCTCTGGAAAGCATGGTGGTTCATTTCTTCTTCAAGGGGGAAGACAAAGGGCTGCTGAAACAACAGAATACATTGAAATGGCCCTTCCTTGGGAAAATGAGCTCCTAATAGTTCTTGATGACTGAAACAAAGGAAGAGTCCTAGGGCTAGAAATCACTCAAGAACAGAGCCTTGATAACAGTCCACAGCTGAGAAGTAGAAAGTGTGAGGAATTCTAGGGAGAGGAATGGGGAAATACTGTAACAGGCTTGCAAAATCCAACTCAGAATCACACTAGTATGTTAATGAGACAAGTTTAAACCAGTCACACTCCCACCTCTTAACCAAACTGTTAACACAATTTAACACACTTTCAAAGGGGCACCCCTATGATGTGCTAATGAAGTCACTTTCTTCCCAGCAGGAGTCAATGGGCTTTCCCCTCTTTGTTGAGCTCTCTTTGATCAGGCAAACAAAATACTCAAATACCTTGTCAATCCTGGAAGGCCGTTAGTACGTCTTTCAAATATATCTTAGGGGAAACTGAGGCATAAAGGACCAAATTTAAAATTTAAAGGTAGGACAATTATTTGCATTTGGATTGATTTCCTGCCCCCAGCTTTTCCCTACTGCTATTTAAATGTTGTGAAACCAAGTGTTGTTTGGGAATTATATCTTTTAAGTTAGCAAATAACTTGCAGAGTAACTATAGCTATGAAGTGCTCTCTAATTGTTAAACAGTGAACAAATGTATGATGTATTACATCTCAATTTTTTAAATTACATTGCACATCAGTTTGAGCTGGACATTGAAACAATTGGATTGGGTTTAAAAAAAAAAAAACTATAAGTACTAATGGATACATTCTAGAAACCAATGGATACATTTAAAGCAACCAAACAGTTTAATTCAATTATTTTCAGAACAGCTTCAGTGAAAGCAATCTCTTAAAAGGCATTGTTGCAGGTAGCTCCAAAGACAGGAACTGTATTCTTTTAGGCTAGGACAGTGGTATGTACATGGGGTGTTCATTTTTCTGTTCTTTAAACTGTACACACAAAAGTATACAAAATATACTTTTCATATGTATTGCACATTTCAAAATTAAAAAAAAGAATTTTCAAAAAGACTTTCTTTGTTGCGTAGCTGAAATCTTAAAATGAATTGAGCAGAGTCGATGCATTTAGCATTACTAAAAGTTTCTTGCAAGATTTTATAGAAAAACTGCCCATTATTCTATTTGACAATAAGCCTATGAATTTTGAAGAAAGACAAAAAGAGGACTTGTAAAAAACGAAAGGGTCTTTTTAACAGAACTACATAATATACAGATCACTATCTGTAATTTTTTTATGAGCATCTAGATTTCGGCAGAAAAGGTTTTAAAATTTCTTATTGCTCTTATAAACCTTTGTTATTATCTGACAATGATTCATGTAATATTACTGTATATCTGACTTTGGCAGTTACCCATTACACCATGTTAACATATTTCAATAAGTAATCAATTTGGTTTCCACTAGGCTGATTTAATTCAGGTTTCATTACTCACCTAGTATTTATTTTTTAGGCATGTTGTCCATCTTAGTCTAGGACTGCCCTTTTTGCATTAGCCATTTTAGGATAAAATACTTAATAAGATTTGCATTTAAAAAATGAACTAGAGGAACTGGACCCCCTCCAGCCAGAACAAGTAATTATGTCATTTGTATTGCAAAGCAGGAGTGGCTATAAAGCAATGGTATACTTTTTTAAAGATTGATAACCTTAAGCGGTATTATATTACACATAAAATGGCAGGTCTGACAGAGGAACTAAACGTGGGCAGTGTATAAAATCCTGAGGCTTGTAGAGAGTTTCAAAGTTTTTACTTTGCCTTCCAATGATGTACTCAATTAAAAGTAATCATTTGCAGTTTATGTCTTTATTTTCTCTTCTATCTCTGTGTCATGCATTAGTCTTTCTCAGAGAGAACCCTATGTTTATGTAGACAGCAGCAGTGCCGTGTCATATACTAGTCAATGCTTTCAAATTTGCATCCTAATATTCAGAGGCCATAGTTAGATGGTGTCTGTATGAAGTGGCCAAATACAAATGAACCTATTTAGTCGCCTATAATCACTTAGGAGGCACCAGTCTGCCCCACTGAAATGTTCCATTGTTCATAATGACTGAAAACTGGCAGTGTTCTCAATGTTATCACCGTTGCTAAGAAGAATACACCTGAGAGCCTTCACTGAGCGTTGGATAGTCAGTACTATGCTCCAAGTGCTGTGTTAAGTACTTTACATGCTCTATCTCATTAATCCTCACAACCACCTTTCAAGGTTGGCATTAGTAGTGGTACAGATGAGGACACTGTGTTTATGGAGGTGACATTGTGATCCCAGGGCCACCCGCTATTCAAGTGGCAAAATTGGGATTTGAACCCAGTTTACTTTAACTACAGAGCCCATATTCCTAATCTTTATGGTCAACTTATAAAAGCTAAAAAATCTTTTAAAAATATTCTTAAGGTATTTTCCTAACAGAAGCATTTATGACTGTGTTTCGATGAATGACAGGGCATTCCAATTTTCTGGCCCTGAATTGAGATCTTTTGAATTAGAAGTGGTCCCCTAAGTAGTTTTGTGGAGGAAGGTTTTATGATAGAATGTGCCCCAATTATCAATTATGGGCTTTCTTTAGGATGAAAGGATACATAACAGGCTATTATGTAGGCAATGGTCAAATTGATATTTCTCAGATTTGATGAAAGTGTTCTGAACCTTAAGTTCACAGGGCTCAAATTCTCATAAAGGGAAACAAAAAGAAATGCAAGGCAAATGGGAAAAGCAGTCTCATAAGAAAATCAAAATACCACAGAAGCATGAGCCTGTGTGATATGAACCAAGAATGCTGACCGAGAAGGCGTCTTCTACTCTTCTCACTTGCTCAGGAAACCCATTTAGGGAGCTGTTAAAAACTGAGAGAGGCAATTTAGAGATAGCAACATCCTCTTAGACTTCAAAAAGAAGGAAATATATTTAGGGACCATTCTGATATAAAAAAGCCATTATAATTTTGAAGCTTTTCCTTAAAATATGTTCTTCTCCATTTGAAACTCTAATGTTCAGTAATTGAATTCAATGTTTAATTGTTCAATATTTCAATCAACAGTCTACTTGAAACAATAAATCAATCAAATGAATTGTTGGATAGTATACTTTATATTACTTATACATACTTACAAATACATATCTCTGCACATATATTTATATCGTAACTGAAGTTCAGCATTTTTTAGTTAATTATGGAATAAGATTTATTAGTTTCCTAGGGCCGCCATAACAAAGTACTACACATGGAATACTTAAACAATTGAAGGGTGCTGTTCCACAGTGCTGGAGGCTCCAAGTCCTAGTTCAAGGTGTCCATAGGGTTGGTCTCTTCTGAGGCCTGTGAAGAAGAATCTGCTTTGTGTCTCTCCCCTTGCTTCTGGTGTTTTGATGGCAATCTTTGATGTTCCTTGGCTTGCGAAGGATCAGCCTGATCTCTGCCTTCATTGTTACATGACATTTTCCCTGTGTGCATATCCATCTCCAGTTTTCCCCTTCTATGAGGACACCAATCCTATTGGATCAGGGGCCTACTCTACTGCATTGTGTGCATAATGTGACCTCATCTTCACATTATACATGCAATAACCCCATCTCCAAATAACGTTACATTCTGGGGTCTCGGGAAGCAGGACTTCAACATACAAGTTTTGAAGGGACCCACTTCATCTCATAACATAAGCTTTCACTTGAAAGAAAGGAAGTGTTTAGTATCATAAAATGTTAGAATTGTAAGGAACTTTAGAAATCCATGTGTCTTCCATATGAGACACCTCAGCCCGGAGAAATTAAAGAGCTCATCCACCAATCACACAGCTGGTGGCAGAGCTGGGACTAGAATTCAGGTTCCTAAATCCAAACACAGTGTTCTTCCCATCACCTATGCTGCAACTTACTGATAGTGTACAAGGTATAAATTATTTCATCTAGAAACTGATTTTTTTCTTTTTCTTTTTTTTTTTAAAGATTTTATTTATTTATTTGACAGAGAGAGACACAGCGAGAGAGGGAACACAAGCAGGGGGGTGGGAGAGGGAGAAGTAGGCTTCCCGCGGAGCAGGGAGTCCGAAGCGGGGCTCGATCCCAGGACCCTGGGATCATGACCGGAGCCGAAGGCGGATGCTTAACAACTGAGCCACCCAGGCACCCCAAAACTGATTTTTTTTCTTTCTGATGGGAAAATTAAATTGTTAAATAAGATTTTAAAGTTGGGAGAATATATTTCACACCTTTTATGTAGAAAATTACGGAAGCCTCACAAGAACAATATACTAAATAATTAAACAGCACTAATTTAATCTCTAATTCTTTTTCCAATGGCACTTAGAGAACAAGGGCATTGTACAAAGCACTCTACTTCACTATCTCCATTTATCCCCCCCCCCATGACTTTGAAAGGTGAGTGTAATTACTCTCATTGTAAAGATGAGGAAAAGAGGAAGATGTCAAATAAGTAGTCATGCAGATAAGAAGTTATGTAACTAGAAACCAAACAGGTCAATTTGACCCCAAAGTTCTTTCTTTTTCAACTATCACTGAGCTGTCCCACATATTTGATTTTTGATATTACAAAATAGCCTGCAAAGATGTATATGAAGAAGAGATCAAAGATGAATCACTTTAGATATAATTTTCCTACTGGAAAATATGGCCACCATATGAGTAAAAATGCTCCTTAGGTAAGAGTATGTAAAGGAGAAATTCAAGGTATCAAAGTTGAATCATTGATGAAATTTGTAGTTAATGTGAAAAATGGTCAATATATTTGAGTAGACAAAGAGGTGGGAGATTTGAAGACAACCGGGAAAGAATGATGTCAGATATCTCACACTAGGAAAAACGTGAAGGAAGAGAGTTTATTGCACCTAATCTCCTACTGGAAACAAGTCTTACTCATATTTGCATCTGTAGTGCTGATCTGCAGGAAATGATGAATAAGTATATATAAATATATTGGAATTAAAATTTTGATATTGGCCATAGGAAGACATTTTTCATAGGATTTTGAGGATGATAACTGGATAGAAGTGTATCAAACATACATAATCTTGTAATAATCTATTCTACTCCTTTGAAACATTGATCCGTGTAGAGGAGAATACTAGCCAATATTAACTTAGCACATACTATGTTTCTGGGACTGCTGTAAATAGTTTATCAACATTGCACTTTTCCCTCAACAAATCTATGATGTGGGTACTATTTCGATCTCCATTTTAAAATGAGGAAAATGAGGTTTAGAAGTCACACAGTAAAGGACCCACTGGATTATTCAGAGCAATCACTCTTAACCACTGATATCACCAAGGAAGAAGAAATGATACAAGAAGGAATTTAATTCAGCTTTTTTTTTCACCTATCACAGCACTTGGCAGGTATTTAATAAATGTTGGATAAAGTGAACTGAAGTTTTAAGTTATGTTTTATTGAGGATTGGGTGCATGGAAATGCTGACTAGCGCAGGGGTGTCTTCAGGGGATAAAGCAGATGATGCTAAAGAATGAGAGGAAACATCAGAACCAAGAAGCCTCATCAAGTAAAAAATCATCTATGCATGAGCGTGGATAGACAGGGTAACCTTATGTAGAAAAGGAGATACTTTGTCATGTACTGCTGTGTCTCAGTTAGTTAAGAGTATTGAATTTCAGAAATAAGTATAAAAAAGTTAAGTTTATAATGGTCATGAAACCCATGGAAAGAATTCCTTATCCCTGAAGTTTATATATTTTACAGTTGTCTATTTCAAAAAAAAAATCAAATGTGAACCATATTAATATGGTATAACCATAAAAATTTCAGCAGTAAGTTATTGAATCAAAATAGATGATGGGTGAATTAATTTGGGGTGTGCATGTGTGTGTGTATGAGTGTATGGAAAGTTATCTTGAATTATTAAATGCCAGAATATCTTCATTTGTTTGATACTAAAATATATGAACAACTGCCTTAATATAAGGACAACTTAAAATACATGGGCAGCTATTTACGTTTCAAATATAACCATATTTATTTCACGTTTATTGAGTTTCTAGTATGTGCCAGATATTGTGCCAGGCTCCAAGATGTCGTCATATTTTTTAAATAAAGAAAAAAAAAAGAAGAAGATAGCAGGAGGGGAAGAATGAAGGGGGGGAAATCAGAGGGGGAGACAAACCATGAGAGACGATGGACTCTGAAAAACAAACTGAGGGTTCTAGAGGGGAGGGGGGTGGGAGGATGGGTTAGCCTGGTGATGGGTATTAAAGAGGGCACGTTCTGCATGGAGCACTGGGTGTTATGCACAAACAATGAATCATGGAACACTACATCTAAAACTAATGATGTAATGTATGGGGATTAACATAACAATAAAAAATTTTTTAAAAAGTTACTGTTTGTTAAACTTTCTGTCTATGAACCCTGGACACACTTAGCTTTACTATTTTACTATTTTTTCTCCAATTGGAGAATTTTGATTTCTACATCTTTGAAATGAATCTAAATTTTTGTCAAATATTTCCTGAATCTTAGATGAAATTTGTTGCAGCCTCAAACCATTATTTGCTATGCTTATCAGAGGCTGAATTAAAAAAATATAATATACTTACATTTTCTATCTTTTTTGAGAGATTGTTAGTATGCCTTTAAACTTTAGTACTAACCCAAAGATAGTTATGTCAGCCGGTTGCAAAAGAAAATTCTGTTGAGGTACGCAAGCCATACCCTCTCAGACAATGGACCTAACCTACAGACTAAATCAAAAAGGAGAGGGAAGGGGCGCCTGGGTGGCTCAGTCGTTAAGCGTCTGCCTTCAGCTCAGGTCATGGTCCCAGGGTCCTGGGATCGAGTCCCACATCGGGCTCCCTGCTCAGCGGGAAGCCTGCTTCTCCCTCTCCCACTCCCCCTGCTTGTGTTCCTTCTCTCACTGTGTCTCTCTCTGTCAAATAAATAAATAAAATCTTTAGAAAAAAAAAAAAAAGGAGAGGGAAATATGCAAAAAGAAACTTACCTAAGGAGCATCAGTAGTTATTTCTGCAATAAATGCCATTTTCAATCACGACTGTCTCTGTAGAGGCAGAGGGCCCAGGAAGAATATTAATCTAACTCAGTATTTTGGTAATACTCTTAATTAACACATGAACTTAGTCACCTCCCCTACATACTCCTCCATCTATGTTCTCTAACTCATAAATAGCCTTATCAGCCTTCCAGTTTTTCCAAAATGGAAACCTCCAGCTCTTCTCAAGTCCTCTCCCTCTCCACAGCCAATCAAATGTGAAATTCTGTCAGTTCCGCTTCTGAAAACTGATGGCATTCATTTCCTTCTCAACTTGTTCCTTAATTCAAAGGCCCACCTTCTAACCTGGACCTAATGCGGGAGTCACTAACCGCCCTACCTCCCCCTGGTCCGCGATGCCCTCCAGTCAGTCTTCACTTCACCAGAGTTAAAGACCTGGCTTGTCATCGCCTGCATGAAAATCTTTTAAGTTCTATCCAAAGAATCCAAAGAATTCTAAAGAATCGAAACCATCCTTTTTATGGAATTCATGTTGAGAGACCTACGGCTTCTGCGCTGGGCTTTTCGGAGCCAAGCATTAATAAAAGAAATGACGTTGGTATTGCTAAATATTTTTACTACAAACTTCTTACTAATGTACGCTTATTAAATATTTACAATTGTTCCAACTATAGTTTTAAATTCCTTTCAAAGTAGATACATACATATCATATGTTATATGTGCTATGTATATACATTACATATACATGTATATATTTACATTTTACTTTGTTTTGAAAAACTTGGTAAGCCGCTTTCAACCTTAGGAGTAGTAATCGAAAGATGGCCATCTTATTAGGTTGCTAAAAGTGTGCCCTAAATACCCTAGTTTATAATTCAGCAAAGTATTTGGAGGAGGCACAGGAGATGATGAATGGTAAAGATGGGATTATTACTCAAGTCTCATTTGTGACAGTTGACTTCCGTGATATTTATCTTACATTTTTCTTTTTGGCTGTGTGTGTGAGTGTAATACACTTTATATATTAGCATTGGTCCATCTGTTATTATATTGGCAGCAGGAGATTTTCATTGATTAGTTTCTCTCTATTTGCTTTTTCTTTCTCTAAACCTTCATGCTGTAATGCAGAAGATTTATTTTCAATGATTTATTAAAATGTAATTCTAAGGTGACTCCTTATCAAGGAAGTAATCTGCGGGCTATCTTTGTTTAAACTTGCAACCTGCTTTGTCAAGGAAAACTGCCTATGAAATTTTCATTATAATAGACAGCTTTTCATAATGAATGAAAAACAGCTATTATGATTGAAAACAAATTGCTCTGAAACATATTCTTTGAAACAATGTGCTACTTAATTGTATTTTGGAGGAGGGGGGGAAGCAAAGGCAATTCTATTTAATTGGTTACATTTTTCAGTTCTATAAATTAATTTGCACTACCCAATATCACTTAATTTTTCCCTAGGAAAGCTTTTGCTTGCCCTAGCAATATTATAACTGCTAATTCAATTACACTGAAATTGTTTAATAGAAAATATAATTGCTTATTCATACAGAATACCCATTAAAGAAGTGCAAAAGCGTGAACCCGAGGGTTACTGCATATTAATACTTTGGGAATAAAGATGGGAATGTTGTGCAGGGAAGGTGCTGGCTGATCTTTAATTGTTCATCACCTGCCTCCAAAATAATATGAATGGACCCAAACTTAATGACCACTCATTACAAGTTTCAATTTAGGAGCTTGGCTGGGGTCAGCAGATTGCTTATGCTGATCGCAATGATTTGAAGTTGTGATTACCATAAGCAATTTAAATTTTATTGATCTCCTCTTCTGAAAGTTGTAATTGAGCATAGATGTTGGACCCAGAGCTCTCCAAACTAAATTGTACTCTGAAGCCCTTGCTGGATTCCTGCAAGAATCAATAAGCAGTCAGTCACATTAACAATGAAATAGGTCCATTAACATATGGTGCTATTGGTGAAACTTTATTTAGGAAGGGTGTTAGTTCACTTCATTGTTTTATCAATGAATCTTGGCTGTACAAGGAAAAGTATTGCTTTAATATGTGTAATAAGCTTGTATGAAAATGAAATTATATATTATAAATATATGGAATATGACTTGGTAGGCAGTTGAGTCCTTATATGAGAGTCATTGTGATTCATATCATCATTTTACTGTAAACAGAGGTTTCATACGACTGGAATTGCAGCTCGCCTGCTGCGGTGCTTTGCAGTAATTCGGAATTTTTATTCCTCTTTATTAGATACAAGGTTTCCCTCCATCAAGGTTAAGTACATCCCGAAGTCTCCACGTTCAGTGGTAAGTAGTGGCTTGTTAGGGAAGCTATATGACCTATCCTGCTGAGCCAGAGAGAGAAAGCTGGGAATTCTAACAGAAATCCAAACAGTTCCAGGCAATTTGGGGCAGTATTTTATACCTGGAGCACCGAGCTTTAGGAACAACTCTGGCTTACCTAGTATTATCAAATTATAAAATGCTTAAAACTGTAGAAGTCTTTTAAAACTTTATGACGGGGCACCTGGGTGCTGCAGTATGTTGAGCATCGACTCTTGGTTTTGGTGCAGGTCGTGATCTCGGGTGATGAGATCCAGCCCCACGTGGGGCTCTGCACTGAGCGTGGAGTCTGCTTAAGACTCTCTCTCTCTCTGCCCCGCCCCTGCACTCTCACATGCTCTCTCTCTAAAATAAATAAATAGGGCGCCTGGGTGGCTCAGTTGGTTAAGCGACTGCCTTCGGCTCAGGTCATGATCCTGGAGTCCCTGGATCGAGTCCCACATCGGGCTCCCTGCTCGGCAGGGAGTCTGCTTCTCCCTCTGACCCTCCCCCCTCTCATGTGCTCTCTCTCATTCTCTCTCTCTCAAATAAATAAATAAAATCTTTAAAAAAAATAAAAAAATAAAAAATAAATAAATAAATCTTTAAAAAAATTTATGGCAATAGGACATTGTTTATTTTTCCCAAAGTAATCAGTTCCTTTTTCTTCCATTCACTTCCCCCTTGCTTCCCTCTCAAATGATGCATAGTAAACTCTAGAGGATTCCCCACCTCTTGGAAATTTTAAATCTCAAGAAGTGTGGGGATAATAACACAATCATCTAAGAAACTTCCTGCTAATCCCATGAGTTTTGGGGTGTCTGAATTACTTATTGCATGGGGCCCTTTAAAGGGGCAGAGTATGGTGAAGGAGGAAGAAAATGAGATCAAAAACCATTCTGTCTAATTTTTATTACTTAAGATTAATTTAATCAGAGTACAATTAGCTAAGTTTTATTTGTGGATTTGACCAAGGTCAGGAATGGTGAAGAGGTGGGAAGGGAATGTCAGATCAAGGGTCGGATCAAGGTAGAGAATCTTACCTGATTCAGGATGTGGTTCAGGTTTTTGCGAGACTATCTCAAAGAATTCTGGAGCTCAGCTTCTCAACTACATCTTTTGTCCCCATGACCTTGATGGTACAAATAAAGCCCAGCAGGAATTTTATGTCAAATATGGCCTTGGGTCACGTCTGTCTTTATGGGGAAGTTCTTTATGGGGGCTTTGCTTAAACAATCTAAAACAGCAATAAGGATTCCCATGGGCTATGGAAGAGCCATATTTTATGAATCTGAGTATCACACTTTTTATCCACTTATATTATTGAAATAAAGGCTAAGTGGATTGGAAATGTTATATAATCTTTCTATGTCTCAGTTTCCTCAGTAGTTTAAGGATAATAGTAGAAGACACTTCATATACAGGGTTGATGTGGAGATAGAATGAGATAGTCCATGGAAGGAGTCTAGTACAGTACCTGCTAGAGAATGTGCTCTCAATAGAGGTTTGTTATTATTAGGAGGATATATGTCTGGGTTGCCTGGGATCGCCTCCATTTCTTATCGTGTCCCCTTACAATGGTTTGGATGAAAAACTAAATGTCCTCTCAAGCAATTACTAGCATTCAATGAAAAGTGAGGGAAAATCCTGGCATGATCCCCTCCAGTTCCATCCATGTCAATGCAAATGGTAGGTATTCATCCTTTCTGATGGCTGAGTAATATTCCATTGTATATATGAACCACATCTTCTTTATCCACTCATCTGTTGAAGGGCATCTCGGCTCCTTCATATGGTTTCACTCATATGGGGAACATAAACAATAACACGGAGGACCATAGGGGAAGGGGGAAATCTGAAGGGGGAGAAATCAGAGAGGGAGACGAACCATGAGAGACTATGGACCCTGGGAAACAATCTGAGGGTTTCAGAGGGGAGGGGAGTGGAGGGATGGGGTCGCTGGGTCATGGGTACTAAGGAGGGCACGTGTTGTGATGAGCACTGGGTGCTATATGCACCTAAGGAATCACTGAGCACTACATCAGAAACCAATGATGTGCTGTACAGTGGCTAACTGAACATAATAAATAAATAAATAAATAAAGCCAAAAACCCGGGAAAAAAAAAAAAGCACGGCCTAGAAATTTTCTGCTGACAGAATCAGAAAATGAGAGCATGAGAGAACTCGAGGAGCCATGTGGTTGGCTAGAGGGTTAGAGTTCATGGAGGACAAGGTGATGTGGGGCCCAGAACGTAGATAGGTCTCGACAAAAGGCAGAACTGCTAAACATTTTTTCTTCCGTGCCCCTACCTTCCTTGTGAGATCTCTGCCCCCTACTTCAAGTGGTCACTGTTCTGCCTGGGCATTTCTCCTTTCCTGTGATGTTCCCACTCTGCTCGAGCCTGCCTCATGCTTCCTGGGATGACGTCAGATTCAGGTCAGCTTTCTCTGGGGACAGATTTCATGTTCTGAGTGTTGTTTTTGTTGTTATCACCTCCAGCTTATTCACTTCTAACCCATTCTTTATGCTCCATCTTTGATAAATGATCTCATATTTAAATTCAGATTCAATAGCAATGGCTTTGTTTTTTATTTGTTGTTGTTGTTGTTGTTTGGAATAACTGTTTATTGAGTGGATGATTAAAGACATGAACACTCACAGGGGCATTTGTATTTTAGTAGATGTCTCTGGTGATGCAGTCCCTTAACTTTAACAGGCCATTCTTAAAAGGGAACTTTTAGGTTCCATTGCAGGCCACTAAAGGAGATATTACAAAGCAGGAAGCTTTCTGGGCATCTCCTAAATCATATGGTATTGGTAATTATTTGACCTACTTGCACAGTGGGGGAGATTTAAGAGAAGATTCAGAGGAAGATATAGGATAAATGGGTGAAGAGGATGTTAAGCAAATTAATAGGAAAGCAAAATAGGAGTGATAAAGTAATAGAAAAAAAAAAACAAAGAAAATAAAGTGGGGTTGCTTTGGGGACACCAGAAGCTAAGAAGATGATAAGTTATTTCAGTGAATCATCCTGGGTTCAAATGCCAGTTTCTTCACTTCCTGACTATGTGACTGTGAGCAAGTTACTTAACTCTTCCAGGTTTCATCTGTAAAGTGGGCATGAAAGTACTACTTACCTTATAGGTCATGAGAATTATGTAAAAGGATCTGTGTAAAGCACTTCTCATATAGCCTGGCACCTAGGGAATGCTCAGTAGTAGTTACCATGAAACACTTAATGCAATAGAAACGCAAAGTAACATTTCTCCCATTACAATGTGATTTTTTTCCTACTTTATCTAACGCCATAGATAAGAAAAGCCCTCATGATTCATCTTCCTTCTTTTTCCTGGCTGGTAGCAACTAGAGAAAAGTTTTTCTTCGTTTGGAAAAATGGGTAGTTTTTCTGGTAAATGATTTCTTTTACCCCATGGTGATTTGGTTTCAGATAATGATATGATTAAAAATATAAATCCAAGAGCCGATGATTATAATTAAGCAAGGGCTGTGTGTATTTTGCTAAAGGGCCAGTGTAACACCAACCACAAGCTGCCAATTGTTGGAATTACATTGTAGATTAAGGTAAAGCAGTCTTTCATGAACCATGGAGTATTCCCCGGCTTCCTACACAAAGGTACTCACTGGCATTACTGTGATGGATAACCTCAACATTTTAGCACCTTAACCTAATAGTTACCCGTTTCTGCTCAAATGACAGTCAGTCCAGTGTTCTTGAGTCAGTACAAGGTTTTATGTAGGGACTGTGATACTGAGGATGCTTCCATCTTGGGGTCCCTCCATATCCTCTAGCTTTGTAGTCCTCTGTGAAATAATGTGTTGTAATTACATAAATTATTGGATGACTTCTACAAATAGAGGGGAATTCTCAAAGAGAAAGTCTTTTTTTAAAAAAAAGATTTATTTGAGCCAGAGAGAGCATGAGCAGGGGGAGGGACAGAGGAAGAGGGAGAGAATCCCAAGGGGACTCCCCTCGGATCAATCTCACAAGCCTGAGATCATGACCTGAGCAGAAACCGAGAGACGGAGGCTCAACCAGCTGAGTCACCCAGGCACCCAAAGAGAAAGTCCTTTTGATTTCCAATCTGACTGCTTTCTCAGAACCCATGACTCATCTTTCCTGGGCGCATGTATACCTGACGCAGCAGTGATGTGTGTTCTACAGCCTTGGAAAGGCAAACTAGAAATACCTTTTTCCTGTACCAACACTGCCTCCTAGCCAAGAATGGTGTGTGTGACCAGCCCATTCTCCAGACGTATCCACCACGTGAGCCTGGACGTTTTCCTTATTGACTTAAATGGTGGAAAATGGTCGGGTGAAGGGTGGTGGTACGGTGCGTGCTTGGACAGGGAAGAAAAACTCCACTGACCAGTAGGAGATTGTTTTTAAGTGGAATCCTTTTGAACTCAAAACAGTTACAAAAAGCAAGGTGAAGAATATGAAGCTGTTTCTCTAATTCACTTTATTCTGAAGGCCTGCATCTTATGGGAAGGTGTGACCAACCAGATTCAACTCTGCTCACATCCTGTATTTTCAGGTCTAAATATAACTAATTGACATTTAAATGGATTGGGGCTATTAGTACAGAAAGTGTGATGGCTATGTTCCCAACGATTTTATATCTCCCATCCCTTCAACCTTCTTCCTTCCTTTAAAAAAAATACTTTATTTATTTAAATTTTTAGAGAGAGAGAGCACAGGGAAGAACAGAGAGAGAGAGGTTCAGTCCCACAACCTTCTGAGATCCTGACCTGAGCCGACACCAAGAGTCGGATGCTTACCCGACTGAGCCACCCAAGCACCACAAACTGTCTTCCTTTCAGCCTGTCTCTCAAATTCTCTGGTTTGCATGCTGTTTCTCAGTGAATGCCTTGCTAATAGGTCTCATTTTTCTTATTTTTTTAACTACTGAAGTTTTTCTGGAGGTAAAAATAAAAATTTATTTTATTGGAAATACCTGTGCCTATTTAAAAACTCAATTGCCTGTATATTCAAGAATGATTAATTTGTATAATAAGCTGATTAGTACAGTCATCACATTTTTTTTTTTTTAAAGACACACTCCATTTGTGTTTTCTGTGCATATTTATTGGCAAGTACTCACATGGCCATAGTGAACCCGGCAGTATGTGGTGTATTTTTGTGCCCTGGAAAAAGAAGAAATGGATTTATGAATGGTTTGGGGGTTTTTGTCCTACTATCCCTCTCACAGAATCCTGAAGTTTTTAAACAGATGACTAGGTCCAGCAAAATGATGCTGATGAAAAGTGAAGGATTCTACTATGTAATTGGGCTCTGACAGAACAGTTTTACATAAAGAGAAAGTCATTATTGAAACGTGGCCATGACAAAGAAGCCAGTCCTGCTTACTTTTGTCATCTAGTCTTAAATTCATCAACCTTGATTTAAGAAAGGTTTTGATACCATGCTGAAGAAGAAAAGATTTCTATTTTGAGATCAGTAGACATGAGCCACTCGAATGAGAGACAAATGAGTCGTCTAAACGGGCGACAGCAGAGGATATTGTTTATATCAGCATGGAACAGAATGAGCTGCGGCTGAAAACTACAAGAATCCCAATTAGACATATTTTTCCTCTGGATGGAAACTGGTAACAAAGATAAAGGAGTTCAGTAATTAACTCTTTATTTTTCTCTCTCTTAACACACCCACTCTTTTGTGTCAGGCGCTGAAAAGCATGCCCGCCCTGAAATCTTGAATATTGAACATTTTGATGTTTCTGCCCTTTTTTCTAAAGATGTAACATTTCCCACAATTTTGTAGCCCTGAGAACTATCACTTCTTTTCCCCCGATAATCCCAGTTCCATGCAACTTGTAAAAGGCAGTCTGACCCTGAGACTTCATAGTGGGTGGCAGATGTCTTTCGTGAATGCCTACTTCTGCTATTAAAATAAAATGACAGGAAACACCACAGAGAGAGTTCTTTTATTCGGAAAAAAATTGGGGTTGTCATATGATGTGAAATACAAATCTAAGGGCTTTGGCAGTCACTAACCTCATGTAGCCTGATTATCACTGGAAGGTAAATGTAACATCTACCTTCAAGACTCCGTGAAAGATGCATTGTGTGAAAGGCAAGACTGCTTTCTGGCGCTACTTACATGTGTAGCAATTTATTACATGAAAATGCAGAGTGCAACTCAGACAACTTGTAAGTGCTTATTGAAGTTGCCAGGCAAAAATATTTTCCTCCATGCTACATTAGCATTTTCTGGTGTAGACCAGCTGATCTTTTTGAATTGGGCTGCATGAACCATCACATCCAACATGTAAATTTAATATGTATGTTTAAATATTTTTCCTTTCAAATTGGAACCCGAATTCATATTATATCCAATATATTCTGAAAAAAATAAAAAGTCAGTTTGCAGCCTTTTGTTCCCTCCGGACATCTATGAATTCTAAGAGCCTACAAGCTTAATGTGAAGAAGATCAGGGATGTTTTCAGGAGCCCAGAGAGTCACTTATTCTACTTTTTAGAAGTTCTTAGTTCTTATTACTAATTTTATGTACCATAATCATTCACCTTGAACATTTGATAATATGTTTAAAATACTATCCTCTCCTTAATTGTTTTCAACAAGCACTTTTACTGAACATCCACCAGGCAGAAAAGTACCATTTCGAGTGTTCTGGAAACTCCTGCTTTCGTTTATTAATAATTCCCCAAAAGAATGTCTGCTACAGACATTAGTTTCTGAAATAGAATTGAATCTTAATTAGTTCAAGAGAAACTCTACTTAAGTAGTCTTAGAGAAAATGCGCTCATTTCCCCCTCTAATATATCCTCCCGTTGTTTGACTGTGATGAGAATGGTCTTTTAAAAGAGGCCTCAGGTGTGAAACCAACTGTTCAGGCTCATTGTCAGCTGCTGGCTCCTAGAGTATTAATTCAAAATTAGGGAAAATATAAGACTATGTCTACATTGGCCAACTCTGTTGCAAAATTGAGCAATTTTCAGTTAAGGGTGCATCATCCTCTACAATGCCCTTGAGGAAGATTCCGAAGCTCATTCTATTTCCATCTGCTTCCATCATTAGAGAATGCAGTTGATTGATTCAACCTTACTAACAAGAAGAACGGATGCTGTTTAACTAAAAGGTGAGTAGAGGCATAACATCTATGTCAAAATTTAGAAAAATAACATGCTCTTTGTTAATTTATATCCAGATATGTATACATAAAATTTCAGATATACATACATATCATTTTTAAAGATAAAAATTATGGTTCTTATGGTTTAAAATAGCCGTATTTGTATTGGGCCCTTGTTATTGGGTGAAAAGTGCAAAACAAGAGTGGGCATCCAGGAGCTGACCCCTGCCTCTCCTCCCGTCTTTCATCAGGAAACGAACTCCGAATGCTAATATCACACCTCTTCCATGCCAGTTGTTTAGCATCCTTGATATAGTACATTATCAGCAGCATTATCATTCACATTCTTATTGATGGAATTCAGTGGAAACAGCTTATTTCCCTCAAAATATCAGAACTTCCTTTTGGGTAAAAATTGGTATCTATTTAAAATCCCTTGTGGGCCCTAGTAGAGTGCTGTATACAAAGTCGGCAGTCAGGGAATATATGTTGGAGGATGAATTAATCAAAAGCATGATTTTCTAAACTACTTATTAAATGCTTAAGGTACAGATAGTTAATTGCTCCCCCCCCCGGTATGTATTCACCCCTTCTTTCTTTTTTTTTTTTTTTTTAAAGATTTTATTTATTTACTTGACAGAGAGAGAGAGTAGCAGAGGGAGATGGAGCGGCAGACTCCCTGCTGAGCAGGGAGCCCGACACGGGGCTTGATCCCAGGACCCTGAAATCATGACCTGAGCCGAAGGCAGACGTCCAACCGACTGAGCCACCCAGGTGCCCCTTCACCCCTTCTTTCTTGTAGGAACAGAATCCCTACCCCCATCCTTCAGTTTTAGCAGCACACACGTCTAGCTAGGGACTACATTTCTCCATCTGGCTAGCAGATAGATAATGTGTTCAAGGTCTAGCTCATTTCTTTAACAATGACACTGTTGCCTTCCACTTATTTCATCTTTTCAGAGATGGTGGTGAGTCATTTTCCCTCCTGTGAGACGAGCAACCCTTAGGGGATGGGAGAAACTAAGGCAGAAGATATCTAGATGGAGTCAAGCCATTTATGGGTGACGAACCTCTCCCCTATCTCTGCACCATTACATGTGAGAGAAATAGATTTCTATTTTATTTGAGTGATTGTATTTTGGAGTATCTTTGCCACTGCAGCTTCGCCAGCCGTCTATCTTACATAAATACATAATGGTCTTTTCCTTAGATGCCGTTCTAGAATTTCATGGATCCATCCATTGTCCTCTAGGAGGGCCATGATACTCCGACAAAGCAGCTAGGCCTGACTCGGAAGAGCACTTGTGTCCTACCTGTTGAAGACTGGAGAACACTCTGTTAAGGATGCCAGCTCGCAAGTAAAATATGGGCAAAATTTGTTAAGGCTGACGTCTTCCTTGTACAGAGGCACTACATCCTGGGGAAGTCAGCATCACACATTACCAGACTAAGCAGCCCTTGGTTGGTTATGCAATCTATAACTCTGCCTCAAATAAATTCAACAGGAATTTCTTTTAGGCTTTATCAAAAACTGAAAACAAAGCTGAAACTTAGCTTTGGATAATTAAACTCTTTTTTCTAAAAGCTTCTATGTGTTCACACACACAAAAATTATGAACAAATAGAGGAAGAAGATTGTTTTATATTTCTGCTTACACAGAAATCATATTTTTGTACATAGGAAAAGAGTAAACTTATATTTGGGTCTCAGTTCAGATTTGTTGAATTGATTGTTCAGAATATAGACGTTCAAGAATATTACAGACTTCCTAGTTTCTATGACTAATAATTAGAATAAATTTAATTATAATTTACTAATCTAAATACTGTTTTTTCATTGTCCCCCTTGCCTTTGGCCAAATACAAAATTGGCCATTGTCCTGTACTGTTTGCAGTACAAAAGGAAATGTTTGGGGGAGTTTTTTAAAGCAAAAAATCAAATGATTACTAGAATTATTTGGGCTTATAGCTGTCCTTCAGTTGGGATTTCCAGAAACTTTATTCTGCATTTTAGATCAAGAAAGCAGGGTTTATTTCTGATCAGGGTTCATGTATTTGCAGAAAAGGAAAGAAAATCTCTATATAACACTTAGGTCAACTTTCCTTTTTTGAGCAATAAATGTGGATGTCATAATAATAACATTTTTCTCCATAATACTAGGGTTTCATGAGAAGAGCTGTCTCATTGTTAAGTTGATCAGTTTTGTCTGGGTAAACAGGAGTTGCTCATGTAGCAATTGTTTGTTTTAGGAAGGCTCTCTATTACTTGTGTTAATCCTCATAATAAAATAGTCTTGGGTAGGTAACTTTTTGTGACTATGACTGATATGAATAATGATTAAGAGTGTCTAAATATCTCATTTATTGCTCAATTTTAAAGAGTTAATTGAATCATTGTACATGAAAATGTGGTCCTTTGAAGATTTTTGGCAATCACTTCTAGAAAAAAATAATTGGTTACATTTTTTTAAATTACCTGAAAAACAGTATCAAAATTCATTAATGGATTGAAAAAATAATCAATTACTGAAGAGTTAACTATTTTTTCCAAATAAAAACTACATACTAAGATCTTGAGTTTTGGAGATCATTTTAAATAAAATCTCTACCAACCTTCCTTTATTTGAGAGCATTTTTTAAACTAAAAACAATTAAGTTTTGAGATCCATTTAATTTTTACTTCTTTTAAGTACCAGCATAAACATCTGCCATCTGGCATAGAAATTAACTCATATGGTGGGAGGAGAGATGAGATTTATTTAAAAGTTCTTTGTCTTTGATACTTTTCCCTGCTGCATTTTCCACTAGTGTAATTTGAACCTGACTGTATTTAAATAACCATTTATCGCCATAATGGAAGAGCAGACTTAAAAATACATAACTGCTGTCATTCCAGGAGACCGTATTAAGGAAACATAGAATTTGCCTTTCTAGATCAGACCATTTGTCTGTCTTGTCTAACACTTGCCTCTGGCAGTGGCCAATATTGAAGACAACGGAGAACAGCAGAAATATGCAGCATGAGCAGAAACCATTTTTTAGGGGAATAATTATTTTCTCAGTTGGTAATCTTAGACTATGGGATATTAGAATTGAATCACCCCCACCTGTTTATATTATTAATATTTTTATCAATCAATAAAGTAACCAGTTCTGTTAAAATTATTGTACTGAATTAAACTTAATAATCTATATTATTTCTGTATATGTAATAATCTTATGGAACCAACACTTGGCATTTTAATGCTATGATTTTTAAGCATGAGGAAAATATGAGGACATTTATCTGTATAGCAAAAAAAAACAAACTTTTAATTTTGGCTAGAAGTTCAAAGTCTACATAAAAATGTATTTACTACAAAAGTTCACCTTTTGGGTCCAGAAGACAATCTAACACTATCTAATTTTATAGTAAATTTACTATCGATAGTAGCGGAATAATCTTATTCGGAGTGATTAATGAATTGACCAGAATATAGGCCTACATAATTTTGTCTTCTTGACAACTCACTAATGTTGTTGAAAAATATATTATGGAGGCAAATTCATCTCTTGATCCATCTCTGAAGTTATAGGTAGATGCAATGAGCAGAATACTTACCAAGTGTTAGAGCTCAAACACACACATACACAAGCTCTCCAATGCTCCAATCATACCATACTTCCGGATGTTTCCCAGCCCATTATTAGCCTTCACCTTATCCTCTGCTAATCCCTTCCTTACCTCTCCCCAAGTGAATATAAATGACTTTCCTCTGAGATTATATGAATTATGCACATTCTTCTATAAAACTGCTATTATCCCTCAAGGAATTATAAGTGCATAAAATGTGTGTACTCTGTCAGTCAGCTTCTCACCTGGCCAATAAAAGATACTTATAAAACAGCTTTTTTTCTTATCTTCTTCACAAGCAGAAAAAAATATTGAGGGTCAAAAGTGAATATTTGTTAATTAGCAGTACTGACCAAACTACAAGTACCACGAATGATGTGACCGCCTGTTTGGAACAAGACCTTCCTAATGTTCAGAAATCAAGAGTTTTAAATAATTTGGGTAAACACCTGCATGCCTGGTTACTCAGCTGAACAATGGTGTTGGTGGTCCAAGGCAGTATCACACATCATTCCTGCCCCCCAGAGCGCTGATGTGTCAGCTACTGATTTAATAAACTCTTCCTGAAATGACTAGTGTCTTTGGAGATATTTTTTCAACATTTGTTCTTATTCTTATCAGGGGATAATAAAATCATACACGACCATCGATGACTAAAGATACCCAAATGCCGATGCTCAGGTAGTGAATGAGTTTTAAAAGTACTCTTTATCTAGGTAAGCATTTGAAAATGGTTTATTTCCATTGGCTTGGTACTTAACTGGCAGCAAAAGAAGGGGCCATACATACATACATACATAGTCCAAAACACTCCCCCCCGAAAAAAATCCTTTTCCCCTTCTTAAAATAAGAGATGGAATGTTTACTTTGAGCCCAGCTCTAAAGACATCTGGAAATCCTCGAATCAGTTCCTTGCATTTTTGTAGATTAGCCTTTCCATGGAGGCAAAAAGAACTTCCTTAGAGCAAATACTTCTTCCAGCAAAATCAATCCCTACCTTTTACATGGAGCATATCTAGTCAGAAATAAACTTTGCCAAGATTCCATCCATAATTCTACTAGACAATTTTTAAATCTGTTGGCCAGAGCCTTGACTTTAGTATAAGGTTTATACAACCCTCTCAGCCAGTGATTTTCAAAGGGAGCAAATTTGTCTCCACATAGCCCCTCCCCAGAACATTTGTCGATGTCTGGAGACATTATTATTGTCCCCATCGTGGGGTTGGTACTGGCATAAAATGGGTACAGGCCTGGGATGCTGCTAAACATCCTACAACATATAGGGTGTTCTACCCACAATAAAGAATTGTCTGGTCCACAATGTCACTAGTGCCAAGGTTAAGGAGCCCCGTTCTGAATGAGGGGCATTAGGAACACAACCAGAGGAAGTAAAAATCTCTGTCCACACACTCTGGAATGAAACTGTAGACACTATACTATGACAGAAGTTAAACATAAACATATACCATTGTAGAAGTAATACACTGTGCTTCTAATGACCCATTTTTAGCACTCCTCTCTAAGGAACTGGGAAGAGCCCATCTATGTGTTTCTGGTCTGTTCCTCAATTTTCTGGTGTTGCTGACATGCCTGTCTCCCACACAATTCTTCACTAGGTCATCTGTGTTTTGATTGGTCATGTCCTTGTTTCATGGTCTGCATTGCTATTTGCAAATAAGTCTAATCACTGGGAATGCAATGGCCTCAAATTCATTTTAAGGGGCAGCCTTTGTCGTCTTATTCCTAGAGGAGCTTTGCTTGCTCAGCAGCTCTGTGTCTAAACTGAGCATTCTGTGCCATACTGGGACAGAGCAAGAGATTTGTTCTGCAACCTTCCACAGAAAAGATCACTTCCTGAGCAAGTTCCCCTTGGAAAGGCATCCTTCGTTGACTGGAAATATAAACACTATGATATTCCTTGTACAACATCAGTAAAAATCCACTTATCTTCCCCACCCCATTTGCTGCAGCTACTCAATTTTTTTTCTCGATTTAACCATTTCATGCCCAATGGCAAAAGGGCAAAACGTCATTAAAGTGACAGAACATGCAAAAGTGTCTTTGCAGCTCCGGGTGAAGACTTGTAGGGAAAATGTCTAATTTTAAATTTTCTGAGAGGAGAAGGTGCATTATCGGCTGTCATCTATCCTGTTCATTCTGAACCAATAGAAGTACATATATATAAAAAAAGTTTACACCTGTTGGAATTCATTCAAACTTGCCACAGCTCTTGGATATCAACACCAAAACAAACTTTCAAAATTACTCCAAAGCTGAATACATATCTTCAATATATTCTCAAAAGATTAGGCTTAAAAATGAGTGTTGTCTTAAATGACTGGTCTGATTTTCCATTGTCATTGCTTTTCTTTTCACTCAACATGCAAATCATATAACCCTGAATCCCCTTTCTCTCACTGTCCTTACCCCACTGTCCTTTATTGCTTGACCATTCTTGAAGAAATGACAAATGGTTATCTTCAGATCATTTTTGAATGAGAGTAATAATAATAATGATACTAAAGTACAAATTCAGAGAAGACGTGTTGATTCAGAAGCCTGTGTATTTGTGCATGGTGTGAAAGGTGTGCTAAGAAGGTATTAATCTTATTTTCTCCTTTCATGTAACATGAAAGCTGTCATTATTGGGATAAGAATAACATGAACATAAGCATGATAAATGATAAGCGCACCCGGAAGTCAATATACTGCTCTGAGAGAGCACTGCTAATCAACCAGTGCAGTAGGCTAATGCACCATGTGAGCAAGCACCTCAGAGAGCTTCTAAATTTGTAACTCAGGGAAGCTTGGCATTTAACTTGAGCTGCTTTTGGCTTAAGGTGAAACAAAGGGTACAATCATGTTCCATTTGTGGATCACAGTAGCAAATCATGTTTCAGAAGGTGCCTTTGCAAGACAATGTAAAACACAAAACCAATTCTATATACCTAACAAGGCCTGGTATATACATGAGTTGTTTAATGAATGTTAAATAATGTTAATAAAAATGGGTGAGAGAGTATCACACCTATTTTTTTTTTTTTTTAATGAACAGTGGAAAGGAAGAGCCAGAGAATCAATTAGTTCTCAGTTTAAAGGCTTTGCCTTATAAATTAAAGCTGATGAACATGATTTTTAAAATGCAAGTGCTGGAGTCTCTATGCTATGGGGGATCTGCCATCTCTGAATACATATTTTTAATACATATTCTTAATTATTCATAGATAAATGAATCCCAGTGCTTTTGATGATCTCCACATCTCTTACAAGCTCTGTTGTCAGCAATACCATTTCTGTTTTCCTTATTCCATTGAGCCAAGGAGCTGGAAAAGTAGGAAGTTCATGGTTCTGTTATCCCAACTTGAAGGCATTTCTTATTCCCCTATGACAAGAGAGGAATAGATAGCAGTTGAATTAAATGCAAACATGGCTTGCTGGATTGGGCTTTTGTGGGTTAAGAGCACTATTAGAGGTAGCAATCCTATTGCTAATTCTTGCGATGAATAGTGATTCTTATTGACATCAGTCACCTTGGTTCTTACTTCTGGTATTTCAGAAGTGCCTCTGCTACACCCCCTTTCCAGGCGGCTGATGAATTAATTAGTATTTACTGAGCATCTACTACATGCCCAATTTGTTGTTAAGTACCTAGAGAGCCACAAGTCAAATGATAGAGTAAAGCAGAAAGCCTATCGCCATCTAGAAAACACTACCTTCTGTCTGGCAGTTCAGGGAAGAGTTGGAGACATGGGAAGAGTTGGAGACATGTGAAAAGGGAACGTGACCATGGCTAGAAAGAGAGCGTCTACTGCTCAGTTGCCAACCTCCATCTGCCGCCACACAGCCCCCACTCTCATATCCATGCTCCAAAGCCAATGAGGACCTGGTGATATATGAGCAAGGTTTGGACCTGGTGAAGAATAACCAAAGAGTGGAGAGGGGACCAACCATAGCGATTGCAGCGAGAGACTCAGAATGGTGTGATGGAATGAGCACAAAGAAAAAAGACTTCTCACATTTTTCAAAGTCATAATCTAGTTGACGGGGTGCCCAGGTGGCTCAGTCGGTTAAGGGTCTGCCTTCAACTCAGGTCCTGATCCCAGGATCCTGGGATCGAGTCCCGCATTGTGCTCCCTGCTCAGCCTGCTTCTCCCTCTCCTTGCCTGCCGCTCCCCTTGCTTGTGCTCTCTCTCTCTGTGTCAAATAAAGAAATAAATAAAATATTAAAAAAAATAATCTAGTTGACAGACATCAAGACATTGCTGTATGGATAGGGAGCCAGCCGTGGATGTGAGATCGTTGCCAGCTTTATTTGCCATCAACTAAATCAGTATTGTGCTTTGTTATTTAAACATATTAAAATAACTTTCATAAGTTATTAATGTAATAGTTAATATAATATGCATGCAGGTTGATTAATATGTTATTAATATAAGTTATCAATTTATTAGTATAACTTAATACATAGTTATATATATGTATATAAGATCTATCAACAAGGCTGCATACAACAATCTTCTCTCAGCAAGCATTTACTCTCACTGTCTACTGTATCTGGCCTTATGTAGGTACTAAGTGAAGATGACTGAGACATGGTTCCTGCCCTCAAAGAGGACAAACTAATTGCGTACTTTCTTTGGAAATGTGCTGATATGGTCACGACACCAGAGTCATGGTCATGACTGGTTAAACGTATGAGTTAAATATCGTCATTTTGTTGGTTAAACCAACTAAATTTGAGTCTCCTTAGTCCGGGGATAATTTTTAGATGGGGTGGCCTGAAGGAAGGATTTGAATACATGAAAGGGATAAGGAGCATTCCACAAAAATGGAAATACGGAAGTGAGAAAGAATCTAGTTTTTGGGAGACAGCATGGTACCTGCCTGACCTGACAAGGAGTTAAGGTCATTCACAGAAATCAAGTGGGAGATAAGGGGGATTTCTGCACTGCTCAGAGAGTAAGTGAAGTCTTTGGAAAGAGATTTGGTCAGGAAGTCAGGAGATCTGAGTTTAGCTTTGTAATCTTGAGCCAATAAATCTTAATCTATCGAGTTTTAATTTTCCTATATATAGAATGACAATGAAAATACATATTTATCTATCATGTAATGCACACCTTCACAGAAGGTTTTCTCGACTGAATAAGAACATAAAGCAAATTGCTTTGAGCTCTTGGAAGAAAGATATTATTCAAATCTAAGGAATTATTTTAAGATCTTAAATTCACTCACTTTTATATCTGGTTTTGTTAAAAGAGAAAGATTAGTTTGAAGTTCATCCTGCTGTTTTGGTAAAATTGGTAAAAATGTCTTCCTGGTTTTTTTCTGAGCATGAGATAAAATTTATTGTCCTCAGCAAAGTAGATTATCAGTCATTTTCTTTGAACACCTATAGCTCAAAAGTAGCATCTCTTTTATACATTTATAACCTAAAAAGTGACAGGTAAACTTACAAAATTCCGTTCAAAAATAAGTTAAATGCCTGAAGCAGTTTTTAGTTCTGTATTTCTTTTTCCTATCTGCGTAATACAAATTGATTCTTCCCTAACTTAAATTTTAGCAGTTTCAAAAAAGGTTAATACAAACAAGTTTCCTTCAAGCTTATATTTTAGAGTGTTCTTTTTTCTTACAAACTTCCTAAATTACTTTTCTACTCAACTACATTTGAACAATCATAGAGAATAGATAGAAACTTCTTCATTCTTGTCTATACCTAACTAATGCTCAGCTATTAACTAAAGTCATACTGCCTCCTAAAATCTAAGAAAGATTACCTTGAACCCTTATTTTATGTCCAGTAGAAAGTCCAGTGTAAGAAAAAACATCCTATCTGAGATTTCTGCTTCTTCTAAAGTAGGTCAGCTCACAGGTCATTTTGCTACCCTGTTCCATTATATTGTCCTAGAGATTGAACTCACCCTGCTTACCTGCTTTCTTTCGTTTTTTTTTTTTTTTAAAGTAGGTTCCACAACCAGCTTGGAGACCAACATGGTGCTTGAACTTAGACATCCCTGAGATCAAAACCTGAGCTGAGATCAAGACTCCTGGACACTAAACCGACTGAACCACCCAGGTGCCCCGCTGACCTGCTTTCAATAGATAAACTTCTCATGAGACCTTTTGGTGTTAGCCAAGTTTAATGATTCTTTGGGGGAAATAAACAGGATTGATAATGCAACCTTATACACATAAAAATTGAATATTAAACATCTCAGTTTCCAAACTGCCTGTCTGTAGGGGTTCTCTGGAGATTAGGCTTTAGATTCCTTAGTGTTTTTGGGGTCTACCTCTTCTCTCATCTCTTAAGAGTCCAACATAAAGCCAAATGAAAACAAATTCTTCACATTTTTATAATACAGAACCATTTGACTCTCTCATGTTTCTCATTAACTCATAACCATGCAGTTACATTTTGCATCCCAAAACACTTTTCCCAAACCTACATGATTCTTTCCCTGTGAAGGTCTGCTGTTACTGTATTTATATTTAATCACATATTTTATATCAAAATCTGTTTCAGACTGGTTAAACCATAAAACTACTAGAAGAAAATTCTGGTGATTTTTTTTTTCAAATTTCAGAAGGTTGGGAGGATATTCTAAATATAAAATAGATGTTAAATGACAATATCTAAAAATTTATAAATTTATAGATTTGACCACATTAAAAAAATTAAGCCTATAAGGAATTCACCCTGATTCCTAAATTTTTAAAAATTTTTTCAGTGAAAAACACACAACATAAAATTAACCATTTTAAAGTGAATGATTCAGTGACATTTAGTACATTCACAGTGTTGTGCAATCTAGTTCCAAAACATTTGCATTGCTCCAAAAGAGAACCCTGGATTATTAAACAGTTTTTCCTCATTCACTCCTGCCCCTAACTCCTGAAAAACATTGATCTGCATTCTTTCTCTACGGGCCTACCTATTCTGGATGTTTTTGTGGAATACAAGTAGATATAAGGGGAATCGTACAATACGTGATCTTTTGTGTCTGGCTTTATTGATTTCACACATTTTTGATGTTTATCCATGTTGTTGCACATGTTAGTGTTCATTTCTTTTTATGGACAATTCATATTCCATTATATGTATAGACCACAATGTTTTTTCTTTTTTTTCTTTCCAAGTTCCCCTTCCCCCCATTCCAAGTTTTTATTTAAATTCCAGTTAGCTAATATACAGTGTAATATGAGTTTTAGGTGTAGAATTTAGTAATTCATCACTTACATACAACACCTGGTGTTCATCACAGGTGCCCTCCTTTATACCCATCACCCATATAGCCCATCCCTCCCACCCACCTCCCTTCCAGCCACCCTCAGTTTGTTCTCTAAGTTTAAGAGTCTGTTTTATGGTTTGCCTCTCTCTCTTTTTTCCCCATGTCCATCTCTTTTCTTCTTGAAGTCCACATATGAGTGCAATCATATGGTATTTGTCTCTGGCTGACTTATTTTGCTTTACATAATACTCTCTAGCTCCATCCACGTCATTGCAAATGTCAAGATTTCATTCTTTTTGATGCTGAGTAATATTCCAATATATATTCCAATTCCATTATTTTTGATGGCTGAGAAATATATATATATATACACACAATACATACACACACATACACTATATATATGTGTGTGTGTATATATATATACATATATATATATATACCACCTCTTCTTTATCCATTCATCAGTCAATGGATACTTGGGCTCCTTCCAAATTTGGCTATTATTAATAATGCTGCTATAAATATCAGGGTGCATGTATCCCTTTGAGTTAATATTTTTGTATCCTTTGGGTAATTACCTAGTAGTGCAATTGCTGAATCATAGACTAGTTCTACTTTTAACTTTTTGAGGAACCTCCGTACTGTTTTCCAGAGTGGCTGCACCAGCTTGCATTCCCATCAACAGTGTAAGAGGGTTCCCCTTTCTCTGCATCCTCGCCAACATCTGTTGTTTCCTGTGTTGTTAATTTTAGCCATTTTGACTGGTGTGGGGAAATATCTCATTGTAGTTTTGATTTATATTTCCCTGATGGTAAGTGATGTTGAGCATCTTTTCATGTGTCTGTTGGCCATTTGTACATAGTCTTTGGAAAAATGTGTGTTCATGTCTTCTGCCCATTTTTTAACTGGATTATTTGTATTTTGGGTGTTGAGTTTGATAAGTTCTTTATATATTTTGGATACTAACCCTTTACCAGATATGTCATTTGCAAATCTCTTCTCCCATTCTGAAGGTTGTCTTTTACTTTTGCTGATTATTTCCTTCACTGTGCAGAAACTTTTTATCTTGATGAAGTCCCAATAGTTCATTTTTGCTTTGTTTCCCTTGCCTCAGGAGATGTATCTAGTAAGAAGTTGCTATGGCCAAGGTCAAAGAGGTTACTGCCTGTGGTCTCCTCTAGGAGTTTGATGGTTTCCTGTCTCATATCTAGGTCTTTCACCCATTTTGAGTTTATTTTTGTGTATAGTATAAGAAAGTGGTCCAGTTTCATTCTTTTGCAAGTTATTGACTAGTTTTCCCAACGCCATTTGTTGAAAAGACTGTCTTTTTTTCCATTGGATATTCTTTCCTGCTTTGTTGAAGTTTAGTTGACCATGTAGTTGTGGGCTCATTAATGGGTTTTCTATTCTGTTCTATTGATCTATGTAAGTGTTTTTATGCCAGTACCATACTGTCTTGAACACTACAGCTTTGTAATATAACTTGAAATCTGGAATTGTGATGCCTCTAGCTTTGCTTTTCTTTTTCAAGATTGCTTTGACTATTTGGGTCTTTTGCAGTTCCATACAAATTTTAGGACTGTTTGTTCTAGCTCTGTGAAAACTGCTGGTGGTATTTTGATAGGAAATGTATTAAATGTATACATTGCTTTGGGTAATATAAACATTTTAACAATATTTGTTCTTCCAATCTATAAACATGAAATGTTTTTCCATTTCTTTGTGTCTTCTTCACTTTCTATCATCAGTGTTTTACAGTTTTCAGAGTACAGATCTTTTACTTCTTTGGTTAGGTTTATTCCTAGGTATCTTATGGGGTTTGGTGCAATTGTAAATGGGATTGATTCCCTGATTTCTCTTTCTGCTGCTTCATTATTGGTTTGTAGAAATGAAATAGAGTTCTGTATTTTGAAATTTTATCCTGTGACTTTACTGAATTCGTGTATCAGTTTGAGCAATTTTTTGGTGTAGTCTTTTGAGTTTCTTATATAGAGTATCATGTCATCTGCATATAGTGTAAATTTGACTTCTTCCTTGCTGATTTGGATGCCTTTTATTTCTTTGTGTTATCTGACTGCTGAGTCTAGGACTTCCAGTACTATGTTAAATAACAGTGGTGAGAGTGGACATCCTTGTCTTGTTCCTGAGCATGAATTCCCCATTGAGGACGATACTAGCTGTGGGTTTTCCATAAATGGTCTGTATGAAGTTGAGGTATGTTCTTTCCAAATCTACTTTGTTGAGGGTTTTTTATCATGAATAGATGTTGTACTTTGTCAAATGTTTTTTCTGCATTTATTGAAAGGATCATATGGTTCTTATCCTTTCTTTTATTAATGTGGTATACCACATTTCAGAGTACAGATCTTTTACGATTGATTTGCAAATATTGAACCACACTTGCAGCCCAGGAATAAATCCCAGTTGATCGTGGTGAATGATTCTTTTAATATACTATTGGATTGGATTTGCTAGTATTTTATTGAAAATTTTTGCACCCATGTTCATCAGGGATATTGGCCTGTAGTTCTCCTTTTTAGTGGAGTCTTTGTCTGGTTTTGGTATCAGGGTAATGCTGGCCTCATAGAATGGATTTGGAAGTCTTCCTTTCATTTCTATTTTTTTTTTTAAATTTTTTTATTGTTATGTTAATCCCCATACATTACATCATTAGTTTTAGATATAGTGTTCCATGATTCATTGTTTGTGCATAACACCCAGTGCTCCATGCAGAACGTGCCCTCCTCAATACCCATCACCAGGCTAACCCATCCTCCCAACCCCCTCCCCTCTAGAACCCTCAGTTTGTTTTTCAGAGTCCATTGTCTCTCATGGTTCTTCTCCCCCTCCGATTTCCCCCCCTTCATTCTTCCCCTCCTGCTACATTCTTCTTCTTCTTTTCTTTCTTAACATATATTGCATTATTTGTTTCAGAGGTACAGATCTGAGATTCAACAGTCCTGCACAATTCACAGCGCTTACCAGAACACATACCCTCCCCAGTGTCCATCACCCAGTCACCCCATCCCTCCCACCCCACCCCCCACTCCAGCAACCCTCAGTTTGTTTCCTGAGATTAAGAATTCCTCATATCAGTGAGGTCATATGATACATGTCCATTTCTATTTTTTTGAATAGTTTGAGAAAAATAGGTATTAACTCTTCTTTAAATGTTTGGTAGAATTCCCCTGTGAAGCCATCTGGCCCTGGACTTTTATTTGGTGGAAGATTTTTGATTACTAATTCAATTTCTTTGCTGGTTATAGGTCTGTTCAAGTTTTCCATTTCTTCCTGCTTCAGTTTTGGTAGTTCATATGTTTCTAGGAATTTATCCATTTCTTCCAGATTGTCCAATTTGTTGGCAAATAGCTTTTCGTAATATACCACAAATTTTTTTAACAGACATTACTGAAAAATTTTTCCAGCTTTATTGTGGTATGATTGACAAATTAAAATTATAATATATTAGATTGTACAATGTGATTTTTAAGGTGGATAATGTGATGATTATATATATATATAGTGAAATGATTACCACAATCAAGTTAATTAACACATCCATTACCTCACAGAGTTACCTTTTTTTTAATCTTTTTTTTTTTTTTTTGTGGTGAGAACACTTGAGATTTACTCTCTTGGCAAATTTTAAGAATACCATATAATATTATTAATCATAGTCACTATGTTGTACATGAGATCCCCAGAACTTATTCTTATAACTGAAAGTTTGTACCCTTGACAAACATCTCCCCATTAGCCCTATTTCTCCCAACCATTGGCAAACACCACTTTATTCTCTGGTTCTGTGAGTTTGACATTTTTAAATTCTACATATAAGTGAGATCTTACAGTATTTGTCTTCTATGTGTGGCTTATTTCACTTAGGGTGATGTCTTCCAGGTTTATTCATATTATTACAAAGTGCAGGATTTCCTTTAGACTTTATTATTTTAAGAGAAGTTTTAGGTTCATATCAAAATTGAGCAGAAAGCAGAGATTTCCCATATAATCCTGCCACATAACATTTTAAAATATCTGTAAGTCCCCATGATTTTATGAAAAAAAAAATTAAGATACAAAATGGATCATAAAGTTAATGTAAGAGTTAAAACTTTGAAACTTCCAGAAGAAAACATATGAATAAATCTCTATAACATTAGGTTAAGCAAAGATCCTTTTGATAGGACACAGAAAACTGAAAGAAAGAAATGATAATTAAATTTGATCAAAATAAAAACATGCTTTTTGCAAGACACAATTAAGAAAATCAAAAGACAGGCTAGAGACTGGGAGAAAATATTTGCGGAACACATATTGAAGGATGAGCACAATTGTATACGGAACACATAAAGTCAATAATAAGAGGACAAACAAGTCAACATAAGAAATGGACAAAAGATTTGAATAGATATTTAAACAAAAGGTCCTTGATCTACCTGCTGGCAAAAAGAGAAAGAGATTAGCCAATTTTTTCAGTAAGGAATATATAGTAAATATTTTAGGCTTTGTGGGCAATATATATGGTCTCTGTCACATATTCTTTATTTGTGTAATTGTTCTCATAACCCTTTAAAAATGTTAAAACACAAAAACCTTTTTTAAACACATACGTGGTTAAAAGCAGGCTGCAGGTCAGATTTGGCCTTCAATCATAGTTTGCTAACCTAGAGCGTAGGCTTCCAGGTGGAACAGAAAAAAAAACTTACTGGAAATTTATAACAACATCTTTATCTTCACATGTGTTTATGGTTCAAATTTTCAGTGTCTGCATGGTCCAGGAAACCCCAAGCCAAAATATTTAATTAAAGTAGATCTGGGTAAGTAATGCCCAGAGATACTTGAGGGAAGCAAAAAACCCATCATAACTGAAGAACGAGCTCTCAAAGCAGATTTAAGGCAGCGAAATATAAACTCACAATAGTAGACATGAATAAAGAAGGAATTAGTGATCTAGAAGGTAGATTAAAGAACATGCAGAGTGAAGCACAAGGAGAACAGGATTGAGAAATATAAAATAGTGGTTAAAAGATATGATGGCTGGAGGGGATGGTCTAAAATAATCCAATCATACTTTCAGAAGGAAAGGATAGAGGGAAGTATGGGGAAGTAATATTCAAGGTGATAAATGCTGAGAATTTTTCAGAATTAAAGAAAGTTATCAATCTTCATACTCAGAACGCATAATGAATCTCCAGCAGGAAATTCTAAAAAATTACTTAAAGTCACATGATAGAGGGGGCACCTGGGTGGTTCAGTCAGTTAAGTGTCTGACTTTGGCTGAAGTCATGATCTTAGGGTCCTGGGATTGAGCCCTCCCACTCAGCAGGGAGTCTGCTTATCCCTCTACCCTTTCCCCCACTGGTGTTCTCTTTCTTTCTCTTTCTCTCAAATAAAATAAAATCTTAAAAAATTTTTTTTAAAACTCATGTGATAGAAAAATAGCAGAACACTAAAACAAATAAGAGTTTAAAAAAAGCTAGAGAGAAAAGACATTTTACCTAGAAAAGAATGATATGGATTGACAATGTAAGCTAAGACATATAAAATAATACCTTTAAGGTGCTGAAAATATAGTTGTGTTGGACATAAAATTGCATTATAGCTAAATTTAATTTAAATCACAGAAGCAAAATAAATATATTTTCATGAAGACCAAACTAGATTACCACCAACAGACCCTCTCCAAATCTTTATTTCTGGCAGGAGGAAAATAATCTCAGGTGAGAGGTCAGGAGATGTTTATGAGTAAAGATACTCATAAATATGTGAGTAAATCTAAAATAAGTGTGCTGTGAGAAAAAAAGGAAAAAAGAATGTCTAATTTAAGATGTAAATAAAAGCATGTCAAATGCAGGGAAGGTCATTGTTTTAGAGAAGGGTAAAGATAATAACTGATCTAACACAAAGGATGAGATTGTCAAATCAGATTTACACAAATCAGAGACCTAGTATCACCTGACTAGTAATTTCAAAGATACAGCAATCATGAGTCACAGACAAAGCAAGAGAAAGACATGGACAACCAATGTACCTTCTTTTCTGCTGTCTTATGACATGTGCTCTGGCTAGGATTAATTTATGGGGTCTTCAAGTAATAGTAGTGTAGGTGATCATATCACTTATGGAGGGGACCATTGTATTGTCAGAAATTATCATTTTATACTCAAATAGCTATATTGTTCATATTCCATTTTGTAGTGACCTATATGTCTAGAGATTCCAGGTTTGTTTGCCATAAGTAGGTGCATCTTGCTAAAATCAGTCTACATGTAAGGACTGCTCTGCTAACAAATACTATTAGTGTGTCATTAGCATATTTACAGGAAAGTATTTTCAAGTCACCTTATTGTTGCTTATGGGGGTATCCCTCACCCCTCACAAAGGGGGATAATTGATTCCTAACCTGCTGTCTAACCATGTCCTTCCCAGTAATTAATTTTAGACATCAGGTTAAATATGTATGATAAAATTGTAATGGTAATTCCAGAAAACATATAAATTAGTAGAATACGGAACTTCCAACCAATAATGTGAAATCCTTGGAGCTAAATGTAATAACTTCATAACTCTTGTTTAAACGAAAAGGCAGAAAATGAGCAAGGCATATAACACAAAATGATATGTTAGACATTATTCCAAATATATTAACAATTATAATTAATTATAATTAATGTAAGTTGACTAAACTCCCCAGTTGAAAAATAGATGACAAGTGGGAGTTGTTTCACTTATATGTGGTTTATAGAAAACATCCTTAAAAATAAGTAAAAAGACAGAAAAACACGCTACTGAACAACCAATAGGTCAAAGAAGAAATCAAAAGAGAAATAAAACATGTTGAGACAACTGAAATTGGAAATATACCACAATTTGTAGGATATAGCCAAAGCAGTTCTAAGAGGGAAGTTCATAGTGACATAAGCTGACCTCGAGAAAACAAGGAAAGTCTCAAATAAACAATCTAACTTTATACCTCAAGGAACTAGAAAAAGAAGAACAAATGCAGCCCAAAGTTAGTAGAAGGAAGGAAACAACAAAGACTAGAGCAGAAATAAATGAAATAAAAGCTAAAAAGACAACAGAGATCAATGAAATTGAGAGTTGTTTCTTTGAAAAGATAAATAGAATTGACCAGCCTTTAGCTGGACTTACCAACATAAAAAAAGAGAAGCCTCAAATGAAATTAGAAATAAAAGAAGAAATGTTATAACTGATACTACAGAAATACAAAGGATCGTAAGAGACTACTATGAACAAGTATACACCAACAAATTGGACAAACCAGGAGAAATGGATAAATTTCTAGGAACATAAAATCTATCAAGACTGAATCATGATGAAATAGAAAATCTGAACAGATCAATTACTAGTAAGGAGATTGAATCAGTAATCAAAGACTTCCCAACAAATAAAAGTTCAGGACCAGAAAAGTTCACTGGTGAATGCTACTAAACTTTCAAAGAAGAATTAATACCAATCCTTCTCAAACTCTTCCAAAAAGAATAGAAGAGGAAAGAATTTTTCCAACTCATTTTATGAAGCCAGCATTACTCAGATACCAAAACCAGACAAGATACCACAAGAAAAGAAAATTATAGGTCAATATCCCTGATAAATATAGACATGAAATCCTCAATAAGATATCAGCAAACCAAATTCAACAATACACTAAAAGGATCAGACACCATGATCAAGTGGGGTTTATTCTAGGGATCCAAGGGTGGTTCAACAGCTGCAAATCTGTCAATGTGATACACCACACTAATAAGATGAAGGATAAAAATCATATGATCATCTTAATAGATGCAGAAAAAGCAGTTGACGAAATTCAGCATCCATTTATGATTAAAAATTCTCAAAAAAATGTGTACAGAGGGAATATACTTCAATGTATTAAAGGCTGTTTATGCCAAACCCAAGGTTAACATCATATGTAATGGTGAAAAACTGAAAGCCTTGCCTCTAAGATGAGGAATAAGACAAGGGTGTCCACTCTCACCACTTTTATTCAACATAGTATTGGAAATCCTAGCTAGAGCAATCAATCAAGAACAAGAAATAGAAAGCATCCAGATTAGTGAGGAAAAAGTAAAACTGCCACTATTTGCCAATGACATGGTATTATACATAGAAAACCCTAAAGATTCCCTCAACAACTGTTAGAACTAGTAAATTCAGTAAAGTTTCAGGATAAAAAGTTAATACATAAAAATCTGTTGCATATTTATACACTAATAACAAGTTATCAGAAAGGGGAATTAAGAAACAATCCCATTTACAATTGCATCAGAGTGAATAAAACACCTAGGAATAAATTTAACCAAAGAGATAAAAACTACAAGACACTAATGAAAGAAAATTGAAGAAGACACAAATAAATGGAAAATTATTCCTTGCTCATGGATTGGAAGAATCAATATTATTAAAATGTCCATACTCCCCAAAGTGACCTACCAATGCAATGCAATCCATACCAAATTTCAATGGAATTTTCAAAGAAATATAACAATCCTAGAGTTTGTATGGAACCACAAAACAAAACAAAATATAACAAAATAGCCAAGGCAATCTTGAGAAAGAAGAGCAAAGCTGAAGGCATTGTGCTCTTTGATTTCAAACTATATTACAAAGCTACAGTAATCAAGGCAGTATGGTATTGGCATAAAAGCAGACATCTAGTTCAATGAAATAGAATAGAGAACCAAGAAATAAACCCATGCATGTATGGTCAATTAATTTATGACAAAGGAGCCAAGAATATGCAATGGGGGAAAGGACAATGTCTTCAATAAATGGTGTTGGGAAAACTGGACAGCCACATGCAAAAGAATGAAATATGACCACTATCTTCCAACATACACAATAACTAATTCAAAACCAGTTAAAGACTTGAACATAAGACCAGAAACCACAAAACCTCTAGAAGAAAACATGTGGTAAGCTCCTCGACATAGGTCTTGATGGTAATTAGTTGGATTTGACACCAAAAGCAACAAAACAAAAATGAACAAGTGTGATTTCATCAAACTAAGAAGCTTCTGTGCAGCAAAAGAAACTATTAACAAAACGAAAAGGCAACCTACTAAATGGGACAAAATATTTGCAAATCAGATAAGGGGCTAATCTTTAAAATATGTCTGATAAGGGGCTAATATTTAAAATATATAAAAAAACTCATACAACTCAATAGCAAGAAAAATCCAATTAAAAAATGAGCAGAAGGGGCGCCTGGGTGGCTCAGTTGGTTAAGCGACTGCCTTCAGCTCAGGTCATGATCCCAGGGTCCTGGGATCGAGCCCCGCATCGGGCTCCCTGCTCGGTGGAGAGCCTGCTTCTCCCTCTCCCACTCCCCCTGCTTGTGTTCCCTCTCTAGCTGTCCCTCTCTCTCTCTCTCTCTGTCAATTAAATAAATAAATAAAATCTTAAAAAAAATAAAAAATGAGCAGAATATCTGAAGAAAAAGTTTTCTGAAGCAGACGTCCAGATGGCTAACAGGTACATGAAAAGATGTTCAAAATCATTAATCATTGGGGAAAAGAGAATTAAAACTATAGTGAGATATCACCTCACACCAGTCAGAATGGCTAGTATCAGAAAGACAAGAAATAACAAGTGTTGGCGAGGAAGTGGGAAAAAGGGAACCATTGTGCACCATTAGTAGGAGTGTAGATTGGTGCAGCCACTATGGCAATCAGTATGGAGGTTCCTCAAAAAATTAAAAATACAACTATGATATAGTATAACAATTTCACCTCTGGGTATTTATCTAAAGAAAACAAAAATGCTAACTAGCAAATACTAAGCTATATGCACCTCTTGGTCATAGCAGCATTATTTACAATAGCCAAGATATGGAAGCAACCTAAGTGTCCATCAATGGATGAATGGATAGAGAAATTGTGAGGTACATACACATATATACACATGCACACACAGAGGAATATTATTTAGTCCTTAAAAAAAGTGAAATCTTGCTATTTGTGACAACATGGATTGACCTTGAGGAAATTAAGCCAAAATAAATAAGTCAGAGAAAGACAAATACCATTTGATCACTTAATATATGGAATCTCAAACAAACAAAATTTAACAGATTAAAATATAACAACAACAACAACAAAAAACCACCCAAGTTTATAGATTCAGAGAACAGGTTGGTGGTTGCCAGAGGTGGGGGGGGGGGGGGGGGAGAAAGGAGTGAAGAGGTCAAAATGTGAAAGAGAAGAAAGAGAGAAAGAAAGAAAGAGAGAGAGGAAGAAAGAAAGAAAGAAAAAAAGAAAGAAAAAGAAAGAAAGAAAGAAAGAGAAAGAAAGAAAGAAAGAAAGAAAGAAAGAAAGAAAGAAAGAAAGAGAAAGAAAGAAAGAAAGAGAGAGAGAGAGAGAAGGACACAGAAATGTTGATGGTAAAACAATGAAAAAGTTTATACTAGGCAAACACTAACCAAAAGAAAGTTAATGTAGATATATTAATATAAGACAAAATAGAAATTAAGGCAAAATATATTGTTAGAAATGAGGGTCACTCCAGTTGATAAAAGGTATGTATACTCACCAGTTTTAATTCACCAGGAACATAGAATCATTTTAAACTAATATGCACTAGTAACATAATCTAGTATATATAATGCAAACTGGATGAATAAAAAGGAGAAATTGATAATTTTCATGATCATAGTGGGAGATTTCAACACATATCTCATAATAATTCATAAGAATATGGAAGATTTGAGCAATAGTTTTCCCGTTGGACCCAATGGACATTTTTAGAAATTTACACCTCAAAATTGAGTACACACAATATACATCCTTACATTCTTGGGAACACTCAAAACATCATTTACAAAAGCTGACCTCATCCTAGGCATAAAGCAAATACCAACATATTTCAAAAAATTAATATCATATCGAACACATTGTCTGGCTACTACAGTGGGACTAAGTTAAAGATCAATAACAAAAAGATAATTCAACTAAATACACCCTCTATCTGCAATTTAAAACACCCTCAAACTAAAAACATCATTTGCCAGACTCTCTTGCAGCTACTCCTGGAGGTGATTTAGTTTGCAAAAACCACAGGAACTCTCCTGAGCCTCCAATCTGGAACTGAGTTGGGAGAGAGGAAGATTGATCGAAGGCATTGATTCTGTTAGTGTGAATTGGAGCAGAAATAGTGTGGCTCAGGAGATTGCTTCTGTGGCAGCGATTTTATAAAATGATTGGCGGAACCCTGATTGCCTTAGGGTGAGAAAATTCCTTAGAGTATAGTTTTGTTTTGAGGTGTTTCCAGAAGGCACAATAGAGAATCTGTTTCTCGTAAGATATTTTGCATGCTGCTGTAAGTTCCTAAATTTCTTTATGCTTAAATAACTAAAAATGAGCATTACTTGACTCTCTCAGCAGCACTTGATGGTATTGATGGCTCTCCCCTGCTTAAAATGCTTTCTTTCCTTGGATTCTGTGCAAGTACACTCTATAGGTATTGTTCTTACCTCTGACCACTTCTTCGTGTTCCTTTTACAAATTCGTCATCTTCTACTTGGCCATCAAATGCTGCATTTTCTCAAGGCTTAGCCCTAGGCCCTCTTCTAACCTCATTTTAGAACTGTGATGTTCAATATGCTAACACTAGCCACAAATGGGTGTTAATATTTAAATTTATTTAACGTAAATAAAATTTAAAATTCAATTTGTCCATTGCACTAACCATATTTAAAGTGCTCAACAGTTACACATGGTTCAGTAATAAATAATAAAAATATAGAAGATCTGAGCATATGGAGATGGATTATATTTTATTTTTTTTTTTTTAAAGTTTTAATTTTTTTTTTTTTTTTTTAGATTTTGTATTTATTTATTTGTCAGAGAGAGAGCACACACAAGCAGGGAGAGTGGAAGGCAGAGGGAGAAGCAGGCTCCCCGCCAAGCAGGGAGCCCGATGTGGGGCTCGATCCCAGGACCCCAGGATCATGACCTGAGCCGAAGGCAGACGCTTAACCGACTGAGCCACCCAGGCGTCCCAGATGGATTATATTTTAATCCATTTTGGATTCATTAACCAATCCTGAATTTGAGGATTATCATCTTTTAAAATTTCTTTAAAGTCCTCAAACATTATATATGCAATGATTGCCTTTCCCCCTTCTCATACTCTTTCCTTCTAAACTCCAGTAATTAAGTGACCTAGCCATACACCTCAAGCCAAACATTTTATAGAACAAAGGCAAAATTAAAATGGGCATTAGAATATTATTAGAACCCAGGTACCTGGGTGGCCAACTCTTGGTTTCAGCTCAGGTCATGGTCTCATGGGTTGTGAGATCGAGCCCTGTGTCAGGCTTTGTGCTTAGCGGGAGTCTGCTTGAAGATTATCTCCCTCTGCCCCTCCCGAGCTCATGCTCACTCACACACACAATCTCTCTCTCTCAAATAAATAAATTTTTTTTTAAAAAAAGAATATTTTTAGAACCAAAGGATAAACATAAAAACATAAAATACATGCATTGTAGCAAAGGCATCTTGCAAAGTACCTGTCCCTGTAAAGAAGAAAACCTAAAAATTGTTGCAGAAAGTATTCAACTTAAGAAATTAGAAAAGTAACATCAAAATAAGTCCAAAGAAAGTAGAAGACAAGGAATAACAAGGTAAAGGCAAATATCTCCCTCTCATTCACTTCTTTCTCTTTTGCTTGCTCCACACCAGTCACAAAAGGATCTTGATGACCCTCAAACATGCCCAATGT
This sequence comes from Phoca vitulina, assembly GCF_004348235.1. Classification (NCBI taxonomy): domain Eukaryota; kingdom Metazoa; phylum Chordata; class Mammalia; order Carnivora; family Phocidae; genus Phoca; species Phoca vitulina. The sequence goes on from NW_022589767.1 coordinate 5,148,758, forward strand.
TGCTCTCACACAAGGTCATACGGGCAGCACCACATACAATGCCTTTCCTTCTGAGAATAGCAGGGTTCTCTCCCTGCTCTTATTCAGACCTTTCCCAGATGTGCCCTTCTCAGTGAGGCCTTTCATGACTCCCTTTTACAAAACTACACTCCTATTCCCACAGTCCTTACTTAACTCCTCTATCTTTGGTATATTTTTCTCCTTTGAATATATCACATTTAACACAGAATGCACTTTACATATTTATTTGTGTCTTTACATTAAAATCTAAATTTCATCAGATAAGGGATTTTAAAACTTTTTTTTCCCCTCCCGTACCTAGAAGAATGCTTTGCTAGTGGTTGGAATTCCATCAAATTTGTTAGGTACGTGAAATCAATGAATGTAAAAACAAGCTACAATAATAGAAAAACAAAGTTAAAAAATGCTTCTTTGAAAAACTTACAAGTGGCATTTTTTTTAAAAGGAAAAATTTAAAAAGTGATATGGATAATATGAACTATTTATCTGAAGAAATTTGATAAATTAGATGAAATAAATGCATTCTTTTAAAAATGTTATAGGGGCGCCTGAACGGCTCAGTCAGTTAAGCAACTGACTCTTGATTTCAGCTCAGGTTGTGATCTCAGGGTCATGAGATCCAGCCCTGTGCCAGGCTCTGTGCTGGGCATGGAGCCTGCTTGAGATTCTCTCTCTCTCTCTCTCTCCCCCCCTCTGGCCCTCACTGCTCACACTCTCTTTCTCAAAAAAATAAAAAATAAATAAAAAATAAATAAAATAAATGCTATAAAAAAAATGACTTCAGAAGAAACAGGAAACCTAAGAGGTAAGGATCAACTTGTTCAAGACTGATTTCCTACAGCCTAGCTTTCCCAGGAAAGGAGTTTAGCTTCAAGTAAAATCCCATGAAAACTGGTCAGAACCTAATAGTTTATATGGTCAGTTCTGGAAGAATGCTGATAAGAGCAAATCAGGATATTGGCCCATCAGATCATGTAACTGAGTCACAAGTCTAAGGATTCCAACCTGGGAGAAGCTTCGCCCTTCCCAATCTGGAAAGCAAAGGGGGTGCCGAAGCACTAGGTAGAAACTCTGCACCACTTGGTCACACAGTTGTCATTGCAGGGCTGAAATTGTCTCTCTCGATCGCATCAGAGTACTCTTTCAGCCCACCAATGTTGAAGAGGCCACCGTATCTCTCTGCTGCTGTATCTTTGTCCCTGATTTCATCAGAGAAGAGGCCTGTTCTTCCGTAATCATGCAACTTAAAAACCTTGGAGCCTAAGGGGCAGGGTATCTTATATAAAGAAATTTGATATTGAGCCCTGCAAGATCATCTGTACTGCTCTGGGATACACAGGGTAGAACCTCAAGCTAGCTGCTGCTCTTGCCTCAGTATGGTTTCCCCAAGAAAAGCTGCTCCGGAAGACCAGTTGTATGTGAGGTCTGGACATTCACCCTTGATGGAGCAAGTAAACCTGAATAGGTTTTTCTTTTTCTTCTTCTTTTTTTAAGATTTTATTTATTTATTTGCGAGAGAGAGAGGGAAAGCACAGAGGGAGAGTGAGAGGGAGAAGCAGACTCCCCGCTGAGTAGAGAGCCCGAGGTGGGGTTTGATCCCAGGACCCTGAGATCATGACCTGAGCTGAAGCAGACAACTTAACCTACTGAGCCACCCAGGTGCCCCCTGAATAGGTTTTTCAATAAAAGAAATCAAATCCATTTTTACAAGAAAGCAACAAATCTAGATAATTTTATAGCTGAATTCTACTTAATATTCCAAGGAACAAATAACCTTATTCTTGCATAAAGACTTCCAGAGAAGAGAAATGGAGGAAAGATTTTCCAACTCGCTTTTATCAGATTAGCATATTTTGATATCAAAATTAGATAAGGACAATATGGTCAATAATGGCCAATCTCACTGATGCACATAGATGCATATACAATTAACTACCACTTGGTAGTTATAGAAATGGGGAAGGAGATAAAGAGAAGAAGAGAGGAAGAAAAGAGTAAGGGTACTAATACCCTCTTAGTATAGTAGAGACACGACTAAAAACACACTATCTATTTCCTGGAACATGTAATAGAGGTTTAAATACATTATTTACAGTTACAAAGAGAATGACAGAAGCATTCAAACAATGATTTAAAAACTGACTGGTGAGTGGGCTAATGAGAAGTGAAAGAACCTGAGTTAAATCCCCACTTTCAGTACCAGGAAGTTGAAAAGTATATTATTGTGAATGGATTGAGAAATGACAGATTGAACAATTCATTCAGCAATATCACAGTAACGAACAGAAGAACTAAAAAGAAAGTGGTTAAGAGTGGTTTTCCTCTGGGGAGTGAGTCTAGGAAAGTGTGGAGTGGAGAGACTATGGCTTTCCTTTATAAATCTTCCTGCACAATTTAATTTTTAACCAATGCATATATTACTTTGATTAAAAAAATAAAATTGTATTATACCAAGCTCCTACTTAATTTTACTTAATGGTGTCTCTACTGATATTTAAATAAAGATAGATAGTTAGAGCTTATAAGACCCGGTACAACTCAGCCTCCACCCCTCAGGCCATCCTCTCTCTCATCACTCTTTCCTCTCTGTGCTCCAGACACAGGGAACTTCCAGTTTCTCACAGTGTCATACTCTCTTCCCTTCCCAGAGTCTTGTCCTTGCTGTTCTGTCTAAGATGGTCTTCACCATCAAGTGTCCTGTCCCCCTTTTTCCTTAGTCCACTGAACTACGGTAGTTACTCTTCAAATCTCAGGTCACAATCAACTACTCTGAAAAGTCTTCCCTGTCTGCACCTCCTCCCAGTCTAAGTCAGGTCTCTCGTCCATCCTCTCTCAAGGAATCATATGCTTTTCTTCAATGGCACATTTCCTATTTTGCAATTATACATTATTAATATAATTATCTAATTAATATTGGTCTCCTTAATTAGACACTTAATTAGACACAAGAGCTATAACATCATGGATGTGTTATGTTTTATTCATCATTATCTCTCCACTCCTTAACTAGGCACAAAACAGGGGAACAATAAATAATTACTGAACGAAGGAGAGTCACCGGAATGAATAATGAATGATGAGTTGAGAAAACCATGTCGGGCTATTGGGTATCAGTGAAAGTTTCTAATTCACTTTCTCCTTTATCTTCAGAGTGTAGTATTAGGGTTCATGATTTCTGTTTTAAGATCTCCAGTTTGTGCTTGTTTTTGCTGAGATTCAGCGAGTTATTTCATTTTTGAGATTTTCTTGGCGGTAATGGTTTTACTCTTGCCTACGTGCTCTCAGTGGGAGGCCTCATGATTGATAAGCACTCAGAGTTCATAATAATATATCTGGGTTGCCTGTGTTTTCGTGTTTACAATCCAGGGCAACAACTGGTCAGTTTCCCCAAGTGCTCATCACTGCTTTGAATTTCCATAACAACAACTTCTTCAGAGGGCAGAACCTTTTTTTTCTCATTGTCTTATTCATTCCAGGGCTTTAGCTGAGTGTCTTTCCATCATTTAATTTTCACAAGAGTCCTGTTACAGACTAGAAGCCTAAAATTTAGAGAGATTAAATGTCTTATTGAACATCCTACAAGTAGTAAAGGTAGATTAGGCAGAGCCAATTTTTTTTACTCTTTGTAAAGTGCTCTTTATACCTCCCCTTTCACCTCCAGTTGGTGCAAAGAGTCACTAACTATGGCAGAATTGGTTGTTGTTCTCAATTATTTGCTGAGTCCATGAAAAAGAATTATATGTCTCCATTCATTGCCATGTCATTCCATTACCTCCTTTTGGAAAACTATACTTTCCCACTTGGCTATGTGAATTACTTTGGCCAATAGAATGTGAGGGATGGGGGTAACATATACCATGTCTATGCAAGAGCATTAAGAGTCACTGGTTATGACCATTGCTCTTTTCCTTCTACCATGAGAATAGCATAGCATGTCTTGGGGGCGGGGGGGTGGTGGTGGTTATTTTTTCAGCTTAGATCCCAGAAGGGAGAAGTGAAATGGAGCCAAGGTAAATCTGATCCACAGCTGACATGTAATATGAGTGAGAAACAAACATTTGTACCTAAAGCCCCTGAGATTCCTGGATTGTTGTTATGGAAACTTATCTCAGCAAATGCTGACTAATATACTAGCTAATATTTATTGAGCAATAACTGTATGCCAGTCATTGTACTAAGCACTTTACACATATTATATCATTTAAGCTTTATACAAACTAATGAAGCTGATAGTATTATCCTATTTTATAGATGAAGAAACCAAAACTTAAGAAATTCATGTAAAGAGCAGGGTAGGTTCAGGATTTAAAATCAAGCTGTATGATACCTGACTCTGGGTAATTAACTCATCAAAAGCCCTTTATCCATCCCAGAACACATGAGACCCAATACTTTAGTGGGTCAAATTTCAATTTTTTAGAAGACCTTGAAACATCATAAAATGACACGATTTAAATACATACTTCCAAAATATGAATTCCTCAAATGGATAGAATTAGCAAAATGGAAAACATATCTATTTACTGCTTCTGGACTCCAGATACCAGGCCATACAGAGACTTTTACTTTCTGAGTTATCATTTGGGAACATCTCCTGTAATATGAGACTTAACCAAAATTTCTGTAAACAAGTATTTACATGTTTTGCCTGTAATTCCAATGTTGGTGGTTCAACCTCAGTCAGGGGCATAGTTATTTTGAAAGGCACTATATAGCTGCAGAAAGAATAGCCATCTGAGGTTGAGGAGATCTGACTTATGGTCTTTCTTTCAAAACCAACAAGATGTTTAATATTTGACATATCACCCTGCTCCCAATTACCTCATGTGCAAAATGGAGCTGAAAATACCTCACAGCTTATTGACTGGAAGCTGGAAATAAATGATCTCTGGAGGAATTTTATAACCCTAAGTACTATGATTACTTGTTCTGTGTTAGCTCACAGCCTGATGGCCGAGAGAGAAAAAGAACGCTGTGAAGGAATGAGAACGCTCTGGTAGACAAGACCTGTATTCTGGTTCTCATTCTGCTGCTAGTTTGTGTTATGAGTCTCAGCAAATCACTCATTTTGTGTGGGCCTCTTTCTGCCATATCATTGTCCACTTCCCTTCCTCAAATAATGAGGACACAGGAGAACACGCCCCTTATCTCCCATTTTCTGGAAGAACATTACTTCTGAACAGGATAAATTGAAGTACTTTACATTTTGCTTTTCCAATGAAGCTATAGGTTTGGCTACTTCTAACATACACCATGTCACCAAGTTCAAGATGATTGGAAATTTTCTTACGGATAGAATTATATTTAGCCATATTTTTTTAATGAATGTGTCTCTTTCATCTTTGCTCACCTGTATTTTGTACAGACTCGTGTATGAAATAAATGATCAGTAGCTTTTTCTTCTTGATAATGATCTTTTCTGGTCTTTCAGACTTTGAAAACCAGGGTCTCGGTGGTCATTTTCCATAGGGCACAGGTTAGTCTATAAGGCAAAGTTTGATCTGAGAATGTTGCCGTAGCACCAACTATCCTATCAATAGCCTTCTGCATCATTTGGCTCAAGTTTTAATTCTCATTATTTAAAGTATGTCGTTATATGAATTACACTGGATAAAGGTATATATTAAGAGTATAAATACTTATGCTGCCATAAGTTTAAATGTCATCTTTCCAGAATCCAATGATATATAGGGTGCTGTATTGAAATGAGATTTCTCACCTCATATTTATAATATTAGTTGTCTTATTCAGCAAATAAAACAGGTGATAATTTATTAAAGTCTTGCTCCGAAAATAGTCGTTCTGTGAGTATCTGACAGCGCTTGGGGTCGCATTAAAGTCACCATGTTTCCCTGCATCTGGGGAACACTGTCACAGAGCTCGATTATTTCACCTAACAGGAGCCTGGAAGGATGGACCCCGATGTGGCAGTTTGTAGCTACACATTAGTGGGGTTTGTGTTAGAGCCAATTGACGCCTGACCTCTCCTCCCAGTAGAGGCGGTGTGGTGCCATCTGGACATCTTTTAGTCACATTAAATCATGTCATTTAAAGGGCCTCTGAATGTGAACCAGTTTACCTTATGCTTAGGAGAGAAATCAGTCGAACTGCTGAACTACGAGTCTGCGTTCATGTGTACTCCCCAATTTTCATGTTGTTTTAATCCTTTCTTTTCTGGACTGGTGAGAACACTGTCAGAGACTGTATCTGTTTAAAATTTTGTTACTGTCATAACTAGAATATTACTAAAGATAAAAAAAAATGTCATTAAGGTAATTTAAACTCTATACTTACATGTAAAATAGATTCCAGGGTTGGCAGTTAGATAATATTCCCAATGTGGACATGGATGTTTTCAGGCATCATCGGGTCAAGGGGCTGCCGTGCCAAAACACTCATGTGAAGGACTGAGGCATTTCATAGCCACAAGTCACTCTAAAGGCAAGAGTCGTGAAATGACGAAGTCTATTAAAGGAACTCCTTGGGCACACAGGCATGCATATGGCCTCAGCCTGCACAATCACCATGCATCATTACCCTAGGCTCAGCCATTTTAAAAATTTTCTTCCAGAAATAGGCATGTGAATAAGCTAAGGCCAGTCAGAGCCCTCCTTAGGACTGTTCCCTTCCAGAATTGGGTTAGATGTCTATTTGTGATGAATTTGCGACTCTTGTAGAACATGATTGTGGGTGTGCCAGTGACCATTTAGTGCTTACACAGAGAGAATCTGTCCAATAATTGGAGACATGGAGTTTTCATTATAGTATTTAAGTTCCCTCTTGTGGGCCAGCCAGGCCCAAAGAAGCAAGAGGAATCCTGGACCCCTGGACTTAAAAATTACATGAGCCTTTTTTTTGTTTGTTTTTACTTACTTGTTGAAGTCAGTGGTTCTCAAAGTGTGGCCCCTGGAGCAGCAGTGTTAACATCACCTGAGAACTTGTTAGAAATGCTCGTTTCTGACCCAGAACCTCTAGGGATAGGGCCCAAAGGTTTAACAGGCCCTCTAGGTAAATCTGATACACTAAAGGTTGGAAAGTGGCTTGTTACTTTGAAGTGAGTTTCTGGCCATATTCAACTGGTGAAGTCCTGATATCGTAATGACAAATAAGAAATTTCATTGTATTAGGAAATATCATGGTATTCATGGTAATAGGTTAGAAGAATTTTGGTTTAAAAGTATTCTCACTTGGCCATGCAGGACCTAATTTTTTTTTTTTTTAAGATTTTATCTATTTATCTATTTTAGAGATAAAGAGGGAGAAAGAGAGTGAGAGTGAGCAGGGGGAGGAACAGAGGGAGAAGGACAAGCAGACTCCACACTGAGCACAAAGCCTGACGTGGGCCTCGATCACATGACCCTGAGAACATGACTTGGGCTGAAATCAAGAGTTGGAGACTTAACCGACAGAGCCACCCAGGTGCCTCTCAACCTATTTTTTGAATAGAGATACTCTGAGAAGATTCCTAGAGTCTCTAATCTCAGGTTAGCTTTGTACCAACTTAAGCCTCAAGTGAGTAGCCATTTGAAGACAGACATTGGAGAATCTGTTCCATCTAGGACTTCAAGTCATTAAAATTTTGAAAGCGTGAGGAATATGGACGGGAATCTTCTCTGCAACTTTATGTCAGCTTGAACACATTTTATTTAACTAAAAGAACTGCTTAATTTTAGTTTCAATATCTAGGTTAAGAGGAGAACCTTTATAGATTGTCTCAAGGGGGGGATTTAGTGCCTCAATCTGAGTATCTCTGCCTTTGATCCAAACCATTCCAATTTACTTTAACATAAGAGGGTGTTTTTTTTTTTTCTCAGGTTGGCTTAATGCTGGATACTGTGTCATCAATATAAAAATATAGTCAGAAATCCCTTGTGAGTTAATGGTGTAATAGCAGTGTGCTCTCTGATTAACAATAAAGAACATAAAAATGTATACGTGTAAGAAATATTGTATTGCTGACAAAAAAAACCCTGTCCTTTACATGCTTATGAATGCAGAATATGCCATGTGGAAAGCACTGGATTCCCTTTAATGTTATTTTTTGTTTAATTTTTAATTGTTATGTTAATCACCATACATTACATCATTAGTTTTTGATGTAGTGTTCCATGATTCATTGTTTGTGCATAACACCAAGGGCTCCATGCAGAACATGCCCTCTTTAATACCCATCACCAGGCTAACCCATCCTCCCACCCCGCTCCCCTCTAGAACCCTCAGTTTGTTTTTCAGAGTCCATCGTCTCTCATGGTTCATCTCCCCCTCCGATTTCCCCCCCTTCATTCTTCCCCTCCTGCTATCTTCTTTTTTTTTTTCTTAACATATATTGCATTATTTGTTTCAGAGGTACAGATCTGAGATTCAACAGTCTTGCACAATTCACAGCGCTCACCATAGCACATACCCTCCCCAGTGTCTATCACCCAGCCACCCCATCCCTCCCACCCCACCCCCCACTCCAGCAACCCTCAGTTTGTTTCCTGAGATTAAGAATTCCTCATATCAGTGAGGTCATATGATACATGTCTTTCTCTGATTGACTTATTTCCCTCAGCATAACACCCTCCAGTTCCAACCACATTGCTGCAAATGGCAAGATCTCATTCCTTTTGATGGCTGCATAATATTCCATTGTATATATATACCACATCTTCTTTATCCATTCATCTGTCGATGGACATCTTGGCTCTTTCCACAGTTTGGCTATTGTGGACATTGCTGCTATAAACATCGGGGTGCATGTACCCCTTCGGATCCCTACATTTGTAACTTTGGGGTAAATACCCAGTAGTGCAATTGCTGGATCGTATGGTAGCTCTATTTCCAACTTTTTGAGGAACCACCATACTGTTCTCCAGAGTGGTTATACCAGCTTGCATTCCCACCAACAGTGTAGGAGGGTTCCCCTTTCTCCACATCGCTGCCAACATCTGTCGTTTCCTGACTTGTTAATTTTAGCCATTCTGACTGGTGTGAGGTAGTATCTCATTGAGGTCAGATTTGGATTTCCCTGATGCCGAGCGATGTTGAGCACTTTTTCATGTGTCTGTTGGCCATTTGGATGTCTTCTTTGGAAAAATGTCTGTTCATGTCTTCTGCCCATTTCTTGATTGGATTCTTTGTTCTTTGGGTGTTGAGTTTGATAAGTTCTTTATAGATTTTGGATACTAGCCCTTTATCTGATATGTCATTTGCGAATATCTTCTCCCATTCTGTTGGTTGTCTTTTGGTTTTGTTGAATGTTTCTTTTGCTATGCAAAAGCTTTTTATCTTGATGAAGTCCCAGTAGTTCATTTTTGCCCTTGCTTCCCTTGCCTTTGGCGATGTTTCTAGGAAGAAGTTGCTGCGGCTGAGGTCGAAGAGGTTGCTGCCTGTGTTCTCCTCTAGGATTTTGATGGACTCCTGTCTCACATTGAGGTTTTTCAACCATTTGGAGTCTATTTTTGTGTGTGGTGTTAGGAAATGGTCCAGTTTCATTCTTCTGCATGTGGCTCTCCAATTTTCCCAACACCATTTGTTGAAGAGACTGTCTTTTTTCCATTGGACATTCTTTCCTGCTTTGTCAAAGATTAGTTGACCATAGAGTTGAGGGTCCATTTCTGGGCTCTCTATTCTGTTCCATTGATCTATGTGTCTGTTTTTGTGCCAGTACCATACTGTCTTGATGATGACAGCTTTGTAATAGAGCTGGAAGTCAGGAATTGTGATGCCGCCAGCTTTGCTTTTCTTTTTCAACATTCCTCCGGCTATTCGGGGTCTTTCTGGTTCCATACAAATTTTAGGATTATTTGTTCCATTTCTTTGAAAAAAGTGGATGGTATTTTGATGGGGATTGCATTGGATGTGTAGATTGCTCTAGGTAGCATTGACCTCTTCACAATATTTGTTCTTCCAATCCATGAGCATGGAACATTTTTCCATTTCTTTGTGTATTCCTCAACTTCTTTCATGAGTATTTTATAGTTTTCTGAGTACAGATCCTTTGCCTCTTTGGTTAGATTTATTCCTAGGTATCTTATGGTGTTGGGTGCAATTGTAAATGGGATCAACTCCTTAATCTTTCTTCTGTCTCATTGTTGGTGTATAGGAATGCCACTGATTTCTGTGCATTGATTTTATATCCTGCCACTTTACTGAATTCCTGTATGAGTTCTAGCAGTTTTGGGGTGGAGTCTTTTGGGATTTCCACATAAAGTATCATATCATCTGCAAAGAGTGAGAGTTTGACTTCTTCTTTGCCGATTTGGATGCCTTTGATTTCTTTTTGTTGTCTGATTGCTGTGGCTAGGACTTCTAATACTATGTTGAATAGCAGTGGTGATAGTGGACATCCCTGCCGCATTCCAGACCTTAGGGGGAAAGCTCTCAGTTTTTCCCCGTTGAGAATGATATTCGCTGTAGGTTTTTCATAGATGGCTTTTATGATATTGAGGTATGTACCCTCTATCCCTATACTCTGAAGAGGTTTGATCAAGAAAGGATGCTGTACTTTGTCAAATGCTTTTTCTGCATCTATTGAGAGGATCATATGATTCTTGTTCTTTCTTTGTTAATGTATTGTATCACGTTGATTGATTTGCAGATGTTGGTCATGGTGAATAATCCTTTTAATGTACTGTTGGATCCTATTGGCTAGTATTTTGGTGAGAATTTTTGCATCCATGTTCATCAAGGATATTGGTCTGTAATTCTCCTTTTTGATGGGGTCTTTGTCTGGTTTGGGGATCAAGGTAATGGTGGCGTCATAAAACAAGTTTGGAAGTTTTCCTTCCATTTCTATTTTTTGGAACAGTTTCAGAAGAATAGGTATTAATTCTTCTTTAAATGTTTGGTGGAATTCCCCTGGGAAGCCATCTGGCCCTGGGCTCTTGTTTGTTGGGAGATTTTTGATGACTGCTTCAATTTCCTTAGTGGTTATAGGTCTGTTCAGGTTTTCAATTTCTTTCTGGTTCAGTTTTGGTAGTTGGTACATCTCTAGAAATGTATCCATTTCTTCCAGGTTATCTAATTTGCTGGCATAGAGTTGCTCATAATATGTTCTTATAATTGTTTGTATTTCTTTGGTGTTGGTTGTGATCTCTCCTCTTTCATTCATGATTTTATTTATGTGGGTCATTTCTCTTTTCTTTTTGATAAGTCTGGCCAGGGGTTTATCAATCTTGTTAATTCTTTCAAAGAACCAGCTGCTAGTTTCTCTTCTACTGTTCTTTTGGTTTCTATTTCATTGATTTCTGCTCTGATATTTATTATTTCTCTTCTCTTACTGGGTTTAGGCTCTATTTGCTGTTCTTTCTCCAGCTCCTTTAGGTGTAGGGTTAGGTTGTGTACTTGAGACCTTTCTTGTTTCTTGAGAAAGGCTTGTATTGCTATATACTTTCCTCTTAGGACTGCCTTTGCTGCATCCCAAAGATTTTGAACAGTTGTGTTTTCATTTTCATTGGTTTCCATGAATTTTTTTAATTCTTCTTTAATTTCCTGGTTGACCCATTCATTCTTTAGTAGGATGCTCTTTAGCCTCCATGTATTTGAGTTCTTTCTGACCTTCTTCTTGTGATTGAGTTCTAGTTTCAAAGCATTGTGGTCTGGAAATAGTCAAGGAATGATCCCAATCTTTTGGTACTGGTTGAGACCTGATTTATGACCTAGGATGTGATCGATTCTGGAGAATGTTCCATGGGCATTAGAGAAGAATGTGTATTCCATTGCTTTGGGATGGAATGTTCTGAATATGTCTGTGAAGTCCATTTGGTCCAGTGAATCATTTATTTATTTATTTTTTTAAAGATTTTATTTATTTATTTGACACAGAGAGAGCGAGATAGTGAGAGAGAGAAAGCACAAGCAGGGGGAGCGGCAGGCAGAGGGAGAGGGAGAAGCAGACTCCCCGTTGAGCAGGGAGCCCGATGTGGGACTCGATCCCAGGACCCTGGGATCATGACCTGAGCCGAAGGCAGCCACTTAACTGACTGAGCCACCCAGGCGCCCCGGTCCAGTGTATCATTTAAAGTCTTTATTTCCTTGTTGATCTTTTGCTTAGATGATCTGTCCATTTCAGTGAGGGGGGTGTTAAAGTCCCCCACTATTATTGTATTGTTGTCAGTGTGTTTCTTTGCTTTTGTTATTAATTGCCTTATATAATTGGCTGCTCCCATGTTAGGGGCATAGATATTTACAATTGTTAGATCTTCTTGTTGGATAGACCCTTTAAGTAGGATATAGTGTCCTTCCTCATCTCTTATTACAGTCTTTGGTTTAAAATATAATTTGTCTGATATAAGGATTGCCACCCCAGCTTTCTTTTGGTGTCTGTTAGCATGGTAAATGGTTTTCCACCCCCTCACTTTCAATCTGGGGGTGTCTTTGGGTCTAAAATGAGTCTCTTGCAGACAGCACATCGATGGGTCTTGTTTTTTAATCCAATCTGATAGCCTGTGTCTTTTGATTGGGGCATTTAGCCCATTTACATTCAGGGTAACTATTGAAAGATAGGAATTTAGTGCCATTGCATTTCCTGTAAGGTGACTGTTACTGTATATTGTCTGTGTTCCTTTCTGGTCTATGTTGCTTTTAGGCTCTCTCTTTGCTTAGAGGACCCCTTTCAATATTTCTTGTAGGGCTGGTTTCGTGTTCGCAAATTCCTTTAGTTTTTGTTTGTCCTGGAAGCTTTTGATCTCTCCTTCTATTTTCAATGACAGCCTAGCTGGATATAGTATTCTTGGCTGCATATTTTTCTCATTTAGTGCTCTGAATATATCATGCCAGTCCTTTCTGGCCTGCCAGGTCTCTGTGGATAGCTCTGTTGCCAGTCTAATGTTTCTACCATTGTAGGTTACAGACCTCTTCTCCCGAGCTGCTTTCAGGATTTTCTCTTTGTCTCTGAGACTCGTAAGTTTTACTATTAGATGTCTGGGTGTTGACTTATTTTTATTGATTTTGAGAGGGGTTCTCTGTGCCTCCTGGATTTTGATGCCTGTTTCCTTCCCCAAATTAGGGAAGTTCTCTGCTATAATTTGCTCCAATATACCTTCTGCCCCTCTCTCTCTTTCTTCTTCTTCTGGGATCCCAATTATTCTAATGTTGTTTTGTCTTACGGTATCACTCATCTCTTGAATTCTGCCCCCATGATCCAGTAGTTGTTTATCTCTCTTTTTCTCAGCTTCTTTATTTTCCATCATTGGTCTTCTATCTCACTGATTCCCTCTTCTGCCTCATTTATCCTAGCAGTTAGCGCCCCCATTTTTGATTGCACTTCATTAATAGCCTTTTTGATTTTGACTTGGTTAGATTTTAGTTCTTTTATTTCTCCAGAAAGGGTTTCTCTAATAACTTCCATGCTGTTTTCAAGCCCAGCTAGTATCTCTAAAGTGATGATTCTGAACTCTAGATCCGACATTGTACTAATGTCTGTATTGAGTAGGTCCCTGGCAGTCGGTACTACCTCGTTCTTTTGGTTGAGGTGATTTTTTCTGTCTTGTCATTTTGTCCAGAGGAGAATAGATGAATGAGAGAACAAAATGCTAACAGGGTAACAATGTCCCCAGAAAATATAGTCTAAACAAATCAGAAAAGACCTGAAGCTGGGGGAAAAGAAAGGGAAAGAAAGAAAAAAGAAAAAGAAAAAAAGAAAAAAGAAAAAGATAAAAGCAAACAAAAACAGAACAAAACAAAAAAAAAAAACAGAATATGATCAAATATGATCAGGCTGGTGTACAGATCAGTGCCACACACTAGATTTTGGGTGTATTTTGGTTTGTTAGAAGAAAGTGCCTCCCAAAATTTTAAAGAAAGAAAAACTTATATTTGTTCAAAAATAAGGGTTGTTATGATGAAGGGATGGAATATGACTGTAAAGATGAAAATTATAAAAAGTTTTATAAAAGGAATTGATAAGAAGTTGTTTGAAAAAAGAAAGAAG